>NC_143518.1:42523816-42848433 GCF_031878675.1 Megascapheus bottae | reverse complement strand
TATTGCATTTGACCACATGATGGAGCCAACGCAACATGAAAGAGCCCTTCCAAGCTGCCATTTTGTCCTCATCACCTAACCCATTGTAATATGGCCCACCCGTGGACACCGTGGCTTTATGTAAAGCTTTCACCACAGGCTTGTGCATAGTCAGGAAACCTTAGTTATCTGTACAAGCCTCTGTATTCAAAGGAATCACCCTATCTTCACTTCAGGAGTGACCGTCATGCCTGGTGCAGTAGTGAATGAATGTGACTACGTGAAGCTGAGAGAAGCCACAAGGCACAATTATCTTTTTTAAAAAGATAAGGTAAAATAAAATGAAGCAAAATGCTTTTCCAGGGCCACAGCGGAGCGCTGTGGGGAATGGGAAATCTGCAACCTGACCTCAGTCCTGCCTCTGGCATGCATGCTCCCAGGCCAGGCCTGGCCCCCTTCAGCAGTGCAGGCCTGGATCCCTGCCCCTTCCCTGCCCAACCAACCATAATCACTTCCTTAACCTTTTAGTGTGCTGCTACACCTCTCTTATCCATTGCCCTTACAGGGCCTTATACCAACAGGTTCCTTCTCCTCTCTGGTCTCTCACAAAGATTCCCAGTTTGGCTATATTTTAGTCAGGCCCTTGGCCTTTCTACACATTTCCTTATAAAATCTACTTTTAGCAAACTGATCAAATCTGATTACCCCTGATATCTACTGGTATTCATTCACTGCCACCACCCCCATGTGATATCCTGGCTTGCCCTCAACAGAATGCTATTATGGGGGCTTATCCAGCATCCTTTACCTTTAATATTTCTTCTTAATAATTTTCCATCTATTGACCCCAATTCTGCCTCTTAATTCCTCAATTCCTACTTAGCTGTGTTACAGTCACTTGACCTAATATCTCTTTCCTATTGCAAAAAGAAAAAAGAAAAAGAAAATCCCATTGCTGTAGCCCGTACTTACCATGATGGTCCAGAATAGTCTTCTTTACCATGCTTTGACAATTATCACTGGATGCTTTTCTCCTCAAACCCTTCCCTCGCGTTACAAGCACAATTCTCAGCACTACACTCAACTCCATGGCCTCACAAGATTCTCCAAAAGCCAAGGGAATTCCCAGGACGTTTCTGACTTCCAAGCCTATATAGTTGTGACCCATCAATGTCTCCAGGAGTGGCAATGGAGAGGAGAAGACGTTCTGAATGTGAGCAAAGGCCAGTTCAGACCCACAAAGACTTCAGGAAGACTTCCTTGACTTCTCTCCTCATCTCTCTGTACCAGTACAGGACCCATATCTCAGAGATTGAGGGGAAGGAAGGAGACAACAGGAAATGCTTGTGTATTTTTTGTAAATGCCCATTGTCATTTTCCTCCTAGAAGCCCAAGTGCCTCACCTCAGGGGAACCATGTTCTTGTTCTTTTACAAGGAGACGACTGTGTCCCACCCATTCTAAACACAGATTCTGGAATAATCATGCAAAGAATATTAAATCTCCTCTCCTCTAATCTCTCAATCCAGAAGCTCTTTAACACACACACACACACACACACACAGACACACACACACACACACACACACACACACACTGATATCACTGATAACTGATACGGACATTAAAAACGCTAATAAGTTTTGATATGACAACACAACAAGAAAAAAGAAAACCATAGCCAGGCAGGCACCTGTGGCTCGTGCTTGTAATCCTAGCTACTCAGAAAGCTGATATCTGAGGATTGCAGTTCAAAGATAGGCGGGGCAAGAAAGTCTATGAGACTCTTATCTCCAAGTAATCACCAGAAAACCAGAAGTGGCACTAAGGCTCAAGTGGTAGAGTTCTAGCCTTAAGATCAGTTCTAGCCTCAGTGCCCAGGTCCTGAGTTTAAGTGCCATGACCGACAGAAAAAAAGAAAAGAAAAGAAACAGAGAAAAACACTATAAACCAATCTTCTGATGAACATTAATGAAAAACTGCATACAAACCAAATTTAATAACCCATACAGCTGGGTGCTGGTGGCTCACACCTGTAATTCTAGCTACTAAGGGGCTGAGCTCTGGTAGATTTTTGGTTTGAGCCAGCCTGGGCAGAATGCCTACGAGATTCTATCTCCTTTAGCCAGAAAAATGCTAGAATGGAGGCTGGCAGAAAAGGGCAGAAAAGCCAAAATAAGGGTGTGAAGCCCTGAGTTCAAACCCCAGTATCAGCACACACACATACACATACACATCGTACACCATGATCAAAATGAGCAAATTGATTGCATTCCAGGGATGAGAGGATGGCTCAGCATATGCAAGTTAATGTATGTAACACAGGAACTAAATTGAATCAAGGACAAAAAACATATGATCATCTTTAATAGATACACCCCAATAGACAAAATTCAACATCTCTTAATAAAGCCTTTAAGAAATGAAGATTTGTAGGATTCTACCTTGACATAATATAAGTTACATGTGGCAAACTCATCGCCAACAGTATCCTTAATGGAGAAAAACAAAGCAATTCCTGTAAAATGAGTAGGATATCTTCTTCCTTACCTCTATTTAGTGTAGTGTTTGAATTCTTAGTCAGAGAAGCGAGGCAAGAGAAAGAAATAAAAGGGATAAGAAACCAGAAAAGAAGTCAAATTATCCCTTATCTATGCTTGCAGATGAGATGATCCTATGCTTAAAAGATTCTAATGATTCCACTTAAAAAAAACTACTAGATCTGACAAACACTTTCAGCACGCCCACAGGATACAGAGTCAACATCTGAAATGAGTAGATTTTTTCCTATATAGCAATAACAAACATGCTAAGCAAGAAGTCGGGGGAAAAAAAACATTCCTCATAATAGCAAAAAAAAAATAGGAATAAACTTAAGCAAGGAAGTAAAAGACATCTTCAATGAAAATTACAAAAAATGCTGAAGAAAGAAATTAAAGAAGACACTTAAAGATGGTAAGGCTTCCTGTGTTCAGATTGGCCAGAGTCACGTTATAAAAATGACTGTATTGGGGCTGGGAGTTTGGCCTAGAGGTAGAGTGCTTGCCTAGCATCATGAAGACCCAAGTTCGATTCCTCGGTACCACATACATAAAAAAGCCTGAAGTGGTGCTGAGGCTCAAGTGGTAGAGCTCTAGCCTTGAGAAAGTCCAAGGACAGTGCTCAGGCGCTGAGCTCAAGCCCAGGAATGGCAAAAAAAAAATGACTATGTTGCTGAAAGCAATCTACAGATATGATTTTTAGAAATCCATCAAATGTCCAATGTCATACTTCATAGAAATAGATAAAATAATCCCAAATTTTGCATAAAAGCACGATAGTGAAAGAAGAAATTGGAGCAACAGGCCTTGTTTAGAGTATCATAACATTGATTTAAAGTTCTAAGAGCCATAGCAACAAAAACAGCATGGTGCTAGCACACAAACAGATGTGTAGACCAGAAAGAAACCCACACAGCTGCAGCCATCTGATTCACATTAAAAACTATGCATGTCATAACATAACTTGTATTTTTGACCAGTCAGTCCCCAGACTGCTTTTGGGAGGAAAGCGGCTGCTCTAAGGCACTCCCTTCTGAGTATGAGTCAGGAAGCTGTGTCTCCCCCATTCCATCCTCAGCATTAATGGGTCATGACAAACAACTGGACTTCGACATTCCCAGTATCCCAGCAGGCAGAACAGAGCCTGTGGACCTGTGACAGGAGTCTAGAAACCAAAGCACCCTGTGCCTTCTAGACCACAGACCTTCCTTTTCTGGCCCCAGCTGCTCAGCTGCAGGGGCTGGACTAGATGCAAGGCGAAGGCTCTGCCCTCTATTTCCACTTAGATCCTCAGCTTTTGAGACTCTCACACTTGCCATTAAGTGTAGGGAAATCTCCATACCATGAGTCAGCTGTGGCCACATTGCTGGGCTATGACTCACACCTAGACTCCTGATCTGAACCCTTCTTGGAATATTCCCTTTTTTGGCACCCAGTACAGTTTGCATCACATCTCTTGAGAGCTTCTCTCTAAGCTGCGGAAGAGCCTGGTTTCAGGCAGCCTTGGGTGAGCTCTGTAACTGAGCAGCCAGCCTAGCTCCTGGAAAGGCTGATATGAAGAATGGTCTCTCCAGGATTTTAAATGATGTGGACATCATCATACTTCCATTAGTTGTACCTAAAAACCCAAACTGACATTCTAAGAAGTGAGTTTATCTCAGTTCACATAGAAAAGTCTCCCAGGTGCTTGAAGGAAAAGGGAGGAAAAGAAATGAAAGGAAGGGAAGCGGGAGAAGAGGAGGGAAGGAGAAGGAAAAAGAGGGAGAGAATGGGGAGGCTCACCTCCCAATAGCTTCTCAGCCAGTGGAAGCCTGCTAGCTATTTTCCCTCATGTCCTGGCTACATTTACAAGAGGCCCTGTTATTGGAAGTTAGACACATAGGAGATGTTACATTGAACCCAGGCAGGTTCTGAGACAGGGGAAGCAACAGCATGTACACAAAGGTCTAGGTGGTGGACATGATGCTAGTGAAGAGGTGGAGAGAAAGCAACTGGAAAGATGAAAGAAAAAGAAGAGGCAGTGTCCCCTGGAAGAGAATGAGGAGAGGGGGAGAAGAGCAATAGTCTCAGAGGCCATGGTACACAGCTGATCCTCTTCCAGATGAAGCACAGAAGTCATCAAGAACTGTGAGCCTGCAGTTTTCAGAGCAGTGATGAATGAGGGTCAGAATTCACCCATATTCACCCTGCAAGGGTATTGCCCCTTGTCCAGGGCAGAGGCTCCAGCTGCAGCCTTGCATTCAAATTCCAATTCTACCTCTCACGGACTACATAGGCCTGGATCTCTTGGTGTATCATGTTCATCATTTGTAAATGTAGAAATTATGGCAAGACTTACCACACTGGGTTGTGAGGATTCAGTAAATAAATGTGTGCCGGGCATTCAAGATCAGTATGTGCATGCTCCAGGTTGCTCCAGCCAATGACAACAGAGTAAAAGGCCTGAGCTGGCTGTTGCTGCTTCTACAGGGTCAGTGATATTCTGGAGGCTCTATGGGTTGGCCCAGACTTTCTCAAAGCTGCACTGTAGTCTTAGGTTCTCCTACTTTACTCTACATTTGAACTCAGGCTCTTAGGATCACTAGATGAGTGTTCTATCACTTGAGCCCCTGATCCTATGCTGCTTGTATTCAGATAGAATATCTCTTTCTGTCTCTCTCTCTCTGTGTCTCTCTCTGTGTCTCTCTCTGTCTCTGTCTCTCACTGCCCCTGTCTCTCTGTCTCTATCTGTCTCTCTGTGTCTGTCTCTGTGTCTGTCTCTGTGTCTGTCTCTGTGTCTGTCTCTCTCTGTCTCTGTCTCTCTCTCTCTGTCTCTCTCTGTCTCTCTCTCTGTCTCTCTCTGTCCTCTCTCTCTCTCTCTCTCTCTCTCTCTCTCTCTCTCTCTCTCTCTCTGTCTCTCTTTCTCTGGGTGGGGGAGGTTAGCCAGGCCTGGACTCTGTTGCTGACTCAAGGTCAGCCTCTACCACTTGAACCATAGCTCCACTTCTAACTTTCTCTGTATTTAGTTGGAGATAAGAGTCTCACAGACTTTCCTGCCTGGGGTTGGCTTTGAACCACAATCCTTAGATCTTAGCTTCCTGGGTAGTTAGGATTATAGGTGTGAGCCACTAGTGCTCAGCTTTTTTTTTAATTATTATTTTATTTGTTGTCTATGTTTGCCTTGGATCGTGATCCTCCAGTGTAGCTAGGATTATAGGTATGAACCATCAGAGAGGGCTTATTTGTTGAGATAGTGATCTTAATAAACTTTTGCCCAGCCTGGCCTTTAACTGCAGTCCTTTTGATCTTTGCCTCCCAAGTAATCATGTGCGTGCTTGCGCTCTCTCTCTCTCTCTCTCTCTCTCTCTCTCTCTCTCTCTCTCTCTCTCTCTCTCTCTCTCTCTCTCTCTCTCTCTGTCTTTCTCTCTCCTTTCCTCCCTCCCTCCCCCTCCCTCTCCCTCCCTCTCCCTCCTTCTCCCTCTCCCCCCACCCCCCCGCCTCTCTCTCTCTCATTCTCTCCCCCCACACACCATAGCTGTAAGAAAGACTTCCATCATGGTCTTGCTGGCTTTCCCTACCTCTTGGCCACTTTGTTCTCACAGGAATTACCCCAGGTTAGTGTTTTAAAGATGACAAGGGACTTCACAAATGTGAAATAGAAGTTATCATTAGCTAAGTTGTCATTAGGGAACCCCTAATAATGCTCTCAATGCCAGGAGAACCCCTCCTACAGATCTGGGGAAGGTATGTCAGCTGCCACTCGAGCCTCTTGTGGGGCCGGGCAAGACCGTCCATCTCCTCTTCAGCCCCTGGAAATCATTCTCTCTAGAACCCCCCGTCTCCTTAGTGAGTGGTGACGAAAGGCCAGTACCGCATACTATAGTCACAAGGAAAGAATAAGCCCTGTAGCCACTCAAAAGAAAATGAAACCTCCTTGAGTATTAGCTTCCCATAGCTGTGACAAAAATATCTTAGAGAATGACTTCATGGGAGGAATTATTTCTTCTGGTTCACAGTTTCAGAGAAGCCAGTCATTACTGGCTTCAGTACTTTGTGCCTAAGGTGAGGTTGAACACCATGGCATCTAGAGTGCATGGAGGAGGAGGAGCTGCTCATCTCATGGTGGTCAGGAAACGGGTCGGGGGCTGGAGAAGGAGGATGAGGAGGAGGAAAAAGAGGAGGAGGAGGAATCAGGTGTAACCTTCAAAAGTGCACTTTTCCTCTACCTCCCAGTGACCTTCCTTCAGCTAGGCCTTATCTCCTAACTTTCCACTGCCTTCCTGAATAGCACAACAGCTGGAGACTTGTGTGTTCAACACATGTGTGGGGGAGATTATTTCACAGTCAAGCTACATTGTCTTGCAAATAAAACGAATGTCTGGTTTGTTTGGGTTTTTTTCTCCCCATTCCCCAATGCCACAGATGGAACACAGGGTTTAACAAATGTCAGGCAAGTGTTCTACCACTGATCTATGGGGCAATCTTTTATGCCACTGTGGAATTCTCTCCAACACTGAGATTCAGATCACAGGCCCAAAACACAGAGGGAAGAAAAGCACGTGTTTTCCTTGCCTTATACCTGCCATTCCCTTTGCCCTCCTAAGCCAGGAACAAGGCCCCGAGACTGCGGTCTGGGTATCTGAGCCAGACTTATACTTGCTTTGTCTCCTGTTGGCAGCACAAACTCTGAACCCCATTGTCTCATCCCTATAACAAGAGGCAGTTCCTAGGCCAGCTGCAAAGGCTGGCTCTGCAGGAGCTCCCCAGAGGACCAGCAGAGAAACTGGACAAAGAAATCAAAGGAAGAGGAGACTTTGCTGGCTCTGGAGCGATAACATTGTGAGAGAGGGGCTTTGGGAAGCATGAACAGTGCTTACTCAGGTTAAAAACTGGCCTTTGTCCAGCTGGTGAGGGCAGACAGCACTCTGCACATTCACAGATCAATGATAGTGGTTTTGGACAGCCCCAGGCCTTTGGGGATCAGAGTTCTATGTGTACAGCTGCTGGAAAAGCTGGGTAGGGCTGTAAACAGGGCTGCACCATGGAAAGAAAGGGGCTCTGGGTGAGATAGAAGGCTCTGCTGTTCCAGGGCTGGCCAAAGCCTCTGATGTGCCAACAGCGATAGTCTAGAGATAGCCCAGGCATTCATTGCTAAAGGGACTTAGGAAATGGGCCACGTCTAGCTGCCAAGGAAGCATTCTTCCATGGTGGAGCTGTCCTTGAAGAGATGGGCAGAAGTTAGATCTGCCACACTGGGAAGTATCCAACTTTCCTCCAAGAGCCCAGAGCCCAGGAGCAATCAGGATAGGATCAATGGGAACAAGACTATGAACTGTGGAACAAATTAACAGCCTCCCAGAAAGGGCTCAGTAGTGATGTTTTCATAAACACTTGCACTAGAAATCCATGAGCTAGAAATGACAGGCTATTTCTTCATCTCATCCAGGAGTACAGAAAACAGTCCAGCAGCAAACGGTGTACCTGCGAGTCACCCCGGTGTTATAATGGGAAGGAGAAGAAAGTCCAATAAAAACAATTTCCGGTGCCGGGTGTGTGGCCTAGTGGTAGAGTGCTTGCCTAGCATGCATGAAGTCCTGGGTTTAATTCCTTGGTGCCACATTCACAGAAAAAGCTGGAAGTGGTGCTGTGGCTCACGTGGCAGGTACAGTGCTAGCCTTGAGAAAACTCAGGCCCTGACTTCAAGCCCCAAGACTGGAGGAGTGAGGGGCATACCCTGCAGGTTTATGTAGGGAGATATTTTAATTGGAAAGGCTACTGCAAAGGCTAAATCTACTCAAAGGACATTGTATGCATTTATGAAATTTCTATCATGAAATTGTAATGTGAGGCAAGAGACTAATACGGGCTCAAGACTTTATTGGGGGACAGACATTCCAGGCTGCTCCAGGCAGGATTGCAGGCAGCAGCAGTGAACAGAATTTAAACAAAATTTTAGGGATCATTCTCTTGAGTCAATCACATGGGTCACATTACATGGACTGTGGGTATTTGAGGGAGACTCAGTTCCAGAAAGGAGGTGTTATATGAGGTATGGTTGTGGGGCTGGGAGAGAAACTGGAGGCAGAGCCAGTCACATCCCAAGGAGTATAAGGAGACTGTTGCAACTGGGGCAGGAATCTGTACCTCACACAGGGAAAGTAAAAACGTACAGATTTTTGTAAACAGGTAGGCACCCAGAGTGGGGACTTCATCTGCAAACTGACTCTGAGATCTTAGTGAAATCCCACTCTTCTATTAAGAATGCCTCCAAATAAAGGGACAGAGACACTACTGCAGTAGGGTAAAACTCTCATTTGGGGAATCGGCAAAAAAAAAAAATCTCAAAATGAAGTGGAACAGGGCTTTCTTCTTTATGCAAGTAAAGATAAGCAAGACCTATGGAGGGCAAATGGTATCTACAGGAAAATGGCCACTGGGTCCAGACAGGAAAAGGTCTGGCTGTGCTACCAATTCCCAGGAGAAGGTAAGTATCTGGAGGGGAATGATGGACAGAAGCACATGGTACACCTTATTTGTGCATGCTGGGACTTGAAGCCAGCAGAGTTCAGGGATGGAGAAGAAAGAAACCTGAATAAAACTTCATCAAACCCAACAGAGGAAAGAATAGGTTATGGCTGGAGGTAAGCATTAGTGAGAGTAATAATCATAAAGTGTCAAAACATAAATATCAAAACCCAAGATAACCTGGAAGGTTCTATAAACGAGGATTTTTCACATCAGCATATCCCCATTATTGATTTTTGTTGTTTGTGGAGACAGAGTCTTCCAAAGTTGCCCAGATCCGCCTCGGACTCTCAGTCTTCCTACTTTAGCCTAGGAGCTGTGGAGATTATGGGCATGTACCACCATGAGCTCACCTTTCTTTTTGTAGAGAACCGTTCTGGAGTTTGTAAGACGTTTAGTAGCATGCCTTGCTTCTGTTTAATGGAAACTGTAGCACCCACCCATCCACTATTGTGACAGTAAGACAAAAGTCTGTACAGGTAGTTACATTTCCCTTCCTCTGGATGGGGTCGGTTTGCCCCTGGTTGAGAATTGCTGCTCTAAACATGCATAGCTTTTTAACAGAAACTCCGGGGCTTATCTCAGCGTGGGGATGGAAGGGAGGCGGTCTCTTCCAGGCCCCACGCAGGCCACGCCCAATTCCTCTTTGTGTCCATCAGAGGCCAACTCCACACCACAGAATGCTCAAACTGGCCCAGGCTCCGTTTTAAAGGCTTTTCCAACAGGAACGTAATCCTCCTTGTTAAAGTTGAGTTTCCGGTACCCAGAGCGTCATCGTTCTCTCCAGGCAATACGTGAGAACTACATAGACTTAAAAACATATTTCTTTGCGGGCATGAAAACCCCAGTCCACAGAGATCTCTGTGTCCTGTGATCAGCGCTGAAGGGTCACCGGGGAGGCCCTGAGGACGTAGAATCTCTGATCTGCCCCCACGATTCGCTGTGCCACGCCAGATTAGGCCATTAAGCCTCTCTGTGGCTCAGCTCCCTCATCTGAAAGATGGTGACAATAAACAGCCTTCACCCACTTGATGGGAGGATTAAGTAAAGGAGTGTAGAGCGGGCAGGGCTTGCAGGGCGCTCGGGACAGCTCGCCCCGTTCACGGTCTCTGCTTGAATGTCGACTGCCTGACTCACCAGCGGCGTCCTTTAGTCACCGCTGGCTGGGCTTGGCCCCGCCGGTCTCCCCGTGGGTAAGCAGTCTGCTGTTGGGTCCTTGAGCACCCCGACGCCTGGAAGTGGCGCCATCCCGGGATCGGTCCGCAGGTGGCAGCACGGTCCCCGCCGCCAGCCCGCTGCGGTCCGGCAGGGCGCGCGCGCGCCGCGCTTGGCTGGAGGCGTCCCGGGGTCGGGCGCCGAGCAGGCCGGGAGCGGCGGAGGCAGCGGTGGTAGCGGAGGCAGCGGAGGCCACACCCCGCGGCCCGGCGCTCCCCTCCGGGTGAATCACCGCCCGCCCGCCCGCCCCGCCGCCACCGCCGCAGCGCCCCGGGCCCGGCCGCGCCCCAGCCCTGCGCAGCGCCCCGGGTCTCCGCCGCCTCGCTCCCCGCGCAGCGCCCGCTCGCGCCCAGCCCGCACCATGGCGGGCATCGCAGCCAAGCTGGTGAAAGACCGGGAGGCGGCCGAGGGGCTGGGATCACACGAGCGAGCCGTCAAGTACCTCAACCAGGACTACGAGGCGCTGCGGAACGAGTGCCTGGAGGCCGGCGCGCTCTTCCAGGACCCCTGCTTCCCCGCCCTCCCGTCGTCCCTCGGCTTCAAGGAGTTGGGACCTTACTCGAGCAAAACTCGGGGGATCGAGTGGAAGCGCCCCACGGTAGGCAGCGGTGCGGCGGGGTGCCGGATGGGTGGGGTGCAGGCCCCCAGGAGCTGAGACGGGCGGGGGGCTCTCGAGCCAGGATCAAGAGGCCCAAGGGTCCGGCCCTCCAAGCTGGGTGAGACCCCCATCCGTCCAAAGCAGATTCCCGGGGTGCAGCCTGCGGCCAGCCCACAGGGCCTGTCCCCTCCTCCACCCACTGCACTTCACTAAGGAGCCCACGACCCAAGTGCAGGCCGGCCAGGGGAGCTGCCTTTGGGCTTAGCCAAAACCTGGGGCTGGGGTGGAAGTTTGGAAGAACTTGGGGGGGGGGGGCGTGGTGGGAGGTGACACGATTCCCCTGGAAAGGGAGAGGAAGGCCACATCCCACTAGTGGGGGAGTCTAACTGGAGTCCCTCTGCGCCAGGGACAGGATGGTAAAGGTCCCGGATGCCCAGTACTATCTGACTAAAGCAGCTGAGTGGTTTGGTTTACCCACTGGAGTTTCTTGTTTATCTTGCAAGGGGGAACCAGCAAAAACCTCCCCTGATGTTTACCCTGCTAACTAAAACTGGACAGGAAATGCTCTCCAAGCTACTTCTCATGGCTCCTCCCTGGCCCACCTCGGAACCTCAGCACTCCTGAAACCCCAGCTCCCCTGTTCCCGCATCCTCCTGGACTTGGGACAACTTCTTACTCTACCTGTCCACTAAGTCTTCAGGGAAGTAGGAAGGCCCATAACTCTCTCTCTCTTCTGGGACACTGCTTAGTCACAACACCCAGAGAAGTTTTCCTGGGCAATCTCACTTATAGATTTCTGTTAGGAGATAAGTCTTCTTGCCCACTTTGGGTAGCCCTGGCCTCCAGAAATGCAACTGACAACCTCTGGATAAATGTATACCTGGGTTCTCATCCTAATCATTTAACCTCTCTGTACTTTCTTTATCTAAGCGGTGTGGTTTGTTTTCTTACCCCTCTAGCTCACCAGGCCCACTTCTTTCCTGTTCAGGGACTTTTCACTGCCAGCCATGCTCACTCAAATTCTTTCCGGCTTTGTCACAGAGTCCTCTCCCAAAGAGGTCTCCCCACCCCCCCACCCTTGCAGGTAGAAATACCTGTGGGACTCTTGGGTAGAGATCTGGAGATCTAGAGTCATTGGAGGGTCACTGCCTAAGGGCAGGAAGACTGTGGCTTACACACCCAAAAAGAAGTGTAGCCATTGTTCTTTCTACCCATCAGTAGCTGAAGAAATTGAGTTGGGAAGGCTATTTTTTCCGAGTGAAACAGGTATGCAGGGTGGAGCCAGGACTGTGCCTAGCCTGAATATGGTTAGATCCCACACCTATTTAGAACTGCCCTCTCCTTTCTGTCCTACCTGCTCAGTACTCTGGGAGTGGCCAAGGAGAGCAATGGTTTCTATTAGAGCCAGACATGAGCTGGTTGTTGGTGACTGTAGCAGACCATGGCAGTAGACAGGTGAAGGGAGAAGCTAGATTGCTGCAGACCTCCAGAACAAGAGAACAAGAAATGAAGAATTGGATCTACTTATTTAAGAAGGGTGTCTGTGAAGGAAGGTGGGGTAGAAAGAGAGAGAGATTGGGCAGGTAGCATGAGACCTGATTAGCCTTGCAGGAAGGTGAGACTAGAACTCTTCCTGAGAAGGGATTTCACAGCACTGATAAGAGAGTTGGGGGTGAACCAGAAAATGGCCACAGTGAAGAGAAGACCAACACCGTGCAAGATTGGCATGTCAGATCTTCCAGCAGGCAGGCAGGCAGAAGGGAGCATAGGCAAGTGTCAGGCCCCCATTTCCCCTGAGGCATTTATACTCACTTATGCTAACCTGGCCAACCCCAAACTTCAAACGTGCATGTAGCATCTCCATGCCCAGTGAATATTATTTTTGTAAGGGAATTCAGTCACAAGAAACAGAGAACCCAGATTTTGAGAGGTCAAACTGGGAGTCTGTTAGAAAGTAGACAACTGCAGGTGGACTCTTGTCACAAAGACTTGCAGCCCCCAAAATACAAACACTTAGAAAACCAAGACTCTTAAGTACTCTTAAGTACTCTTAAGCAAAAAAAAAGAGCAGAAAAGAAAAACAGTACCAACAAACCAAATCAATCCCAACAGAGAGCTGAAGTAGGATAATGTGGTGACCCCAGGAGAGCCAGGAGCCAGGAGACAGCACCACAAGGCATGGTGTAGGGTTCCTGAGCTGGTGGTCCTGGTCTAAATAGGGTAAAGTCAGAGGGCAAGGTCACAGGGGGCTTAAGAGTCTAATAGCCTTGAACTGAAGAGCTCAGGGACAGCGCCCAGGCCAAGTTCAAGCCCCATGACCCCGCTCCCCCCCCACAAAAAAGAGTTCATGACCTAAGACTGGCAGGTCCAGTAACCTATTGTCCAAGTCTCCCCCCTGCCTCTAGAAATCCAGGCAAGTCCATCAACTGGGAGGTGGTACTTCCCTGCATCAACCATGAAGACATGGTGCCAGTTAAACCCAATTACCTGTCATCCACCATGTTGCCAAGGTGATGTGGGTTAGATCCAGTATCCTTATTTCAATATCAATGTCATCTTCAGTAGTAATAGGTAATGTTTATGGGGTATTTTGCAAGACACATTAGCAGCTATCTCAGTTCACTCACAGAACAATCAACTGTGATTGGTATATTGTTATCACCAACTACATTTGCAGATGAGGAAACTGAAGGCTTCAAGAGCTTAAGTAACTTCTCCTGTACAATAGCAGAGGGATGGGATTTACCCATACATTATCAGAATCGAAGGTACAAGTCTTTCAGCCTTTTCTACTGTTGCATCCCATATTTGCTTAACTTCCTTCTTCCGCCCTCCTCCTCAATCCTCTCTAGACTCCAAAATGTAACATTTGGCTTCTTCTAGAAAGGCCACCAATGACATGGGGCAGTTTCTAGAACATGATGGAAAAAACCCTCCTGACATAAGAGCCTGGTCCCTTAGGATGATTCTCTGTGATAAAGACGCTTCCAACTCCAGCAGTTCTGCCTGCTGGATAAGGGTTTGGCTAGCAGGCTTTGTGCAAAATTGGCTTGGTTTTCCTGGGCAAAAGAGCTTTCTCATTTTCCCTGCATTCCCCAGACACACTGAAGTAAGGGGCAAAGGCATATGCCCTGCATGCAGGCCAGGTGTCTAGATAGGTCTCTGAGTCTGAACCAGGATGACCGGAGGCTGAATTAGAGTCATCTGGGAAAGATGTGCACTTGACAGAGAGCGGTGCCAAGGTATATGCAGTGAGGCTCACTGTAGCAGATGTGACACTCCTACAAACCACCATCACTGGAGCCAAGGGAAGCCCAGATGTGGGCCCTGACTTCCGTTGTGGTTTGGGGTGGGGCTTTTCAGAACCAGGCAACACCCTAGGAGAAGGCTGCTGGGGGGCAGAATTGATCAGACCAGGAGGCTGCTGTGAAAATTACTCCTGAGGTTTCCATGCTTATCCACTAAGGCAGCTCAGGGATGGAGTGTTTGCACTTGAAACTCACGAGTTCAAATCCCAAGGCTGCTGTGAAAGTTACTCCTGAGGTTTCCATGCTCATCCACTAAGGCAGCTCAGGGATGGAGTGTTTGCACTTGAAACCCATGAGTTCACATCCCAGCGCTCCCTACAGCTGAGATGCTGTACATCTTTGAACACGCTATTTTTTTTTTCTTCTCTGAGATCTTCCCTTACCTGTGAGATAGGAATTTTACCCAGCTTGAGGTCCCAAGCCGCTCCATGAGATAAAGCTCCAGGTGCAGTGTCAGGTATATAGCAGGTAACAGAATATGGGGATATTCCAAGTATCATGCCTGTGAAAGAATTCTTAGGGGAAGATCCAGTCCCTGCCCATCAGCATATTAGGAAGATGAGACTACCCACAAGCACTACCAGACAGTACCAAATTAAATATCAGTTGCAGTGCAAAGACCCTGGGGACCTACCTGGAGTATGAAAGGGGGCTTCATGGAAGGAGTGGCTAGGACCTTCCAAATACCACGTAATGCAGGAAACACCATGGAAAAAGGAGGCACTCCATGCAAACCAAACAACTTGTATGCAGAAGGGTAAAAGAGCAGGGGTGCCACTGCAGAAGGCAGGGGGCTGTGGAGTATAAAGGGTCTCAAGGCCTGACTTTGAACTGCCATAAGTCCTGGGAAGCAGCATAGTGATGTGTGCTCCAGACTGTTGGAATGCATGGGGCTTGAAGATATCCACCCCTGAGCCCCCTAGCAGGATGTATGGAGCCTGGTCAGAAGGCCTCTCACTATCCAGGCTCTGACCCTGACTACAAAACTTTCCCCAGAAGGAGGGGAAGGGGAGAAAGGGAGGGTGTTCCAATCCCCCTGAGGCATCTTGTCTCAGGAAGTGCTGCCTAGTGGGCTGACGGCACTCCGTGGGTCTTGTTCCCAGGATATCTGCGATGACCCCCAGTTTATTGTTGGAGGAGCTACCCGTACAGACATCTGCCAAGGAGCCCTGGGTAAGTGGTGGAACTGGGTTAAGGTGTGGTGGGTCATCTGCACACTTGTGGCAAGCAGAAATGGAATGGGTCGGGGAGGGACAATGTGTGGCTTCTTCTGTATTTATGGAGGCCTTTCTAGGAGCTTCACTATCCCAGCCCCACGCAGAGACACACAAATCAGATCTTCTGCTTTACTCTGAAGGAGATGCTGAAGTTACAAAACCCTACCAATGGAGAAACCAAGGGGTTTCTGGACTCTGCCTCCTTAGTCTCTGTACCTCTTGGAGGGCCAGTATGACTAGCGATGGCAGGAAACTGGCTCTAGGCTGAGGGCAGAGTAGAAACTCCCCTAAGCCAATGACAGTACTCAGACTTCAGTCCTGTGAGGTCAGGACATGATGATGACTCAGTGTAAAGGGAAGAGGAAACTCAGAAGTTGGCTGCTGGAGGAAGTGGAGCGGTCTGGCAGGACAGCTAGCTCCTCATAGTAGCACAGCCGGGGAAACAATGCGATGGTAAGTGTACTGGAATGTTGGAGACTGTGCTGTCTGGACAAGTCCTGATAGGCTCCTGGACATGTGTTTCTTCAAGACTGGACCCCCGGGGCACTCTAGCATTTCTGCCGGCTTTGCAGGCTGCTATAATGTCCCAGCCGTGGAGCCTGGAGCTATGAAGTAAGATCCTCAGAGAATGTACTTTTAATTTTTTTCCTTATTCATGATAAATGTGAGCCTGTAATAATCAGGGCAGATGATTTGCTCTGATAAGCCACAAATCTGTTCCTTGTTACCAGCTTCAACCAGTCCCACTCAGATGGTTGTCAAGGCTTGAATGAATCCTTAAGACAGGTGTGGCCTCTGAGGAAGGTCAGGCATAACCCAGGCCTAGTGGAATATATGCATGTTAATCTAATATTGACCCTGTGTGCAGATTCCTGAGGTGCCACGAGAGGACCAAGGGGACTTGGGTCTATAAGTGGTATACTTTAGAAATGTTTGAGAACATTGCTATTAGCAGAGATGGAAGTTGGTAGACTGACCATCCCTGAGTCTTTGGAAAATCCAGAGACAAACACAGTAATTGCTAAATACCACTCCTAGGCTAAACATCTTCTTCAAAAGTTCAGTAGTATCTTAAGGACCAAACTTCAGGTTCTAGTTAAATTCTACCAGGCCATAGGGGAGAAGACAGGCAAAGCTGAAATTCCTCAGAATATCTTCTGTGTATATAAACCTGAATAAAACAAGCTAAATGTAACCCTTTCAAGGAGATGGAGGTTTCCAGTGATGACTTGGCCCCATGGCCAAATACTGTCATTGTTGGGCCTCCTATTGCTGCCACAGGCCCTGTTCAGTTGCTTTTGAGCCTGTTCGGACTTGGTGACGTCTCCACCCCTTCACTGCCCTGCACCCAGAGACCAGAATCAGGGTGAGAGTTCAGTAAATCACATTTCACTGCCTATAATCTAACCACGATCTTCTCAAATAAAATGTCAAGAAACTAAAAGACCAGTATAAACTTTCTTTTTTTTTTCAAAAACCTGTAAAGTTATGCCAGTTTTGGAGACATCCTTGCCAAGGGAAAGTGTATCAACCAGGTGATCCCAAGACCCCTAGCAGGGTGGCACTCAGCTATTGCTCCTTGTTCCTGACTGCCTGTTTCGTAGTCCTTGAGCAAAAATCTTAGAATATGCTGGAGGCATGATTCAAAAAACCTGCCTAGCTTACATTCAATGCCTAGGTAACAATATACCACCAGTACAGTTTTGATTTCATTGTATTCTCTCATGCATTTGGCCTAAGTATGAGGTAAATATTTTCATCCCCACCATGCAGATAATAAGAAACTCAAGCACAAAGAAAGGAGGGTCCATGCAAAGCTGAAGCCCAAGTAAACTGCCAGAGGAACAAGTCCTGATCTGATTTTCAATCCTTTGCTCATCCCCTGGCCTCATGTGGCTTCTGAATCACCTGGGTGCTGAACAGAGCAAAGATGCTTTGTTTTCTCTATGTGGGCTTTCTGCTCTGAGATGAGTTTAGTCGGTGCAGTGAGCTTAGGTGGGTGATGTCCTTAAACTGATATACATGCCAGAGCCCCGCTGCCTTTACTAAGCTGCCCACAGTGCTTACCCCACCAGCCCTCACCCTCTTTCCCAGAAGGCTCGGTTTCTAGGCTTCCCACATGATTCCAGCCATGTTTGTAGAACTCTTTTGACAATGAGCCACCTGGAGTACACAACTCAGTTATTCCAGGAATGGAGTCAGCAAAGAAAACAAGCATTTCTGGAGGAAGGGCTGGAAATGCAGGCTGAGCATCAGGCAGGCTGGCCTGCAGCCTGATGTGGCTCTGTGATTGTTGGTAGTTACTGATTGTGGCTGGGGGGGAGGGCTGCAGGAGGGAGGGTGAGGGAGGGGAGTGAGGGGATCTGAGGTGGTCAATACCATCTGACTGTTGAAGCGGCACAGCCCCATGTTCTCTGGACCCTTTAGAGGTGAGCCACTCCAACTCACCCTTAAGAACATCCACTGGGTACCCCTCTCTGCAACCTTCCTCCACCCTCATCAGGGCGGAGTGGGGGCAGACCGATGGGAAAAGCACTTAGTGGAGTTTCAAAATCTTTTTTTTTTTTTACAACTTTGCAACTTTACAATGCTATGAAAGGCACACAAAAATAAATAAATACCATACTTTGAATTTTGATCTTTTCCCTTGCTAAGAATATGCAGTCTAACATGTAGGTTAAAAAAAGAAAATGATGATGATGATGATGATGATGATGATGATGATGATGATGATGATGATAGTGATGATAAGAAAATAGATTTGATAGGGAAAGTGAGTTTATTCTTTTGTCTTTTCAAAACAGATTGCTTTACCCCAGCCCTGGCCTCAGCCCCAGCAAAGGCCCCTCACAGGGACTTAGTAAGTGCTGGAGTCACTATATCACTATTGCCTCTGCTTCCAGTGGCATGTGTTACCAAATGCTGAGACAGCCTTCCTACCCTGGGGGTGCTGCCAGCACTCACAGCTTCCCTGTTGCTCTCAGCCAGCTTGAGAAGCGGGGCAGGGGTGAACTGCGAACTCAAGAGCCCAAGGCGCTGGCCTGACTTGCCCCAGGCTACCCCACACAGTCTTGGCTGTCAGACTGCAGGGCCCCAGCCTCAAACAGTGCCTAACACTTCAAGCAATGGAAAGCTGCCCCTGCTTTTGGGCTGAGATGGTGGGAACCTCCTTCCGAGCTCCTCAGCTCCCACAGGTACCTGGTGAAGGGCAGCAGTCAATAGTGACTCTGGCACCCACCTTGATGCCCCGCCTGCTACCTATGGACTTGAGAGACCGGATGTGACTTTTCACTTGTCTAGGCACTCCCTCAGCTTTATCATCAGCTGTCTGTGGCCTGGAGCCACACCACACCCTGTATTGCTCAGTGGTCTCATCTCTGGGATGAGAGGATTGGGTCAGGTTTTCCTATAGACTGCACTTCCGACATTCTGTGACTAAAAAAATCTGTTACCTTCCTCTACAGCTCCTGGCAGCCCCCCCACCCCCACCTTCAACTCTACTTGTGAAAAATGCCACTGCATCATTGCTTACCATCAGTTCCCAGCAAGGTCAGCCACAGAGTGGCCCTTAACAGGGGGTTAGAAATGAAGAATTGCTGGACATCGATAATGCATGTCTATAATCTTAATTATTCAGGATCAGCGTATCAAATTCAGTCCTGGCAGGAAAGTCCATGAGAGTCCCCAAATATTGGAAATGAAGTTACAGCTCAAATGCTAGAGTACTAGCTTTGAGCACAAAAGCTCAGGGACAGTGCCCAGGCTCTGAGATCAAAGATGAGAAGCAAAAGAAGAGAATGAAAGGAAGGAGAGAAAAAGAAAGGAAGGAGGGAAAGAGAAAAGGAAAGGAAAGGAACAGCAAAAATGTGGGTATCAGATGGTGGTGGGATGAGGGTAATGGAATGAGCCAGGAAAGGAATTTTCTAGTCAGCAGACTCAGGAATGTGAGAGTAGGAAATCAGGCTCCATTCTCCTGGTCTTCCTCTCCCTCCCCTTTGAGAGCCTCTCCTTCTGCATGGGGAGTGGGCAGGGCGAGTTTGGTTTGCAGCTGGGGGTTCCAGACCTCCCTAGTAATAATGAGGGGTCATGAATAAAGCAGGGTTCTTTACTCTCCCCCACTTTGGTCCTGATGTAAATGATGAGGAAACTATGCACATGTGAGGGACTTGCTTTGACTTTGAGGGTATCCTTTTCTGGGCTGCTAGCCAGGCTGTGAAATGAGTAATGGAGAGAAACCCCGGGGTGACTCATCAGTCCCAGTGACAGGCCCAGCAGCGGCTGGGTGTGTAGTTCCTGTGGAGAGCCACACCCAGCCCTCCAGTGGGGCCTTGGTCTCTGACTTCCTCTTATCCTTCTAAGGCTGAGATCCATAGCTTTCTGAATGTGGACCCCCTTCCTCCCCAGTGAGCCCAGTCTCTTCCAGGTGGCAGGGCTGTTGGAGCCTTAAAATGCCATTGCTTGGAGATGGGCAGCTATGGCTCATGCTTGTAATCCTAGCTATCCAGGAGGCTGAGATCTGAGGATTCATAGCCAGCTGAGCCTCTTATCTCACAGTTAATGGATAAAACTCTAGAAGTGGAGACCTGGCTCAATTGGTAGAGCACCAGCCTTGAGAGCAAAAAGCTAAGCACTTGGCACTCAGACCCTGAGTTCAGACTATAGTACTAGCACAAAAGAAGGGAGAGGAGGAGGAGGAACTTTAGATGGGAACAGCCTTCAATGGCTTGGTCTCTTAGCACTTTATCTATCCAGGGGACACAGAAAACAAAGCAAACTGGACTGAGACATGGGACAGACAAGATTGGAGCTAGAGCAGGACTTCTCATGGTGGCTCTCCTCATACCTGGGACCTATAAATTATAATATCCCAGCCATTTGGGGAGGCTGAGAACCCCCCACCCCCCCATCAAGGGAGTCACCAGCACCCAGTGAACCCAGCTAGGAGTCAGTGTACTCACAGCGCAGCAGCTACTCTCCACCTTCGGGCTGATAGAGAGCAGCCCCGACCTTCAGTGGGGCTGAGCTCTTAAAGGTAAACAGCACACACAGGTGGTCCTCACCTTCCGATGCCCATAGTCAATAACCACAAGGATGAAACCACATGTGCAGGTGGTAGAGCAGGTCAAGCCCTTTTACAAAAACAAAACAACCATTTGGCAGCTGAGCTTGCCAGGTTATTACATAAATCTTCATTGTGGGGGCTGACATGTGCATGATAAGAAGGTTGACAATGTCCTTGGCCTGTATCCTTTCGATGCCAGTTGCACCCCCCTTTATCCAGTGTAGTGATGATAAGTGTCTGGGTGTTGATAAGTGCCCCCAGTGGACAAAGGAGAGAAATGTCCTCATGTGGACCCATGAGTAGAGGGGGAAGAAAGGGACAGCTATGGAAATGTTCAGTACCTTGGAGGTCCCTGGGCACCAGGGCACAGAATACCATATCGGGAGCCTGGAGTGTTGGGATTTCCAGGGAGGATAAGTCCCTCCTGGGAAGTGGAAGAGTAGAAGCAGTCAGCTGTAAGTGCTGAAGACAAAATCCACCTACCAGCCAGCACGACTACACGTGGCTCTGAGTACATTGCAGGAAAGAATCTAGACAGCGTACTTTGCAGACAGAATCTCAGCAGGTAAGACAGCATTGCTAGGATATTTGAGCTCACAGGGAAGAAGCACCAAGCTTCCCACTCGTCCTGGGTGCAGCCTTCACTGGAAAGGAGAGGGCAAGTGATGAGGATGCTCTCTGCTTCTTGGGAGGATCTTGCTTTCTCTGCAGGTCTGTGGTCTCCAGCTTCCTGGCCCAAACTCCTTCCCAAACCAGACATCAAGAAAGTATGGAGCATGTCCCAGGTCCGGGGTGCCCTGTGGCCTGCAGAATGGCTGGGTGTTCTGGGAAGTCCAACACTGGCATATCTTTGGAATGCTGATTCCTTCCTTCCTGCCTTCCTGCCTTCCTGCCTTCCTTCCTACCTTCCTTCCTTCCTTCATTCATTCCTTTCCTCCTTCCTTCCTTTTTTGCCAGTACCTTCAGATGGAGAAGACAGGGGTAGCAGGTGTCACTTTCCTTCCTAGCAGGCACTGAGTTTCAGACTCCTAGTTGCTGAGTTCAGGAAGGTCCCCTCATTGCTACAGCTTGTATCTATTGTGAGACAGCTCACCCCACAATTAATGTCTTGAGATGATAGCCATTTGATGATTCTCTTATGTGGTTCTGAAGGATGACTAGATGGAGCTGGATGACTGTTGTGGTCCCTTGGGGGATAGACAAGGCTAGGGTGGATCTTCTGAAGGCCTTGTAGTAGTAGTAGTGCTTTCAAGGTCTTTTTCTCTGGACTGGGGGCTTGAACTCAGGATCTGGGTGCTATCCCTGAGCCTCTCTGTGTTCAAGGCTGGCTCTTTACCACTTGAGCCACAGCACCACTTTTGACTTTTTCTGAGTAGTTTCTTGGAGATAAGTGTCTCACAGACTTCCCTGCCTAGGCTGGCTTTGAACTGTGATCCTCAAATCTCAGCCTCCTGAGTAGCCAGGATTACAGGCGTGAGCCACCCACACCCAATGTCATTTTTTCTTAAATGGGCTGTTTAACATGGAGTTGGACAAAAGCTGAACACTTTACATTTTGGCACATGTTTCAAGAGAGTCTTCACAAAGCATCATTTCTGCTTTATCCCATTCACTTATATAAATAGATAAAAAGTTCATCTAGGTTCAAGGGGAGCAGACTCCTAGTTTACCTATTGTGGAGGAAAAGAAGAATATGTGAGTTCAGTACAGTTGCTGCCATTTTGGAAGTACTACAGTTCCTCTCTTTGAATGGTGGCTTGCTTGTCCTTTACCAGGAGAGACTGAAGGCTGCTGAGACACTAGCCCACCATGGTTTGGAGGGATGGTTGGGAGGCTCTGTAGCGGAGCTGATTGCCAGATCCTAGACTCCATCATCCATTTCTGAGCTGCCCAAGAGCCCTGAATACACAGGCTGGCAATTGCCTCTGTGCTCTGGTCAAGGAGCTTTATCAAGTGCCTGCCTTAGGAAGAACCGTGGGGCTGAGGCCTATGAAATATGAAAACCCAGTCCTTTCTTCACACAGGGCTCTTACCTCAGCCTCTCCTCCCCACATCCAACCAGGCCTTTCTGTGGTAGGTTCTCCAAGTGTCTCCCTGCCTCCCCCAGCCTCCTTTTCCTCCTATCCCCCCCCCCATTTATCTGTAGGACAAGCCTTAATTCTCAGCTGGATTCCTGCTCTGATGTCTGCCCATCTTTAATTCTCTTTGGATATTGCTTCCAGGGACCCCATCCTCAGAGAGCCCATGGAAGGTGTGCACACAAACTATTAAATGAATTAAATATGTTGTGATCATGCTCTGGTGGAGGTTAGCTGGGATGTAGTGGCCCTTGCCACAAAGGAAGCAAACAGTATGAATTTAAGAGGAGTCCCCCAAAAGGCTGAGTTCCCAAGGATGATTGAGGCTAGAGGAGTGGAGAGAAGGGATATATTGTCTGCACTGAGGGAGCAGACTGGGCACTTTGCAAGCAGCAGGTGCATGGACATGCTTTACTGTGTCTGGAGGGTCTGGTGCCAAAGGAAAAAGTAGGAGAAGGAGCTTTTGCTTGTTTCCTCAGAGGCCAGACATCAGTGGCTCAAGTCAATCATGCTTTCCATGTAGTAGGGTAAGATCTGAGGATTGCCATTTGAAGCCAGCTGGGACAGGAAAGTCTGTGAGATTCTTATTTGCAATCAACCAGCAAAAAGCTGGAAATAGAGCTGTGGTTCAAGTAGTAGAGCTACAGCCTACTCATCACCTGTCTGTCCTAGACGATGACCCATTCCCACCCCCTGAATGTCTCCACCCTGACCATCTTTCTCCCCTGAAAGTGCTCCCACCCATCTCACCCTACCTTCTTCTCTAAGCCACCCCCTCCACCCTTCAGTGCCAATCTTCCTTGACCAGACCAATGCTCACTGCTATCGACCATGTTTCCTTCTGGTCTGTCCATGCAGGCTGTTCTTAGGCCTCGTGAAGATGTGCCTCAGAGGCGTGAATCAACAGCCCAGAAGCTTAGGCTACATTAGAGGAGGAAGGGACAGCTCTGCCTGACCGCATTAGGAAGACAGGTGCTGCCAGGAATTAGACCTAGGATGAGAGAGGAAACTAAAGGGTGCAGAGTCAGGAAGAGGTCTCCTGGGAGTGGCCTGGCTGGCCCTGGCCTTGGTGTCCCAAGATAAAGAAGCTCCCTGGCCTGTTGGAAGTGTGTGATTGGTGATGTCTTCTGTACTGGAGCACAGAGTTGCTAGAGCTGTAACTCACTCCTCCCCTTGGCTGGGTTGGGCTGAAGCAGTTGGTGGCCAGTCAGTCTCTGTGCCCTTACAGAACTTGCATCCTTCTGGGACTGTCCACAGGCCATTGCCCTCTAGTGTGACAAGCCAGGGCTGGGACCTTTGTCAAAAGTTCAGCACTGTCTTGGATTCCCAGGGGAGGAGTGGGGGAGAGGTGCTGCCCAAGTCTGCTTTGCTTTCCTGTTTATGAAGGAAAGACAGCAATCGGCAATCATTGAAGAAAGAGAAAAACACACAACAAATATTATGCCTCCTCTTGGAAACCTTTCCAACAGGCGAAAACATGAGTAACCCAGCCACAGGCCACTCCCTGCAGAGGTCCAGGTCTGCGGCCTGTGCCCCGAGCTGGAGCTCGGCATGCAGAGGTGGGAAACATGGCTCTGGAAATTCCCCGGCATGGCCCTGAATGGATTTATCTTTAGAAGAGGGCCTTAGAGCTTAAAGAAGCTATTCATAGGATTCATTTGAATGCTCCAGTTCCATTGGGGCAGGGTGGGGAGGGGGCCTCGGCATGGTCTGTGCTGCCAGGGTCCTGTGGGCATGGATGGAGAGCAGACTGTGAATACCAGGTGCCCAGGGCTGGGCCCTAGGAGAACCTGCCCAGCTGCAGACAACCAGTCTTTTCATCCAGGCAGCCTGAGTGAGTGGCAAGGGTGAGGCCACTGTGCCCAACAGCTAAAACTCCTGCTTCTGCCAAACAAATTGTGAAGGGCTAAGGAAGTTGAGATTTGGTGGGCCCCTGGAGGCATGTGCACAACAGTCCCCAAATAATCTCAGGGAGTACCTAGGGTGAGCAGAGAGGATATCTCTAAACAATTGTTGAACAAATGGGTAAGGAAAGACTCAAATGCTGGTTTGTCTCAGTCGAGAAATCCACATGTAATAAACACTAGAGAACCCATAGCCAGGGCCTCCAGGAGAGTGATGACCAAACTGAAGATACCGGAGGACCAGAGAGGGAGGGAAAGAGGAGGGGTGGTTCCAGAAGGCCCCTCTGGCCTAGTGAACCAGGAAGAGACAAAGCAGAGACGGGACTGTAAGGACCCAGCAGTTCTTAGACCAAGGGTTCAGCATCTTGAGGGGCATGAAGAGGGATCTCAACTTCCTGGGTTGGAAATTTGGTTGGGGGGAGGAAGGGGGAGAGATTCTCCCCCCACACACCCACTCCCCAGTGATCACACTTGGGCCTTGAGCAGATAGATACATCTGTAGCCTGGACCTCACCAGAGCTCAATTTTTACCTTAATTTCCTCATTTGGACACTTTCCCCAACACATCTTTGTTAGAAGTTCAGGATAATAAAATGTCCATTCAGCAGATCCAAAGGTGGCCAAAGTTTACACATTAAAAGAAAACAAATCAGTTAGGGTCACACCCCAGTGACCTGGTCAGGGTCAAATCCAGTTCAGACAATTGGGTATTCCCAGCAACTCTGGTCAGACCTCCTCAGTGCGCCTATCAAAGGTACAGCTCACAAAGGTGTATCAGCCCATTTTCTTGGGTTGCTCTTCACCCAGATTACCCAGTGCCCCTGTCTGGAATGACCTCTAGTTCTATACTGTGTCCATAGTTTTCAGCCTGCAGGGTCAATGACAGACTGTCCATCTAGTTTGTTGATCTCCTGCCATGCCAGCACAGTGTGACAGCCTGGGACACAATGTAGATAGGGCAGGGACTGGGGGAGGAAAGTACCCAGGAAGGGAGATCCCAAGGGGCTGGGTCCAGGAATAGAGCCAGCCACAGTGGAGAGAGAGGGCAGCCAAGAGCCTTGAGTCTCTGAAACCCCAAGAGGGTGGAGTTGAGGCTGGCGCATCCTCAGGCAGACAGGTGTGTGGGAAAGTGCTAGATGGAATGCAAAGCAAAAGATAGATCCAGCACGGTCAGATCTTGGAGAGACCAGACATGAACTCAGCCTCCAGGAAGCCCTGCTCTTTACATCCTGGAGATAGCCCCGCCCCCACCCACCCTACCCCGCCCCCCAGCACCAACACAAGCAAAGTAACAAAAGGACAAGTCTAATTTGGAGACCCTTAACTACTTCTCCTGGGTGATTTCTTTCCAACAAGTCTCCAGACTTCTAGAAATCTGCCTTTCCCATCCCCCTTCTTCCTCACCCAAACCTGTTTTCAGTCTTTTGTACATCAGAGCTTTGAAAGCCAAGCCATCCTTTTGCAGCCTAACTCAAATCTCTACATATGGGAGATGGGCAGGATTAGGAATTGGGACTCGATGAAGGCTGAGGTCTGCAGGTGGGGGTGGGGGGGGTGGCAGGAAGGAAGGCCCCGCAGTCTCTGTAGTAGGAGGCGGCAAGCAGACTTCTCCCAGAGAGTGAACAAGGTGGGAAGTGGTTCTTCCTCCTTAGGCTGCACAGATGGAGTATCTTTTAGAAAAGAATCTGAGCTGAGGTTGGGTGGCCTGGCTGAGAGAGTGGCTAGTCTGTCTGTGGAGAATTGGCTGTCCAGACCTTCACTGAGCAGACCTGTAACCTCCAGGCTAAGAGTGGACATAGCCAACATACCTACTAAAGGACATGCTCCTGGCACTTAGATCCCATGTCCAGAGCACTGGACAGACAGAGGCCAGTGTCTAGTTCCCAGGATGAGAAAGACAGACAACAGATGGTGAGTCACAGCCATACAATAGCCAAGCCAGAATCTACTATTTACCTGCACCTCACCTCATTCCCAAGAAACACAGGCTTAACCAAACCACACACACACACACACACACACACACACACACACACACACACACACACACACACACACACACACCCCCAACACAGCCTGTAAAGGAAAGCAGCCCAGGCCTAAAGAAAAGGAAGATTGCCAACTGTGGAGATAAACTGAAGCCAGAGGTACCAGGAGAGAAACTAAGGCTATGGTAGGTGGACCTGCCCTAAATAGTTGCTACCCAACAGCTATGAAAAATCTCACCCGCCACCTCCAGCCCCACTGCTTCTTCTATAGGAAGCACTTTAAGCTGTCAAGCTAAACTTCCCCCTGGGAAAATGACCATGTGAGTTCCTAGAACAAAATCCTTGTGCCTATCCTGGTCTGTTTTACCTTTCCCAAAGTATTTAACTGTAAAACTTTTCCCCCCTAAGGAATATATTTTCTTCTCAAATTGAGGAATTTGAGAGGACACGCTGGGATGAGCCAATTCATTGGTTGTTCTTTCAGTGTGGACCAATTATTATGATTTGCATTTTTGAATAATTGATTAGAGCTGAACTGTAGCTGATTACTTAGCGTCCTAAGGGCTGGGATTACAGGTATGTCCTACCATACCTGGTCCTTTCTTTTTTAAAAAAAATTTACTTTATCTGGACTTCATATTTTGTTTTCCGTATAAACTTGGTAATCAGCTAAATTCTGATTTTAAAAAAATCTAATGCTATTTTTACCATGATCACAGGAAAAGGCATTTTTATGATAATGAGTCTTTGTAGACGGTTTTAAAGTTAAGAGTAGATGATTGTCTAAGCCCTTGAAGACAGATTTTCATGTACCCTGGGAGCTGTTAATAAAGGTCAACCACTGACCAGGGTTAGCCAACTAGTCCGAGGAGCCCAGAACACTATTGGAAAGGAGCTTTCCAGAATCAAGGAAGGAAGCAGAACTGAGCTCCTCCCACAAGAGGGTCCAGATCTGTGAGTTGGGGGAAGTTGTCAGAACCCTAGAACCAAGAATGGATCCTAGAACCAAGAATGCACCCTATACAGTACCATCTTGAGTTGCTGGGCCCTGGTGTCTAGGCTCAGAGGAGGCAGGGAAGGTATGTCCTAGTTCATTCTCCTTTGCTCTGGTCTCCAGGATGGGCACTGGCTTAACTCGACCAGCACCCACCGCCCATAGAACCCAGTGAGGCTCACTGAGAGAGCTCCTGAGCAGAAAGCTGGGTAGAGGGCATAAAGCAGCTGTAAAGGGCAAACAGAGGGTGTCAACTGAGCAAATAATCACAGCTCACCAATGTCCAGAACTCAGGCCTCTGAAGGCATTTTTTCAGATTTGACATAAATGCAGTAATCAGATTTTCCACTGTTTATGCCAGGATCGTGTCAGAAACAGACACATTTGTCTCTATCTACAATGTCAAAATTTAGTGAATAACAGTAAATTCACTTGTATAATTAATATTCATCAATAAATTATTTAAATAAATTCAAAGCTACTTCAGTCATGTTGGCTTATTTCGCCAAGTACTACTGATTTTACTTTATAGCCAAAGCCACTGTTCCATACACTATGGAATAACTTTGGAGCAGAGCACAGCCTGATTTCCACAAATGGTTAATCAAACATAACCATTAGTAATCAATCCCAGTTTCTTTTATTCCAATCCTAATAACTAATACTAATCTCTTAAATCATATAAATACACCTCACCCAATGACATATACATTACATAATGGACTAAGGAAGAGTAATTGAAAGGAGCATTAAGGATTAGCAAAAACAGAGAGCTAATATAATACAAAGAGCAAGCAGTTACTGCTGATGACTAGATAAGATGTTAACAGCAGGAGCCCAGGCATACAGCTGTTTTAGCACTGGGTATCAAGGAACAGAGCTGATTCAAAGTGCAGAGCTAGTTCCAGGCTTACTGGGTCTTAATGAACCACATTTTAATGGGCCACAATTCAAGAGAATCATGTCAAGAAGGAAGAATGTACTGAGCTGGAGCCCTGGGGTCAGAGTTGGAAGGAAGTTTGCCAACTGTCAGTTTGTGACACATGCACTGGAAGGGATGATGTGACGGGTTGATGGACCCAATGTTTAGGTTCTCCTCTTCTATCCGCATTATTCACTGGTCTGGTATGTTCAAATAAATGCCTAGGCTTGGTTTTTCTGATATAAAGATATATATATATATATTACCGATAAGTCCATATGTTCCCAATTTAATTTGATAAGGTCATAGGTGATAGTCTTATTTACAGAAAGAAATTATTTACCATGGTTTATAGTGAATGAGAGATGATTTGTTACTTACAAGAACAAGTGGTAAGAGGTAGAGTCAATTTGCCTTCAGCATTTACACTCAAAATGGAACAAACTGCTAGGGGTAGAGTGTGACTCTGTGTAGGGGTGTGCGCTCACATGTGCGTGTATGCCCGCTGGTTCTGGGACTTGAATTCAGGGCCTAGGCACTGTCCCTGAGCTTCTTTGCTCAAGCCTAGTGCTCTACCACTTGAGCCACATCTTCACTTCTGGCTTTTTGATGGTTAATTACAGCTAAGAGTCTCAAGAACTTTCCTCCCCTGTACTGGCCTCAAACTATGATCCTCAGATCTCAGCCTTCTGAGTAACTAGGCTTATAGGTGTGAGCCATAATCTGCAAAACTGCTGTTCTATAAAAGGCAATCACTCAAGTCAAGGTACAGCCTCAATGCTCTTGTTCCATAGAATACGGGGTAACTTTGGAGCAGAACACGGCCCGATCTTCACACATTAGTAATCAAACACAATCAAACATAAACAGACATTGTACCTGTAGGACAACCAGAAAACTCACCCAAAGAGGAAGGCAGGACTTGGGTTATGTTCAGAGCCGCTCCCCTGTCCTTCCTGCCTATTTCTTCCTGTATAATTGGAGAATAAAGCCAATCTAGATGTACAGAAGGGAATATAACATTTACTGCAGTCAAGAGTCCTTCACAGGTTCATAAAATTAAAAACATATAGATCTTTCTTTTACAAGCCCCACTCATAGGACAACATTCCACAGATCTCAGTCACTGAAGCCGCCCTTTGGAGCTTTCTTACTAAAACCAGTTAGAGCCACAAATGCTTTGCAGTATTGGAGTTAATCTGGTTATCAAGCCCTGCCCAAACTAGTGGCTAGTTTTATTCAGAACTGATTGTAACTGGCCCAAACAGGCTCTGCTGGGAGGCAACTCCTTGGACTTCAACTATAGCACCTGTCCTGTGGGAGTGGACAGAAGAGAAATGCTTCTATCATTTTTTTCTGGGGAAGGTCAACTCTGACCTTGGTTGGGGGGAACCAAGGACTTGGAGGGGAAGAGTGGGACAGAAGGAGGCCACCACTGAGAAGGTTGTTCAACAGATGCTGGGCGGAAAGAAACTTGCTTCTGGAGATAGACACCCACTTGAAGTGAGCCCTGTGCAAATTCCGATGAAGGACAGAAGTCCTGCCACAGCCAACCATGTAGGTTACACATTAAAAGCTACAAATGCACAAGCAGAAGCAATGGGCCCTCGCTAGCCAGGCCTTGGGGTGAACCACTTGACCTCTTACACTTGTGTGCTCACCTAAGAAATAAGAGGATTAGAGCACTTATCCTGAACTGTTTCATGACAATGAAATGAGCTGAGACTTTGGGAGTGTGTATGAAACATTGAGCATGGGGCCTGGCTCAGAGCAAGCCTTCATGAATATGAACCGTTATAACCACCACGATGTTACTAGAAAGCTTATGTAAGCGGATACTAAAGGAAAGGAAAGAAACCAAGTATGAAATAGGATTTCAGATACTCCAGGCTTACTGGAAATCAAAGTGTGTGTGTGTGTGTGTGTGTGTGTGTGTGTGTGTGTGTGTGTGTGTGTGTGTGTGTACCTGTATTGAGGCTTGAACTCAGGGCCTCCTGCTCTTGCTCAGTTTTATCACTCAAGGCTTATGCCCTACCACTTAAGCCACACCTCCACTTCCAGCTTCATGCTGGTTAATTGGAGCTAAGAATCTCTTGGATTTGTCTGCCCAGGCTGGCTTTGAATCTTAATCCTCAGATCTCAGCCTCCTGAGCATCTAGGATTACAGGTGTGAGCCAGCAGTACCTGTCTAAATGTTTTTTCTTATAGCCTTTCTGACTCCCTCGTTTAACTCAGAATTTGGAAAATGGGTAGAATTGTTTAATCATTAACTATAAGATGCACATAACTTGAGCCAGACATGGGGTTACACATCGGTAATCCCAGCACTAGGGAAGCTGAGATAGGAGGATTCTGGGTTTGAAGCCAGCCTAGGTCATATAGTGAGACTATTTCAATAAAACAAAGGAAAAACACATGAAACTTATTTTTGCGTGCCTTTACTGTAGTCTTAATGTCATTGTCTCTGCTGTGCAATGATATGCTTTCCTGTTGTCCTGGTGACTTGCATTACATTGAGTTGATGATGTGTTCTTATATTTCCTGAGCTAGCAAGTCCTTAGTTATTAAAATATAGGATTTAAGGGAGCTGCTAGTGAGTTGCTCCTTCATTTCAATTTTGAGTTACAGTTGGATTTTCCTACCAGGTCTCTCATTGAAGAAGTTAATCACTATCAAGTTATAATGCTTAACTGAAACTAAGGGCTTAAATTCAAGACGATTTGTTGCCAGACCTGTAAATTCTTTTCTCTGTTGACTTCCCAGGCTTCAATTTCTTCTTCTTGAAAAGGTGTTAATAACAATGATCATCTCTTACAGACTTAGTGAAGGTCTAGTGAAATGTTCTTTGTCATATACATGTCAGCCACTTGTAAGTTCTTAAAGTCCCACTGGTGGAAAGGAGGTAGGGTAGAAGCAGAGAGGTCAAGACCCTGCCCCTTCTAGGACATGTGACCTCAATGTGGTAACTTCATCTCAAGAAGAGCATTTGAAAATTTTGAGTCATTTCAGAGGAAGCAAGTTAGGAAGGCATGAAGAAAGTGGGCCAGATGAGAGCTGCCCCCTCTGCAAGGCAGGCAGGAGATGCACTTCTGAAACACAAGGCAGAAAAAGCAAGAAGCCATGAAGCTGGGCCGCTGACTTCTGAGATGTGGACCAGGCATCCAGGACCGGTGGTGAGCTGTAACTGGAGATAGATACACAGATCTAATCTGAACACTGACCTACAAAAGAAAAAAAGCACGTACCACAACGGAAGCCAATTCCTCATGCATTCGGTCAGAGTCACTATCCCTGAATAGCAGCATGATTGGCAGTTTCCTCCAAGATTACCACTGCAATGGACAGGCCCCACAGTCCTTATGTGTTGCGCTATACATGGCTGATGTAAAAGCATGGATTCGGGCGACCAAGGGACAAAGCAGGATCCAATAGACCTGGGAAGCCTCTAGGCAGATGCTCCTGGATTTGATGAGAGTTGGTATAGGAGGAAGAAACTGCCTCAAGACTCCTGTCCCCAAAATCCCTATGTTGGAACCACTGTAACATAAAGGCTGTGATCGACAGACTAAAATCTAAGCAGTTTCAGGATTCCAAGAAAATCTCAAAGAAAAAATATATACCAATGAAAATGAGATTGACAGGCATTGCCGTCAAAGAAGAGCTCACATCGTACACAATGCTTAGAGAGCCAGTGTTAATGAAGAATGCACTGCCCAGAGGCTCATGATGCCAGGAACAACTGATGCAGAGTGAACTGGTTCTCAGGATAGATAGCAGAACACACTTGGAGGTCGGGGCGGGTGGCTGATGCTCGGAAAAGGCAAAAGCGTTGTCTTTTTTTGATTATGGGGTCCATTAAAAGCACCATGTGGAAGTTAGATTTCCATATCCTTCAGACCGATTTCCATTCCTACCCATCAGAGGCTCTGCAGCTTCCTCCCAGAGCCAAAGCTAAAAATGGCCACTGCTGAATTTCCCCTCTAACGCTGTATCTTCAGAGTGTCAGAGCTTCTAGTTATCTAATGCCCTTACTAACCACAAACATGATTTCTGTGATCTGTGACCAGTGAAACCCTACCTGCAAACCTTCACCCGTAGCTGTTTGAGTGCTAGCAGTGCCATGAGCTGTCCACACCCTGGTGTGCTCAGCTTTCAGAAGGACGTGGTAATGGCACTGCCTCACCGAGCTGTGGTGGGCAATACATAAAATAATGAAGTGGAAGACCTTAGCTAGCTCAGTAGAGGGAAGACAGGAGGTGTTCAGTCCTGGCTTGTATCCATGTGCTCCCCCAGCAAAGCAGCAGGAACTTGTAACCCTGCATCATGAGAAAAGAAACAAAGTTATCGGTTCATATAACTGAAAAGTCCAAGGCAGATCTGGCTTCAGGTGCAGCTTGATTCAGGGTCACAAGTGATATTTCCAGGACTTAGTTTCTCTCTCTACATCTTTCAGCAACCCTTCTCAGACAGACAACACCTCCAAGGTAGCTAGATCACTTCAGCTCAAAAGACCATGCATCTTTTATAGACACAGTGCCGAAGAGGGCACCTGCCCAATCTCCCAGAAACCCCGGTTAAGCTCATGGCACCTCATCAGTATAGATTGCCCCAGGCCTCCTGGAACTGGGGGCAGAAGTCAGACTGAGACTGCAGGGCCATCCCTGTTAGTAGGAGAGCAAAAGATTGTTGAGACGAAAGCTACTGGTGAATCAACCCACCCAGTTTCAGGGGCAAAAGAATTTCACTTCCTTTGATTACCTGCTGACTAATTAGGGAGGATGTAACCCCACCCACCACAGCTTTAAATAGCATATCCAGACCTAAAGGGCTGTGTGCAGTCACAACTGCGTCAACAGGACCATCTAATTTAGAATGTTCCTTTCAACTTTTTTCTTTCCCTTTCTTGCTTCTGTGTTTCCTTCCTTCCTTCCTTCCTTCCTTCCTTCCTTCCTTCCTTCCTTCCTTCCTTCCTTCCTTCCTTCCTTCCTTCCTTCCTGTGCAAGTACTAAGATTCAAATTCAGGGTCTGGGTACTGTCCCTGAGTCTTTTTGCTCAAGGCTAGCACTCAACCACTTGAGCCCAGCTCCCTTTCCCCTTCTAACATCCTGCACATTGACTCGTGCCTGTTCCATCCACAGTGCTCCATACTCCTGTGGCCCCCTGTCTGCTATCATCCTTCCCTGTCTCTGGATGTGCCTGACATTCCACCCTTCCCCATCTGTCACAAACCACTCAAATTCCCCCTTCAAAGCCTGTTTTCACAGAAGCTGCTTCTGCCAATCGGATTTATTCCCCCTCCACAGACAATCATGACTCTGTGTGTCTGGCACAGCGCTGGGCTCTGAGGACACAGTTCAGTGCGCATCTTTCAGAGAATGAACTTCTCTCTGCTCAGCCCACCACCAGTTCAACATAACATCCCCGCCTCAGCATTTCCAGCCAAATATCTCCCATGCCCCTCCAGCCTAACGATCGGATGAGGACAGACGGAATAGAGGTGGGGAAGTAACATGTCTGCCTCCATGTACCCAGACCTGATCAGAGCTGTCTGTACCTTGTTCTTAGGTGACTGCTGGCTGCTGGCAGCCATTGCCTCCCTCACTTTGAATGAAGAAATCTTGGCCCGAGTTGTCCCCTTAGACCAGAGTTTCCAGGAAAACTATGCTGGCATCTTCCGCTTCCAGGTAATGTAAGGGTTGTCTCAGGCTTTTCTATGAGTCCCGGGCACTTGGCCTTGCCCCCTTGGGTGGGTCTCTCAGTCCTTGCTGTTCTGCTAAGGAAGCTCTCGACCTACCCAAGATGTAAGACCATGGATGACCATGGAAGGCCTCTAGGGACCTGCAAGGAGGGAGGTGGAGCAGGCTGCTCAGGAAGTCATTCTCAGGTTTTTAAAAAGTGAATTATTTGAAACTTGAGATCCAATGGTAATATTTTCCCCTTCTTGTGTTGGTAAATGAGAAATACTGTTATTTTATTCACTTACTTAGCGCCAGTACTTGAACTCAGGGCCTGTGCTCTTGCTTGGCTTTTTCTGAACAAGGTTGGCACTCTACCACTTGAATCATTCCTCAACTTCTGGCATGTTTTCCTCGACTTCTGGCATCTTTCCGGGGGAGGGGTTAATTAGATTTGTCTGTCTATTCTGGCTCCAACTGAAAATCTCAGATCTCAGCCTTCTGAGTAGCTAGGATTATAGCTCCTCACCTGGTGAAATACTGCTTGTTGTTATTGTTGTTGTTTGTTGCTGTTGTTGTTTAAAAGAGACACAGACAAGATCCTCTGTCCCCAAGAGCTTTCTGAGGACTTCCTTTATAGGAGGGGACATCTCCCCTAGGATGGGACCATGGGCCCCAGAGCAAGAGGTCCAGCAGGAGGGGGCCAGGTGCAGCTGAGGCTCGGATGCCAGGGCTGCCGGCAGCTCCTCCAGCTGCCTGCATGCCCCTCCCTGCTTTCCCCACAGTTCTGGCAGTATGGTGAGTGGGTGGAGGTGGTGGTGGATGACCGGCTGCCCACCAAAGACGGGGAGCTGCTCTTCGTGCATTCAGCCGAGGGGAGTGAGTTCTGGAGTGCCCTGCTGGAGAAGGCCTATGCCAAGTAAGTGACCTCGCCCTCCCCCAAGGACCATGGCTTGTCCCTGCCACCTTGGACTCAAAACAACAGGAACTATTCAAGGACTGTTTTGAGCAGAGGCTTGTTCTATAAAAGGACCACTTGGGCCCAAATTGAGCTCTGTCTCTGAGATGCAGATGCAGGCCCCATGATGTGCTGATCAAGGATCATCATTGGTGTTCTGAATCAGGGGCACAGGGAAAGATTATGAGGCTGACTTTCTGCTGACCTTGAGAAGGAACTTGGCTTCTTTGGCAGAACTTCTTTTATTTTTAATCAATTAAAAGCTGCAGAATTTATGCCGATGGGCAAAATTACCCATTGCAGAAAATTGGCATGGCTAGTGGCAAGTGTTTTTGGTTTTGTTTTTTTCTATACTTCCTCCCAGCTGCTTCCCACAGTTTGCCCCAAATCAAGTTTGTCTGAGGTCCAGCATGTCTCCCACTCCAGAAGGGCCTCAGCTGGCTGTGATGCATGAGCTGCTTTCATGGAGACCCAGCTCTAAGGCGGCAAATGGATTTCTGTTCCAGCCCCATGATCGCACCCCCAGTAGAGAGAACCTGAATGCAAAGCTCAAAGTTCTGGAGTTAGAGAAGCCTCATCCCCCAGCATTGATAGCCTGGAGTCAAATGCCCATGAGAAAACATGGCTTGTTTCTCAGAGAAACTGCTTTTATTATCGAGTTGTTCTCTCTCTTTCAAAGCCCTGATTGCCAAACTGCCTGTTAGTGAGTCGGCTTCTGGCAGGATGTGGAAAGAATCAATAGTGGAAAGCGGATCAACTAATCAAGAAGCTCTTCTAACTCAAAGGTTCAGTGGGTTCTTCCAAAGTTCCCAGGAAATAGTAACTGTAGCGATACCGGTCCTTGCTTTCCTGGGCATCCCAAGTGGGAGACAAACCAAGGAGAATGAGAGCAGAGCTGTCAGGAGCTCAAACTTATTGGAGTGGGTCTCAGGTGGTCCGTTCAGGGATGACGTCTCCCAGGAATTAGCAGCTCCGGTGGTAGGAGCAGCACCTCTTCCTCTCCTCTAGAATCAATGGGTGCTATGAAGCACTCTCGGGGGGCGCCACCACCGAGGGCTTCGAGGACTTCACAGGAGGCATTGCTGAGTGGTATGAGCTGAAGAACCCTCCTCCCAACCTGTTCAAGATCATCCAGAAGGCGCTGCAGAAAGGCTCTCTCCTTGGCTGCTCGATTGATGTAAGTCCACCCTGCCCTCACCAAACGCACTCCAGTCTGTTCTAGCTGTCCTCAGCAGGGGACAGGTCCTGCCCCTGGAAACTACCGCCCCCCAAATCACATGAACGCACTGCTTGTCTGTCATATTTTCTTTCATTTGTTAGGAACTAAGGATTGCTAGGCATCAGCCAAAGCTGTCTGAGGGTACAATTGGTGGGGCGATGGGCCTCCAGCCTTTCCTTCCCTCCCGGCCCATTCATTTCCTGTTCTTATCCCCACACGGAATCACCCAGACCCAAGGTTCTCTGAGAAAGCCTGCCCTCTGCTGGACTTCCCATCTCCAAGGCTCCATCGTGAGCCCACAATTGATGGATTTAGGAAAAGATTTCAGAGGAAACTAGAAGGAATTATTTCCTTTAATGACTGTTCCAGGAAAAACTTACCACGGGACTGGAGATGGAAGATGTACTGTGTCCTGTCCCCCACAAAAGCTACCTATGGCAGGAAGGGGGTGGATTTGCAGTGTTTCTAATGCAATGGAAGCCAGTTCTGAACTCAGATGTTCCAAAATAATTCCCATTGCAAAAAAAGAAAAAAGAAATCCCCATCGCACAAAGCCATGCAGCTGGGCTGGGACAGACAGGGGTTCTTTGAGGGTTTCCTGCACCCTCAGGCCATCTGAGGCCTTCCCTCTAGGGTGCAACCCTGCATACCTACCCCAAGGAGAGTGAAGGCACTATCTCTGTGTTTCCTCTGTGGACATCTATGTCACCTTACCCCTGGTGGTTCCTGACAGCACTGAAAGCAGACTACCCCCTACCCCCAGACTTGGCCTCTGCACTGTTGCCTGTAGTCCCCTGGCAGTAGGACATGGGTGATGGGGTGCAATAACAGCTGACTCTCTGTATTTGCAGATCACCAGCGCTGCGGACTCCGAGGCTGTCACATACCAGAAGCTGGTGAAGGGGCATGCATACTCGGTCACTGGAGCTGAGGAGGTAATGGAGGAGAGGGGTTCTGCTCCCCTAGCTGGAATAACTCAGCTCGGGGCCCCTTGTTCCCAACAGCCTAACATTCTTGGGGCCCATGCCAGAGACCAAGCTGAATCGATGCCACTCTGCCTCTTGCTAGCTGCAGAGGTGCCCTCAGACATTCTTTACTCTGGACCAACTTAAAACAAAACAAAACAAAAACAGTGCTTCATATCTGTACAGTTTTGCAGTCCTTAAAATCCCTTTACCTTTGACCTCACAAAAACATCCATGGCTCTGCCTCTTGCCAGTAGTCACCTGACAAAGTTGCTTGGATTCTCTTCCTTTCCTCATATTGTTTTATGTGATGAGCGTCTGCTGTGCTTGCAACTGGGACCATTGTTACTACAAATATTATCAAGCAGTCCAGGTTCAGTGTTAATTCTCATCCTAGACCTGACCCCAGGACTTTTGCACTGCCAGTATTCTTTATTTAACTTGGGTTTTCTTTTTCTTTTGTTTCTTATATTCTTTATTATTATTATAATGGTGATATACAGAGGGGTTACATAAGTCAGGTAAAGAGTACATTTCATTTTGAATAATGTCATCCCTTCCCTTGCTCTCTCCAAGTTTTTCCCCTCCCATCCCCCACCCACAAGTTGTATAGTTCATTTTCAACATAGTATTTAGTGAGTACTATAGTACATTTGTTTACCCTTTGTCCCTCCCTTTCTGTGCCTCCCATTCTCTTTTCCTTACTTTGTTATTTCTTTCCAGTACTGGAGATCAAATTCAAGGCTTGTATGTCTAAAACACATACTTGACCACTCAGCTAATGTTTCAGTTCTTTTTATCTTGGTGTGTGTGTGTGTGTGCATGTGTGTGTGTGTGCATGCGTGCGTGCGTGTGTGTGTGTGTGTGTGTGTGTGTGTGTGTGTATGTATCTGGGTGTTATCCCTAAGCATCTTTTGATCAAGGCTAGAGCTCAACCACTTGAGCCACAGCTCTACTTCTAGCTCATTTGCTCTTGTTGTTATAGTTTATTGGAGATAAGAGTCTCAGGGACTTTCTTGCCTAGGCTGGCTTCAAACCACAGTCCCTAGATCTGAACCTCCTGATCAGCTACGATTATAGGCATGAGCCACCAATACCCGGCTACCTTGATTTTTGTAACCTAACTCCACATTGTTTTATGTTGAAAATTTTCAAGTTGATAGAAAAGTTCAAGGACAGTGTAGTAACATGCAAACCCCACTATCCCCATCAACTTTTTTTTTAAGTACATGCTACATGGCTGCACTGTCTCTGTGTGTGGACTTTTCCTGGCCACTTGTAAGCAAGTTGCAGAAACTATGACCTTTCTCTTCTAAAACCTTCAGCATCAATCTACTATTAATAAGGGTATTTTCTTACATTGGGCTGACTTTTATCATGCCAAGAAAATAAACATCACACCATCATCTAATATACAGTCCATAGCTAACATTTTCTCAGTTACCCCAAATATCCTTTTAATGCCTTCCACCAGAAAATCCTCTACTCACCTCCAATGAGGATTCAGTCCAAGATTCATAGATGAACTGGGTGGCAGATTGTTTGTCCCAGCTACCCAAGAGGCTGAGACAGGAAAATTGCTTAACTTAGGAGCTTGAGACCAGCCTGAACAACACAAAAGAGAATCTGTCTCAAGAGAAAACAAAACTTTTACATGCTGCATTTGCTTTTCATCCATATTCTTTTAGCAAATGGTAAGGCTTCCCTGAGAGCCTGTGACAAAAGTATATCCTATTCCAATTAGTTAACTGACATTTAGGGATAAACATGCAATCACAGATACAGGGGCAAAGGTATTAGAATCTCAAGCTAATGATAAAGAACCCCAGTCCTCTTAAAAGCTAGGTCCTGGGAACTTCAATTCCCATTCCCCCAAGCAGGGCAGCAGTGAAGGGTCTGGACCCCTAGAGATGTCACAAACCCTCTATCATGCTCCTCCCTCCCTGGTGGGCTCGACACTGGGTAGTAGGAGTCACTCCAGGCCTCATGGGCACTCAGCCTCTCCCTCCTCTTTTTTCATCTGATCCTTCAGGTGGAAAGTGGAGGAAGCCTGCAGAAACTGATCCGCATCCGAAATCCCTGGGGAGAAGTCGAGTGGACCGGGAAGTGGAATGACAAGTAAGGAAGGGAGAGGGGGTACTGAGGGGAGGGGATGCTGGGGGAGGGAAGAGTCCACAAAGAGTGGAAACTACTTCCACAGTGCAAAGCACCACATACTGTGCTTAGAAACAAGGCTCTGAAGGTCCTGGCCACACTGAGTGGCCTGTGGGCTGTGACCTCACGACACTGCTCTAGCACTCTGGCACCTTGCTCCAGGCAGAGCCTGCGTTCCTCCCCTACCTGATGGTCCATCCCTTCACCAGCTCAAATCCACCCTGCTGTTATTCAGTCTTAGGGGGAAAAATGTACTCCTATTCCCTGACACCTGTATTCCAAGGACGTGAAGTTGGCACTGAAGCACAAGCATCTCAGCTTATCTCCAGGGCTTCCTAGTAGCTATTAGGGGCAAATGCTCAACTGAGCCTCTGCCCCATTCCCCTTCTGCTTCCCCATCCTGGTGCCTCCAGTTGTTGCACCTGTTCCTGGCCTGTCCCAAGTGGCCTCAGCCTTGGCAGAAGGATACCTGTCGGGACTTCCTTCCAGGTGTGGTAATAGGAGCTTCTTGTTGAGATGTTTAGATGTTCCAAAAAAAAAAAAAACTGCCAAGCTGCCCCCAGTTGGAGCAAGCGATGCTCCCTCATTCTCACTCACAGGCTGTGCCCATTTTCTGGACACTTCCTTGCCACCATCATCCAGGAGGCAACATCTCTTACCTTTCTTGCTTGTTTGCCCTACATGGTGTTTTGCTTCTTTCAAATGTTTGTCAACAGTTTATGGTGGGTTTGAGCCAACTGAGGTGATCCCTCCTTTCGAGGGTCTGGGCCCTCAGAAGTAAGAATGGGTCCTGCTCCTCCCCTTTGAGGGGTCTCCTGGACAAGCCACCTGCACACACTCCCTCCTGAGGCCTCTCACATTCCTCTGCTTTGCAGCTGCCCAAACTGGAACACTGTTGACCCGGAGGTGAGGGAAAGACTGACGCAACGACATGAAGATGGGGAGTTCTGGTAAGATGAGTGGAAACACTGGAGGAGATGTGTCTTCCCTATTGTCACTTATTGGAAAATTGCTAACAAGAATGTGGGCCAGAAGGGCACCGGAGCACACGTTTCTGGCTTTGTTGTTTATGTTCTGATTTTGTATGTACGGGTCCTGAGGATTGAGCTTAGGGCTGGAGAACTATCCCTTAGCCTTGTGCTTTCTTTGCACAAGGCTAGCACTCTACCACTTGAGCCACATCTCCACTTCTAGCTTTTTGGTGGTGAATTGGAGATGAGAGTCTCACGGACTCTCCTGTCTTATCTAGCCTTGAGCCATAATCCTTAGATCCCAGCCTCCTGATTCGCTCTTCAGTGATTCCACTGCAACAGTAGAATTGGCAAGCTGAGAGAAAAATTCCTTCAGAGATGTTCAGACCCCAAGAGAAAACAGTGATGAATCCCAGCTCCTACAGAAACCAGTTCCTTAGTGAAAAGCTGGATGTGTATGAGCCATTCTGAGCCTCACTGCAATTAGATATAGCTTGTAGTTTACCCAGATACTATTTGATATCCCAGACTCCCACTTCTATAGATGAAAGCTCTGGACTTCAGAGGCCCAGTAATTTGATCAGAGTTACCCCCAGTGAGAAAATGGCATTGCCTTCTAATTCTAGGTCTGGTACCCACCACTAGACCACATGCTGCTACTCTGCCTGGCCTTGCCTGGCCTTGGTGGAAGGTCAAGGCTGACCACTGTATCTTCCACTGAGAGTCTCTGTCTCTGCTTTTGCCAGGATGTCTTTTGGTGACTTCCTTCGACACTATTCCCGCCTGGAAATCTGCAACCTGACTCCTGACACCCTCACTAGTGACAGCTACAAGAAATGGAAGCTCACCAAGATGGATGGGAATTGGAGGCGTGGCTCCACGGCAGGGGGCTGCAGGAACTACCCCAGTAAGTGCTGTGGCTGCCCGGGCCACATCACCCTCACCTCCCCCCAACAGACATGCAATACACAGTCTGGCATCCCTGGGGAGGCAGTGTCTACTCACTGGGCTCTTGTTTTCTTCCTTCTTTCCTGTGTAATACCCACCTTCCTCCATTAGAAATGGCCTTATTCTGATGACATCTGCCATTCTGGAACATATACTGTATGTTGATAGCCAAGGCTCCCACTTCTATAGATGAAAGCTATTCCCTTTAGTCTTCCCCAGCAAACATCTTGATTATCATCTCCATCTTTGAGAAAAAAGAGCGAGGCAGGCCCAAGGCTACACGGCTCACTGGGATTTGATCCCAGGCAGTCTGATGGGACTTGTGGCAGGCCACAATCATGTTTTGATTCTGCATTGCAGATAAGAAAACCAAGTATATTCCAGCCCCACAGAGCAAGAAATCAGACTGAGACTAGCTGAGTGATATCTATAGCTCAAGTATGCAGACACCCAGTGGAAGTTCCAGAGCCCACCCAGAAATCACCCTTCCAACACATTAGATCAGGAGTCAGCAAATACCCTCTCAAGAACTGTGTGTAAATACTTCAGCCCAATGGGCCATCCACTCTCCATAGCGTCCATTCAATTCAACCATGGTAGCAGAAGCGGCCATGCAGAAATGAATGGCCATGGCTGTGTGCCAATGAAACTCAATTTACAAAAGCAGGCGGCAGCCTGGGTGGCCATGCTAGCCAATCCCTACCCAAGATGATATCTCTAATTCCACCATTAAGAGAATATCCCATTAAGTATAGGAAGGCATTAGCATAATTACCTTTAAGCATGAATAACCTCAGATCCTTCCTGAAAATGCATTTTGCAAGTAGAAGGTTAGACCCACCTTGAATGTGGGTAAGGGAATGGGCCTGAGAGACAAGAGGCACAGAATCAGGAATTGTATACATGATGTCCCTGGCCTCTAAGTTTCCTGGAGGGTTAAGTACTACCTAGTATGTAGAGAAAAGACCTCAGCGTCCTCTCAGTCAGGCCATCTGGCCCCTCTCTGTCTGACTGACCTCTCTGTTAGAGTCCTGTGTGGGGAAGATAGCCACAGAGGGCCACTAAGACAAGTCAGCAAGAGAACTACAGAAGAAATGCCTCGGTTTTTGTCCTGGGGAGATTCAGACAACTCTAGGAACCCATCAGCCTCCCCTTCACCCTTTCTAAGGGTTGGTATGCTCTTTGGCCTCAGAAGGCGCAGAAAGGAACAATTTCCTCAAGTACAGGCCATCTTGTCTTGAAAGCCCACCTCCATCAGCACCCATCCTGCTTGCTCATCCTGATTCTTCTGCTCCTTCCACCATCTCCTGCCATCTTCCCTCCTCTTTATCCCTGCTTAAGAAGTCTCCAGTCCCCAGACCAAGGCCAGAACTCCCCTACTCTCTGCATGGCTACTTAGGACTGGGTCCTTCCGTCCCTCTCTGCTGCAGACACGTTCTGGATGAACCCTCAGTATGTGATCAAGCTAGAGGAGGAGGATGAGGACCAGGAGGATGGGGAGAGTGGCTGCACCTTCCTAGTGGGCCTCATCCAGAAGCACCGGCGGCGGCAGAGAAAGATGGGCGAGGACATGCACACCATTGGCTTTGGCATCTATGAGGTATGGGCAGAGCAGGGGTGGGGCTCTCTACCTCTCTCCCCTTCTCCTTTGGCTGGACTCAGGCCCACCAGAGAGACAGATTCCAGAAGCAGAACTAGAGATGAGACCATGGACAGGGAATTTAGCCAAGGCAAAGCCACGGTCCTGAGCTGGTTTAGCACTGCTCACACATGGAAGTCCCGGTAGCTTGTCTGTATCTCCAGAACCTTCCTGGCCCTTCCCTGGGCCCCACTGCCAGCCTCTTGAGAGTTCCACAGTTTCAAACAGACCTCTATGTCCTTTTTCACATCCCCCAGGCCTAGCATTCCAAAGAACAGAGGAGACTTGATCGAGAACAGAATATTCTGGCCCACACCAGCCTGGTGGACTGATCCACCAGCAGGTCAGAGCCCAGCAAAGACATTGGCCTGGACTGTGGCAAGCTCCAGACAGGAAAACAAAGCATCATTGTGTGCTTCACAAGGAGCTGTTGGCTGGAGCCCTGCTCCCCCAGACACCCTGGCTTCTCACAGGTTCCTGCTTTCATTCCAAGCCAAGTTACAACAAAGTTCAGTTGAGTGCACACTAGAGGGCAGCCTTGTTATTGCTGCCTCCCCCTTTAGGCTGAGGGCCAGACCCGGGCGAGGAGACTTGTTCTGATATATGAGGGCCCTGTCCTTCTCCACCTCTGGTCACAGTATACAGTGTTCTGTGGCCTTGGTTGACAGGGAGAGGCATGGGGTGCAAGGAAGGTCTTATGAGCAGCTGACAGGGTGCATTTAGGTTTGCTGGGTGGAACCCAGTGACATGCTGAGCCCCTTGCTGTTCCATGTTCTTTGAGAGGCCATATTTGATGAAGGCACAGGGGAAGCCTGGCTACCCATTGGGGAGAAAGGAATATTTAAACCATGGGAACTTGCATATACTGCCAAGAAGGTAATATCTGCTACTTAGCACACTTGCATGGACCCAGACAAGGTGGCAAGGGAGAAAACTCCCTGGGCTACTCTCATTAGCTACTGTGGTTGCTACCAGTGGGTCACAGAACTTAGTCCAGTCCACTCACCTGAAAAATGGAGATGGATGAACACCATTAGTTGTGAAAAATGAACCTAGTCCACGAGTCCTCACAGTCTCTGAAATAGGAGCCAAGGAATGTGAGCCTGGGACAAAATAGCTCCAAAGAAACTATGAATTGAATTGTGCCACCTCATGCTCTTGAAAGTCCAGTCATGGGCTTTTAGAGTTAGGAGGAACTTTGGTGAGAAACTGAGCTAAAAATCAGAAATGGCTTGCTGAAGGAAATGCAGCCTAGATGTAGGTAAAAAAAATCCCTAGCCCTACTTGTTGCTTCCCTCAAGAAGCAGGTCTTGCTTTCCCTATTGGAAGGTGGGATGTGCCTTTGCCCCAGGTGGCTGGTGATGATAAAGTCCTTGTATATACATACTTCTCCATTTCAAAATAGTGGTAGTACCATCTACGGCATTACTGGGGTTTGCTTTCCAGTATAGTGGACATGCTTTGTGTTCCTTAGCCACCATTTACTGTGATGATTTAGTGATAGTGCTAAAACTGTAGGTAAAAGAGGCAGCAGAGGAGTCAGTCACAGTGCTGTTATTTTCATACCTTGTCTGCTTCCCAAAATCTGAATTGGGCTTCCTTTATTTTGCAGGTTCCAGAAGAGGTATGTCGGATCAGTCCTTATCCCTGGGGGCTCAGGCCACCAACACATATACAGCATAAACTGCCAGCGCTTGGGGACTGTTGTAGAGCTTGGAAAGAATTCATGGCTATGAGGAATGCGTCTTGCTCCATCTGGGACCCTTCAGAGCTCACTGGATCCTGTTGGCCTAAGCTCAGAAATCCCTGTGGGGCCCGAGAAATCCCTGTGGGGCCCACAGCCTCTCCCAGGTCCAGAAGAGCCTATGCAGGTTTGGGTTCTGAGGAGGAAACCCATAGTCCTAAAACTGCAGGAGGCCTGTCCCAGAGTCCAGTGTGACTAAGAACAATCAGGAAGGGGAGACGAACCTGTGAATTGAACCAGAAGACAAGGTGTGAGCGCAGACAAGGAGACCTACGCTCTGCTACCAGATTGTAACCCTCAACAAGTGACATCCTTTCTAAAGTACTTCAGGTTTTTTTTTCCAGCCAATTAGCCATCCAGTTCACTGGCCTATTTTGAGAATGAATTAAATTATTCCAGAGCACTGAGAAGGCCCACAGTTAGTATTAACTGGTAGGACCATAGCAGCTGAGTAACTCTCAAAGCCACTTGTTTAAGTGGATCCAGAGGACACCCTGACACACCCAGAGCATGTTTCTTTCCCAGGAGTCAGTGCAGCCCATAGTGTCAGGCTTCCTTGAATGCTGTGTGTGGAGTTGTAGCCTCAGACATAGAATATACCTGGTTTAGCAGCTGATCCCCTTTTGTACTCCTGTATCTTATCTGTGTGTGTGTGCACACGTGCGCATGCACACACACACACACACACATACACACACACACACTTGATCCTGGAGTTTGAATTCAGGGAGCTTCATGTTGCTTAGCAAGTGCTCTACCACTTGAGCCACATTCCTAGATTTTTCATTGTGTTTATGAAACATGCTCTTACTAATTTTGCCCCAGTGAGCCTTGGACCATGATCCTCCTATCTACATGTCCCCAGTAACTGTGATTATAGGAGTAAGCCAGCATGCCTGGTATTGTGTCATACGCCACACAACTGCTGGATTCCTGCCATGGGGCCTCTAGCCCTGTTCACAGTCCCTTGGGGTGTGGGTGGGAAAGATGGTGGCATCTCTACAGAGGCTGGTAGGCAGGGGGTTTTGTTTCTCATGCCTCTGAGTTCTCCAGTGGCTCTGGTTATTTTTGGTAGAAAGCTTACTTTTTATCGAAAATGATCCAGACCTAAGTTTGTAATTCTTTTATTTGGGGGATTTGAAAAGAATACCACTGGCTTGGAGCACCTCCCCTCATTTCTCTGCTTATTCATCAGCTCATTGGACAGACCAACATCCACCTGGGCAAGAACTTCTTCCTCACCACTCGAGCAAGGGAGCGGTCTGACACGTTCATCAACCTCCGAGAGGTGCTCAACCGCTTCAAGCTGCCCCCGGGCGAGTACATCCTCGTGCCCTCCACCTTCGAGCCCCACAAAGACGGGGACTTCTGCGTCCGGATCTTCTCAGAGAAGAAGGCTGACTACCAGTAGGTGCTTGGGCCTTCTCTATTCTCCCTCCATGCTGGTCTGTTCTTCCCAAGCACCACTCTCTTCTGAAATAGCCGCCTCCCTCCGTGGGTCTGTGGGAGACTGATATTTGGGATGAAGAATACTGAGAAAGGCAAAGACAAAGCCATTCTGGAGATTTGGAGGTGGCGGGGGCGGGGGGCGTGGGAAGAGGTGATAGAGAGTAACCTGCAGAATCTCATTTCATACTGTTGTGTCTTCAAGTTATCAGGTGAATACTTGCATTTGAATGGCTTACCCAAGACAGTCTAGGAACTGTCTAGGGAGAGTTGGGACAACTTTGGTGGTACCAGGACCTCCCCCTGTTGCAGGCCTCTCTCCCCTGTTCCCTTTGGGAATCCATTCTTGGTGGACCCCACACTTTCCTGCCACTGTCCATGTGGCCTCAATTCACAGTGGCCTCTGCCACATGGGTCATTTGTACATTAGACAAGAGGATAGTTGATCGGCTGAGACAAAAGCAGCGTGGGCAATGTAAGGGGATGGTTGTTCACTGGAGGGCGGCGAGGACGCCAGCACAGAGGGGAAGAGCAGGCGGAGGGGTGTGCTGGGTGCTTGCTCTTGTGTTGAGGATCTGGAGACACACCCCCTCCCCCCATACAGCATGTCCAATGGGCCAGGTTCACATGAATGCTTGGCCTACTCCTGCAGCACAAAGAGAAGACTAAAAAGGATGGAGTCTCCATTTTCCAAGACTGCACATGACAGAGAAATCATTTCCATTCTAGGCAGCTGCACGCCAACAACTAGAATACCATCACTGCCACTGTAAAGCTCTTTTCTTTTTCTGATGCTTGCCGTGGGGAAGGAGCCTTTCCACTCAGCTCCCGGGAGGATGGTTCCCAGCTGGGTCCCCCTCGCCAGGAGATGGAGACATGATGCAATATCATTGGAATGACACTGTTGTCACCCACTGTCCTGCCCTGATAACCACAAACCATTGTCCCAGGAAAGCTCAATGCCCTCAGCTCCCTCCAGGATGAGCTCCTATACCTCCTCAAGGCTGTCTCACTTCCCATCACAGGTTATTAATCATGTGCCAGATTCCAATCCTGAGTACCAGGGACAGGGCACTATAGACAGGTCCTGTAGTAGCCTAGTTCAAGATCCTAGCACCCAAATAAGATCTCCTAAGCTTAACTACCCTCATTGTGGAGGAGAAGAACCTACTCTAGGCCAGGGATCAACTAGCCAGTGCCTGAGTGCAGCTGAAGTCACACACAGCTCGACACTGCCCCTCCCACCTGAGGCAGTACTAGTAGGTAATGGACCGGTCTCACTACGAAGGTTTTACATGGCAGAGTGTGTTCTAATGCAATTTCAAAGCCCTTCCTAGGGCCAGGAGCTTGTGAGTTACCTAGAGTCCCAGATTTATCCGACAAAGAAAGACTATGAAACTTCATAGAGACCCCAAACTGACAAACAGACCATTTCGGCTTCACTTTCTGCTTGCTGAGGGGATGCCTAAGCACAAATCCAGGATTGGCAAAGATCCTCACTGCTTACCTGCTGGGTTTCAACACAGCTCTTCCTTTTTATCAATATTTCTGATTTACCCTTGCCCACCTTCCTGTAACTTGTATTTTCTTTCTATTTCCAGAGCTGTTGATGATGAAATTGAGGCCAATGTTGAAGAGGTATTTTTAATTCATTAATTCCACACTCTGCCCTGGGTACCTAGGAGTACAGAGGAGCTGAAAAGGCCTACAAAGATTTGGAGGCCTGTCCGACATCCTGACCACAGGTTGACACAGAGAGTACAACCCAAACTGGGAATCTTGAGAGTCTGTTTCCTGCACTAGCCAGAGCAGCACTGGGCCAAGGTTTTTTGGTCCCCTGCTCATCAGATTTTGCCCATATTTGGGGACATTGTGGGGAACCAGAAGACACCAGTGCAACATTAAGCAGGGCCATGTTCTCGTCACTCCTCCAACTTAATCTCAACTTTCTCTTCTATAAAATGGAAACACAATTGGACAGCATTTCTCATAGAATTCTAAGAATGTGATTCAGTGGTAACTCCTGAAAGGCATTTAGGGATGTAACTCTGGGATTTCAAACAAGACTCTATGTTGACAAATTTAAGTAGAAGATTTCTCCAAATAGAGGCAGGGATTTGGGGGTTCTCCCTCTCTCCAGGGACGTGAGGTGACTCCACAACTGATTAATCAGTGGCTAAAGCTTGACACATGTCGTATATTCCCAGTAGGAGATTGAACAGTCTCCAAGGGCCTCCCTAGCCGCTGCTGAAATCTCTCCAGAATTTTCCACTTAGCCCTTACACTTCTAAGTCCCTGTGAGAGTAGATCACAAAAGGCCATTTGGAATAGCTGTTAAAGAAATCTGTATGACAAATGAAAGTAACTCCTTCTCCCAGAGTTTACATTCCCTCTCATGTATGCTTTCCACTAATTTTTCATATGGTCCTTTATTCCAAACCCAGCACCCTTAGAACTCTGCCCAAGGAACTGGATAGTTTTCTGTGTCCCAATGTCTAACATAGGAAATTCTGAAGGGGGAGGAAGGCTGCCTCAGACTAGCGGGTTGCACCTTGCTGGAGAGTGTCAACTCTGCCCTCTGCTCACCCTTTGCTGTTTCTGCATCTTCCAGATTGCTGTCAATGAGGAGGACATTGATGATGGCTTCAGGAGGTTGTTTGCTCAGCTGGCAGGGGAGGTAGGTGTTCCCCCAACTCCGTGTAGACATGAAGGAAAGACAGCACTTGACCTAGAGGAGGCTGATCTAAGGGAAATAGGGAAACAACTGAGCAAGAGCAGAGGAACAATAGATATGGCGCCAATCTCAGCTGGATCCTCCATGCCCCAGTCCTCTCAGCCCTCTGCACCCTGTCAGGGCCTCCAGGCCCCAGCTCTAGCTCTGTCCTTCCTTCCTTAAAATACTTTTGTTTTTGTTTTTGTCATTAGTGGGCCTTGAACTCTTGAGCTCTTCAGCTCAAGGCTGACACTCTACCAAATGAGTCACAGTACCACTTCTGATTTTCTGGTGGTTCACTGGAGATAAGAGTCCCACAGACTCCCCCCCTCCCCCACCTCTTCTCTCCCAACCCTCAGCCATAGGGCTTGGACTCTGGACCTGGGTGTTGTCCCTGAGTCCTTCAGCTCAAAGCTACTGCCCTACCCCTTGAGCCACAGCTCCACTTCAGGTTTTCTAGTGTTTAACTGGAGATAAGAGTCTCACGATCTTTAGTGCCAGGGCTGGCTTTGAACCACAATCTTCAGATCTCAGCCTCCTGAGTAGGATTACAGGCGTGAGCCACCACACCCAGCCCTTAAGTTCTTGTTTGTTTGTTTGTTTTGTGCCAGTCCTGGGGCTTGAACTCAGGGCCTGATTGCTGTCTTTGGGTTTTCTAAAGGCTAGAGCTCTTCCTTCCACTTGAGCCATAGTACCACTTCTGGCTTTTTCTATGTATGTGGTACCAAGGAATCAACCCAGGTCTTTGTGCATGCTAAGTAGGCACTCTACCACTAGGCCAAACTCCCAGCCCCAAGTCTCATAGACTTTTGTGCCCAGGCTGGCTTTGAACCAAGATCCTCATATCTCAACCTCCTGAGTAGCTAGGATTACAGACATGAGCCACTGGTACCTGGCATCCTCCTTACAATTCTTGAGCTCACTTTGAGGCTAGTTTTGTTCTTTTTGTCCCAAGAAAACTAAAACGCAAAACTTGACCCCTCTCTGATTCCCACAAATAGATTCAGGAAGGTAGAAGGTTTCAAGACTTTAAAATATGTGTGACTTACACCAGGGGAATGAGATCTTCTGTCCTTAATCCCGCAGACCTAAAAGCATAATGATAAGCATAATAGGACATGAATGTAAAAGAGACAGTGGCATGGGGTGGGGGGATAAGAAGATGGAGAGAGAAAGGAAGGGATACTGAAGATTTCAATTACGTTTCATGTGTAGGTATGCAGACAGTATAGTGAAACCCCATCTGGTACCTTGAAAAGGGAGATGAGAGATTCACACAGGAATAAAATGGAGGGGATAAATTGTTCACAATCAGTCATCTATGGAATCATTACAATAAAGCCCCCTTGTGTGATTAATGTATGCTAATTCCAAATTAAAATGAAAACATTGTCATGATAATCCCTCAGCTTTGTAGGCCTTCTGTTTACTTATTTAGCTCTCTTTCTTCCCCAAACTCCAAAAGCACCCTTCTTTACTCTGTGAAGAAATTCAGCTCTCTCCAGCATTGCCACCAACCTCACTTTTGTGCTTAGCCAAAGACTCATACCAAAGTTTTAAACCAAGTTGCCAGCTACCCCATATCCATCTCAGTTTAACAAGGGCAGGGTCCTTAGAGAAACTTAGTGTCCACTGAGTTATACACCTGACCTGAGGAAGGCAAGGGTAAGACAAGACAAGGCAACCTTTCTGTTAAACCTTGGGACTTGTTCCTCATCTACACAGATATGCCTAAGCAAACCACTTCTGTTGTTCCCTGGCATAATGGCTATAAAGAAGGATTGTGCAAACTTGGAAACATCTATGGGGTTTTTTTTTGGGGGGGGCTTGTTTTTTGTTTGTTTGGCTGTTGTTGGTTATTGTTGGGGGTTTGAACTCTAGGACTCACGCTGGCTAGGCTGGCACTCTACCACTGATCCATGCCTCTAGCCTTTTTTCCTGCACTGCTTATTTGCAGTACTGCTTTCTTGCGATCTCAGGGCACTTATCTATTTCACAGTCCACCTATTTAACACTATTAACCATGGAGTTAAGATGACAGATGCACACCCACTATTGCTCCTGGAGTCTGCCCAACTTTTTCTTTTGGGGGATGGCCTTGAACCTGAGGCCCGCTGCATTTCAGCCTCCCAAATATCTAGGACTATAGACATGAGCCACCAGCACCCGGCAGAGATACCTAGTTTTAAGCAGTGGTAAAGGAATCCTGAGATCTGAGTGACAAGGAAGGAAGAAGGCATCCCAGATGAGAGGAAAAGTCTAAGTGAATTAGGTCCAGAAAGGTCATGAACAGCAGAGGCATGGTGTCTGCACTCTACCCATACTGCTCTACATAAAACCATTCTCTGGGGGCCAGGAGTTTGGTCTAGTGGTAGAGTGCTTGCCTAGCATACACGAAGACCCGGGTTTGATTCCTTGGTACCACATACATAGAAAAAAGCCAGAAGTGGTACTGAGGCTCAAGTGGTAGAGCTCTAGCCTTGAGAAAGTCCAAGGACAGTGCTCAGGAGACAGCAGCACCACCTTACCTGGGGAATGAGAAATGCAAAAAGACCCATCAAGGGTATCTATTACATGTTGGTTGTGCTGTGCTTCACCCAGCTCCCCTAGGACTCATGCTCTGATCGTATGTCCACAGGATGCAGAGATCTCGGCCTTTGAGCTGCAGACCATCCTGAGAAGAGTTCTAGCAAAGCGTAAGTGTCCCTTCCTTGCAAATCCCGCCTCTTGCTCCTCTCCCTGTGGACAGAGACAAGGGGATCCTGTCACATACTGGCTAAGCCGTTAGTCTTTACTCGTGCCCACAGCACTGTCAGGTCTGGCGGCACTCCTTGCTATCTATTACCAAATGACAATGTCTCATCCTTCTACTATGTATTTAAATGAGCCTCATATAACCATTTGTTTACTGAACCAATGGGTCAAGACATTTCCAAGACTGGAAATATCTGCTTTCAGTCCATATAATATGAGTAAAACGGGATAGGGACCTGAGAATGAGATAGAGCTATGATTCTCCCAAACCCTTCCTTCCTTTTTTTTTTTTTGGACAGGGTCCTGGCTAGCTTTGACTTCATGATCATCCTGCCTCAGCTTCCTGAGCACAGGGTAGAATTATAGACATATGCAACTACTGATTGCTCAGTTCCCTGCTCTTGATCACTACTGCAAGGAGGGAGAAATATACTTTTCCCCTTCGAATGATTACAAGAGTCATTCCACGTTTGTTAAGGTAGTATAACATCAGAGGTTATAAATCTGGGTCCAAAACAAATGTATGTATCACCAAGAGAAAGCCCATGGACTTAAAGGGTAACCATTCTCCCTAATAATGAACCAGATGGCCTCTCACATAGATCCTCAATAAAAAAGCAATTCCTCCTTTGAGAGCCAGTGAAGTGTCTGGGGCCAGCGAAGCCTTCCATCCCAATGTGTGTATATAGAGATAACTGCTCTCCACCTGTGGCCCCTCAGTAAATAGCTACATTATAGCATCTGTGATTCACGGAGCACTTAGCAAGGCGAATCCGAATGGTCAGATGTAGCCCATCCAGTCATGCCATTGCAGAGCTCCCTCTTCCAACTTTGGAGGAGGACAAGAAGATGGTATTTACCCTTTGTCCATGAGTGAGGTCACAGGGTTCTTCAGATGTGTGGCTGTCATGTGCCAGGGAGACTGAAGACTCATTGTTCCACACAGCTGGAGGGTAGGAATGAATCAAGCCACGCTTGGTTCAGCCTGCTCCTGCCTGTGGAGAAGAAAGTGTTTGTTTAACATGGGCCTCTGAGCCCAGGCCTCTCCCTTGTCTGTCCAGTAACTCCAGCCTTCCTATCGAAGGCTAAGTAGCTCGTAGCCTCAGGCCTGTACCCAAGGAAGGGCTGGTGCCAAGAAGCATCCATGGCTTGGAAATAGGCTAGGTTCTAAACTTTTATAAGAATATCAGAAAAGATTCTTCCTCTTGAGGTCTAGTGAGGCACCAGATTCTCATGTGTGATCAACATCTCACCCCAGCCAGCTAGGGGAACAGACAGGACAGATGTCTCCTGCAGGGAGACATCTGGAGCAGTCTCTTCCTATCATGGGTTATAGCCTACAGCAAAGACACATCATCTGGATTTCTCCCCCTGCTTCCCAATCACCACAGGTAACTTTACACCCGATGAGTATTGACTTGTAATTCTAGAACCTGAGAGGCTAAGCCAGATCACAAATTTGAGACCAATCTGGGATGCACTGCAAGAGTTTGTGCTCAAGAAAAACAAATATCCTTAGCAAATTCACAGGGACAATACGTCCTTTGTGCCATTCCAGTGTGGACACATGTAGCTGCTTAAGGAAATTTAAACCCGAATTTAAATATGTGGCTATTGTCATTTAAACCTTAATTTACATGTGGTTATTGTAGTGGAAGACACAGAGAAAAGACATCTGTAGAAAGTTCCACCTTTGTAGAAAGTCCTCTTGGACAGCTCTGCTTGGGAAGATTTTCCTGCCATGCTTATTTTGTCTTTTAGGCCAAGATATCAAGTCAGATGGCTTCAGCATTGAGACCTGCAAAATCATGGTGGACATGCTAGATGTATCCTTTTATGTGCTGCAGAGAACAGCCATTGAGTTTAAGAACTCACTCTAGAAAGTTGCACTACATTGTTTTTTTCTTTTTGGGTGGGGGAGTGGGGGAGTGGTCATAGGGCTTGAACTCTGGGCCTGGGCACTGTCCCTGAGCTCTTCAGCTCAAGGCTAGTGCTCTACTGGAGTCTCAGCCCCACTTCCAGTTGTTTAGTGATTAATTGGAGATAAGAGTCTCATGTTCTTTAGTGCCCAGGCTGGCTTTGAACCGAGATCCTCAGATCTCAGCACTCGGCATCTTTCACTCTTTAGAATGACCAGTTGCACTTGACTTGTGTGGCTGCTGTAGAACTGCCCTCCACACTGACTTTTCTTCCTAAGGAAATAGAAAACCTCCATATAAAGGAAAGCATACTGCCACGTCCCCACCCACTTGCATAGGCTCACGGTGAGGGGCAGCCAGCCTGTGCCAACTGATACAGAAAATCCCTGACGTTACACCCAGAGTCCCTGCCCACAGTAGCCTGGCTTGTTCCCTGAGCTCTACTGTTTCTGTTACTTCTAGGAAACTTTTTTTTTTGGCCAGTTGTAGGGCTTGACCTCAGGGCCTGAGCACTGTCCTTGAACTTTTCTCAAAGCTAGAGCTCTAGCTCTTGAGCTACAGCATCACTTCCAGCTTTTTTTTTTTTCTACATATATGGTCCCGAGGAATTCGTGCATGCTGGGGTAGCACTCTACCACTAGGCCAAACTCCTGGCCCTACTTCTAGGAAACTTCTTCTGGTGTCAGTCTTTCTCTAGTTAGGCTTTCCTCTATCACTGTAGATAAGGCATCCTCCTTTCTCTGGGCTCCTTCCAATTTCTACCAGATCCCTGAAAGCAAAGTAGCCTCGGTCTCCTCTTGTTTCTGATGTTCAGTGAGCGGTGATAGGGAGGGACAGTTGGGGCACGATGAATGGAACTCTATCATACATCCTCTTAGAAATTCTCCAAATAATACTGAAAAACAGTGGCAGGGGCCACTTTGGAGCAGGATCTGGTAGCCTCACAGCAATCAGAGTCAGTAGGAAGGCAGGTCTTTAGCTCACCTTTCATCCTATTCTTTAGAGGAGGTTTGGCAATGAAAAGGACAAGGATATTTTCCCCAAAGTTCCTCATACACATGCCGGGATGACCAGCAGGTCCTGTGAAAGGACAGATGGACTGACATTCTAATTGAATTGCTGTGGAGTCCGGGAGCTTTCCTTGACTGAAGGCAGGAGGATGGGAGTGGCAAGCTGGGGCTGAAGGAGTTCTACATTCTTTGGACAAAGATTCAGAAATACCAAGTAAGATTTCAGGAGGGCTTCAGTAATCCATGTCTGGGAATGTTCTAGGTATGTGCTTTAAGAGGCAGCAACCTCCTCCGAGGATGGATGAACATTTTGAAGAGAATTGAGACTTGACCCATGTTAGAGCTCAAAATAAGCAAAGCCCTGACAGGGCAGATGGCAAAATCAAACATAACAAAGCCTTTACGAATTAAAGTCACTTATTGTCTGCCTTCACCTGATCAGTGACTGGGAACAAAGCCACCATTAAGGATTTCCTGAAAAGGCTGAGTAGCTCCATGGAATCTGGATTTGTGTTAATTCAGATATTAATATTACAGAAGGTGATCACATGGGTTCATGGCAGTTGGCCAGCTAATTTTGCTGAGCATATGCCTGGATGTGGTAGCTTAAGCCTATAATCCTAGCTACATAGTCCGTGGAGATCAGAGAATCATTGTCTGAGGCCAGACTGGGCAGAAAATTTCATGAGACTCCACCTTAACCAATAGTCTGGGTGTAGTGATTCATGCCTGTCACCCCTGCCACAGGAGAAATACCATGGGTGGGTGCATTGACTGATAAGCATGTGGCCCACGCCTGCTAGTTCCAGGCATGGGGGGCCCCAAGTAGGAGGATGAAAACAGAAACTGAGTGGGAAGTTAGAAATCTTCAACATCCAAAGTCACTGAAGAAAAAGGGGGCCGGATGTGTGGCCCGAGTGCTAGAATACCTGTCCAGCAAGTTTAGGGCCCTGAATTCAATCCCCAGTACTGCCAAAGGGGGAAAAAAAGACAAAATAGAATTAGCCACTTAAGATAAAAACATGGGTGATTCTGGAAAAGCCAAATGAGAGATGCAGAGCTGGAAAAACTTTACCTCTGCTCAACACATACCACAGAGATAACCTGCCACGCGTTTTTCTTAGGGTCATGATTTTTAATAACAATTTTTCATGTTCCAGAAAATTTACCGGGATATCGACGTTGACAGGTCTGGCACCATGAATTCCTATGAGATGAGGAAAGCATTAGAAGAAGCAGGTAAGACTTCATAGCTTATCTCCTTTCCTTTGCTTCCTCCAGTTGTACAACATCTGTTCTAGGTAGCACAACACACAGCTTGTTGATAAGCTATCTTATGGAGCAGGTACAGATCTAATAAAGCATACCATTCTTATTTCCCTGTTAAAATTAAATGCAAAGCTCTGCCCTCAGTAGCTGCCTGCTCCCAGATTTCATCTGGAGCAGCCTGCAGAACACACAGGCAAAGCCCCCACTCAGCACCCCCCCCCCCACAACAGAGGGCAGTAGACACAAAATGTCTCAGGTCAACCCTCCTTTGCCATGGGACATAGGCTTGGGGAAGACTGGCGGAGTGTGAGACTTGTGTTGGGGGCAAATATGACAACATGAGATTGTTCATTCAGTTAGCTGGGTTATAATAATGCCACAGCAGAGACTCCCCTCCCCCCAAATAGTAGTGGTTTAAACAAGATGCATCTTTCCTCACATATAATCCAGACTAGGATAATGCTACTGTCAGCTTTCTAAAGCTATGTTGTAGTTGCATTATCCCCGAGGGACCTGGGGACAACTTGCCATCACAATCAGAATACTGCCAACAGGTTGACAGAAAAAGGACTCCTTTCTTTTTAAAAGAACACCCCTGATGGGTTCTGGTGGCTCACACCTGTAGTCCTAGCTACTCAGGAGGCTGCAATATAAAGATTGAGGTTTGAAGCCAGCTTGAGCAGGAACATGCATGAAACTCTTTAGCTCTGATTAACCAGTAAAAAGCTGGAAGTTGAACTGTTGGCTAAAGTTGGCTCAAGTGGTAGAGCACTGGACCTGAGCAAAAAAGCTAAGGGTCAGTGGCCAGGTCCTGAATTTAAGCCCCAGTATGGAAAGGGGGGGGAAGTATACCTATCTGCTTATGCACACCTTATTGGCCAGAATCTGGTCACTGGGTCTCAGATGACTGCAAGGGAAACTGGGAAATATAGTCTTCATAATAGAGAGCCATTGGCCCTTTAAAAATGCCTTTACTGTATACAAGGGGAGAATTAATATTAGTTTATCACACAGTTTGTTACCTATATCCAGGAATAAACTGATCTATAACCTGTGAGTGGAGCTAAATAGTATACCCTGATACTTAGCCATCAATTAATGTGTTCACTTAACCTCCAGGTTTCAAGCTGCCTTGTCAACTCCACCAAGTCATTGTGGCTCGCTTTGCAGATGACCAGCTCATCATTGATTTTGATAATTTTGTTCGGTGTTTGGTTCGACTGGAAATACTATTCAGTAAGTGGGTATTTGGGAAGGGGCCCACTTCTGTATTAAAGCAGCCCATCTTAAGCCAGCATCCATTGCTTATGCCAGCAATCCCAGTATCCAGCAGGCTGAGATCTGAGAGCCTTGCTTTGAAGCTATGCTGGGCAGGGAAGTCTGTGAGACCCTTATCTGCAATGAGCCACCACATAGCTAGAAGTGGAGCTGTGGCTCAAGTGGTAAAGTGTGTCAGCCTTGGATGAAAAGGCTAAGCGACAATACTGGAAACCTCAGTTCAAACCAGAGTACCTGCCTGTCTTTCACCGTGGGTGTGGTGACCTGGCCCAGAGACATGTCTATTGAGTTGAAAATGAAATTCCCTCCTTATTAATTTGGGGGAAGAGGAAAGAAACGATAGCTCAAGACCCAAATGGGAGAGAAGACAATGTGATTTCTGTTTCAGCACACTCCCTTATAACATCCCCCTTTTTCTCCTCCACAGAGATATTTAAGCAGCTGGATCCTGAGGACACAGGAACAATAGAGCTCGACCTTATCTCTGTAAGTCAGCTCCCATCAGGCTCCTGTCTCCAAGGGGATTTGGGGAAAGATGGGGCAGAATGGGCTGTTACTTGGGTGACCTGCTCTTTCAAATTTTAAATACTTGCTGATCTGTTGGGGACAAGCCTGTAAATGGCTTTAAAATCCCACAACCCATGTTTACTTGCCAGCAGTCCCAACTGTCTATTGAATCTCAAGTCCAAGGAAACGTATCTGCCTTCCTCTTCAAATGAGCTTTGATTTGAGCATAAAACAAGGCTAAATTTAGAAGGTTAGATGAATAGGGATCATTTAAAAAACTGGCAATCAGTATATACAAGTATGCTTATGTAAAGAAACACTTAAGAAACTGGGCTCTGGTGGTGCCTCAAATTCTAGCTACTCAGGAGGCAGAGATCTGAGGATCTGCCTAGAAACCATCCTGGGCAGGTAAACATGAGACTCATTTCTAACCAGAAAAAAGGCCAAAAGTGGAGTTGTGATAGAGTAATAGCCTTGAGTAAAAAAAGCTAAGGGACAGTACTCAGGCCCTGAGTTAAAAGCCATGATATTGACACAAACAAACAAGAAAAGTTTCCAAGCCATACCAGTATAAAGCCAAACCATACCAATATAGAGACAAAGCCAATATAGCCCCAAACACTGGCAGTCTTGTGATAGCTGTAGCCCAAACTAACTTCTGCTGTGATGCCTTGAGACAGAAATGTAAAAATGTTAATGTGTGGTTTGAATTTCACCCTTCATGGGTTCAGTTAACCCAGCAGTAACCATCTGATACTAAGCACAGGGATCATCAATCTGGAAAAAGCTAGACTCTAGAAGTTCAGTAATATTTGTGCCCTAGTATTTTAACCCTTGGTAAGCTTCTGGAACAATCCAAAGGTGCTTGAATACACTTTGATTGTAAAAAGAAGGGAGGGGAAGGGTGGGGAGGAGCAGATGGAAGAAAGTGGCCCCTGAAATGATTTTCCTTGTTTCTTCCCACAGTGGCTCTGTTTTTCAGTACTCTGAAGAAACTCATCTGCCAGAAAACTTCTTGTGAATGAAAAATTAGCCAAGGACACTTTGTATCTGGACCTTGAAGTTATGGGAACATTTACATTAAATTGATGATTATAGCTGAAAATAATACTATTTGAGATAGCAAGCCTTTCACACATTAAGGTAGAAGAGTTGCCTATTATTATACTAAACATACGTGAATTGTATAACCCTGGTAAACTCAAAGAAAGCTTTAAGTCTGTAAATAGTATACACTTTCTACTTTTACACACTTTCCTGTTCATAGCAATATTAAACCAGGAGGAAATGCAGGGAAGTATTTAACAGCTGAGCAGGTATTAAGTCAATCTCAAAGACCATAGAGTCCTTACTGGGAATATCTGAAGCAATTTTAACGAAAAATGTACTGTGCCACCTACCACACAGCAACCCAGGGACTGTCATTTCCCCTGAGCAAACTGGGCAACTGGATCCACTGTGTAGTAGTCTTGTCAAGACATCTACCGAGTCCAGGAACTAGAGTGGTGGAGTATACCTGTAATCTCAGTACTCAGGAAACTGTGACAAGAGGAATTTGAATTCAAGGTCAGCCTTGGCTACCTAGCCAATTCAATAGCAGCCTGGACTACCTAGAAGATCCTGTTTCACAAAGGGAGAGGAAGTAGAGAGGTGGCTCAATTGGCAGAACACCAACTTGAGTGAAAAAGCCAACTGAAAGTGTGAAGCCAACTTCAAACCCAGTACCCCTCCCCACAGACAAATGCAAAGAAAATTTGCTAGATGCCAGTGGCTCCAACCTGTAATCCTAGCTCTTCAGAAGGCTGAGATCTCAGGAAGGCGAACTAAAGCCAGCCCAGGTAGTAAAGTCCATGAGACTCACCTCCAGTTAACCACAAAAAGCCAGAAATGGAGGTGTGGCTCCAGCAGAAGAGTGTCACCTTTGAGTGAGAAAGCCAAGGGAGAGCAGAAGGCCCTGAGTTCAAATTTTAATACCAGTATGCCATACGCACAGCCTCTATCATTTGTGTTTAACACTTGACAGATTTTACACAATTCAATTGGCAAGAGTAAATCCTCAAACTCAAGTTCTTAAACACATCTGGTCTTAAACATCTAGTCTTACGAAATACAGAAGGGACACTACTTGTCAGCAACCGCAGCAGCATGCGCCATCCAGGCATCCAGTTTGCAAATGGATCATGATGGATGAAACATGGTGTCAGTGGCTCAAAAATCTATGCATTTCAGAACCCCCACCAGTGTGTGTGTGCAGTTAGCTAGAATCTCTTGTTGAAATGACATGAGCCGGCTTCCTGGCCTGGCCTTGGGAACATGCTAACAACATTATGAAAATCCTGCCTTGTTGCCTTATCTCCTTCCAATGTACTGTTCAATAAAATCACCCCATGCAATCACACTATGCTGCGTGTCTTTATGGGCACCTAATCCTACAGCCTACTTCCACTTACATGAAGGATGCTGCCTCTATAAATACATATCTTGAGAAAACGTATTACTTCTCATGTGGAACTAGATGATTTAAAATCTACAACAGAAAAAAACATTTAACAAGAAAAGGGGTGGGGGAAGCAGCTATAATGTCTTATTACCTGTTGATCTCTTTTAAGGAGGTATGAGAAACTCATGCACCTTTCCAGAAGTTTCCTGCATTCCTTCCCTGCCACCTCAATGGCACTCTGGTCAGCTCCTACCAAGGGAAAAAAAACAAAAACAAAACCAAAAAACACCGAGAGGTGAGAAAGCACAGAATGAATCACTGGTCTGCTGCTGGTGATCATCAAGGAATCATACAAAACAAAATAGGAAGATCATTTGGTACACGAATTCATGGTATTCTTTCCTGGAAAGACTAAATTAGACTTCCTGAACACAGTGAATGAGCTTGAAGCCCTTCCTGCTTCTTCAGTGGGCTTTGAGGGCATAGAGAAGGTGAGAATAACAACTTCAATTCACTGGAGGGGTATGGCAGGGAAGGAGGCGTGTGGGGACAGAAGTAGTTGAAATATGGTATTACCACAATGCCCAGTTGGGAGGGTTGGGGTGAAGCAGAAGGGCAGATACTATTCCAGCGTTGAGGGGTGTGCTAGCCGCACCCCTCCTGCTGTCCTTAACTGAAGAACTCACCCTGCCAATGACTTTTGCTGATGCCTAATTTGTACCTTTTGCTCCAGTCGATGACACGTAGCATCCCGTCTATATTTAATAAGACTAACTGTGTAGGGCCAGACATGCTCAAGAACTTCAATTTAGGGATTATTACCAATCGAATTGCATAAAACCTGTCAAGTGTAAATCCCAAATGATAGAAGAGATGTGGCTTTAAGAGAAAAAGAAAGGCAAATGTTTATCATAGCAAATATAGGAAAGATGAAAATGGAGAGGCAAGCATTCCAAATTTTACCACTTAAAGTTGTCATTGTCCATTTTACAAGGAGAATAAAGTAAACCCGCTCACCTTTCTTGACTCAGGGCTCATGGCCTATACCCTCCACTCCTTACCCTCACACTGTGCCCTGAATTGCAATCTCAGGGCTGTCTTGGCCACTTTCATTCTTCAGTGCCTTCCCCCATCCCCCTCATAAGGAGCTATCATAATAAAGTAAAATCCCAACAAGGGTGACTAAAAACAAATGGTGTTCTAAGTTTAAGGACCAAGGAACATAAAAACTTAGATCATCATGGCCTCTTAATTCTCATGTCTTCTCTTTCCACATATTTGCACACTGCCTTACCTAGTACCCCGTATACAGCACTTAGTATGGGCTTCCTCAGAGCAATGCAGAGGCACTGGCATTAAACCCCACTACAAATGTTAGAACAAGTCTCAAGGAGGTCAACTGTCTCAGCAATGTCATATGACACACAATGCTATATAGTCTGGCTCTAGAACCTGTGTTGTGCTTATCTCTGGACCAAGATCCCCACTTCCCTGCTGGTTTCCAGAGCTTTTTTCTTCTTTTTTTTTGAGTTTCCACATTCTTTGGCTCATAATCCATTTGTGCTTCAAAGCAGCAGGGGCAGGTACGTGCTGCAAAGACTACCCTATGTCTTGCTGGCCACCCCTTCTGCCTCATGCTCCTGTTTTCATAATGCTTTTGAAGGGCTCCCAAGAGTACACTGGGCCCACCTGGATAATCCAAGTTAATCATCTTATTTTAAGGCTGGCTGATTAAAGAACTTAATTAAGTCTGAGAAATCCTTCATAACAGTACCCAGATTAGTGTTGGATTGAAGAACCCAGAACAAGGATTCTAGGAGGATTTAGAACTTTGCCTATCAAGCATACTCAGACTTGTAACTTATTTTCTCCATTACTTGAAAAGAAGACTTGTTACTTGGTCATTCATTTACTTTCCTTGTTAGAATTGAATTACTCATAAAAATGTGTAGACAAAAAAGTGACCACTGGTTTTTTATGTATATCTTTTTATAATAGTTACATTAAACAGAATGAGTTCACTGGTTTAATAAAAATCAATGTGGGTAACTCTATGAAGACACTGAAATAAATGAAGGTGCTGAAAAGAGTGACAGAAGCCTATGGGAAAAGGTATATGTAAACTTCCACTACCATCATCTCTAGGATGGTTTAAATAGTTATATATCATGGGAATGTTAACTAGTACAACCACTATGCCAGGTGGTTTGAGGGTTCCTCCAAACACTAAACCCAGAACCCCATGACCCAGCATACTACTCTTGGACATCCACCTGAAGGTTACAAGTCGAGATACTATAAAGATACTTCACATCCCCTGTGCACTGCTGCACTACTCAGCAGACAAATTATGGACACAGCCCAGATGCCCCATAACAGATGAGTAGATCCAAAAAATGTGGTATATAAAAACAACGGAATTTTACTTATCCACTAGAAAGAACAAGATGTCATTTTCAGGGAAATGGATACACCTAGAACAAATCATGTTAAGTGAGTGAGCCAAGATCAGAGAGACAAATAGTGCATGTTTTCGTTTTCATACGTGGAAGAAGATCTAAAATATAATGGAACATGATAACCCACACACGACTCCAGGCGTTCAGAGTCAGGCCAAAGGAGGGGAGAAACGCAAAGGTCTAACTCTCCTGAACATGTAAAATACTATTTATCAAAACAAATTCCAGGGAACAGAAACATGGGTTATTTATGTTGCTGTTGGTGCTTTGTGTGAGCTTTAAAAAATATATTAGGGGGGAAGGAGGGCACAGAAAACAAATGGAATCGTGGCATTCAGTATATACTGTGCAGTAAAAAGAACTAGGCAACTTGTGGGCAGGCACAAGAGGGGAAAAACAGGGGAGAGCAAAAGGGGTGACATTTTCCAAACAGAAATACACGCATTACCTAAATTATGAAATTGTAACCCCTCTGTCCACACCTTAGCAATAACAATAAAATTATATATTACAAAGAGTTTTTTTTAAAGTTGTATGCCAACCAGGCACAAGTGGCATACCCCTATAATTCTAGTTACTCAGGATGCTGAGATCAAAGCCAGCCCAGGCATGGAAGTCTGTGAGACTCTCATCTTTACCAGAAAACTGGACGATAACACTGAGGCTTAAAGTGGAAGAACACTATTCGCCTTACGTGCAAAAGCTCACGAACAGTGCCCAGGCTGAGTTTAAGCCCCATGAATGACGACAAAAAAAAAAAAGTTGTACACCAAAAACCACCCAAAGTCATTTGCTGTAAGCAAAAAATAATCATGTTTCATTAAAATACATATATTTACATAACTCAGTTAATTATTTTCATCTGTATGAGATATCCCAATAGCTTGTAACCTTTAAACAAGACTGTGACATCAAAACAAAAACTAGTAAGTGGCTTAGTCAGGAGATTTATTTTATTACAACTGTTTTTAAAGTCAGTTATGATCTTGCTAAGTATTATGGGTAAATCTAAAGCAAGTCTCTAATTTCCAAGATACGAAAGACAATAAATATAGATTCCAATTCAGCCAAAAAAACAAAATTCTAAATCTAACTAGGATTAGGTAGTGGAACTTCAATATTTCAAATATACGCATAAGTCTTCAGCTGCTCTAAGAACGCATTCAATCAAGTTATTGCTTCGCTGACAATTGGCTAACAGTCCTTTGCTGACAACAGATGAGGGCCGAGCACCATTGAGCCTCTCTAGAGCCAGAAAGTTTGCTGGTGATGGGGGCCGGTGGAGAAGTCTCCTGATGGCACTGGTCCTTCTGGTGGAGGACTGGTGTGGGGACAGTGCTAGAAACACCCTGGGTGGAAAGGAAACTCGTTTCCCAATAATCCAGCAAACGTCCCCGACTCTTGTAGAAGCAGGGCTGTCACTGCACGGGGCTGAGGCCTACTTGTGGCGTGCAGCTTTCCCAGCATCATGGTCTGCTTCCTTAGAGAACTCCTTCCATGCTTCTCAGTGTCTTCCAAGAGCAATGAGTTCTGCAATCCTTCATTACACAAACACATTCTTCACTGCTTTCAAGCAACACGGTGTTTATATTAAAGAAAGTCCTGTGAAATTTTTGCCCAAACAATCATTATTTCTTCTAGTCATAACGGAGATTAAATGTTCATCCACGAAACTTCTACAGAACTTCAGGCCAAGCTCCTTTGTCTTGGTTTAATTCTTGGATAGAGCTATAAAAAAAAAAAAAGTTGAAACAATATTTACATACTACCCCAATCTGTGAGTATTAGAAAATTTCAGGAGCTATGAGGAGGGAAAGGAATGTGACAGGGAAGAAATTACACAAAGAAAAGCATTCTTGTGACAAGCCACAGCGCTGCCCAAGTACACAGAGGGCCACAGTAGTTCTGTTCTCATCAGCCTCTCTGTAAGAAGCAGCTGAAGGTCACACAGGCCTGTCAACTGGGACAAGACCACAGAGCAGGGATACGAAAACCTGACTGTTCTGACCGCTTGTTGAACTATAAATCCAGCTAAAGCACACAAAGTGCTGACAATAGTCTACAGCACACTACATGTGCCAGTATTGGGAACATTCATTGCTATGAAAGAAAGATGGGATGATGATTACTGTGTGTGTGTGTGTGTGTGTGTGTGTGCGTATGCACGCGAGCGAGCAAGCAAGCTCGCTTGAACTCAAGGCCTTGTGTTCTTGGTTAGTTCTTTCACTTACTCTATCAAATGAGCTACAGTTCCATTTCCATCTTGTTCGTTTGTTTTTATGATCTCTCAGGACCTGTCTGCCATGGCTGGCTTCAAGCCATGATATTGCGATCTCAGTCTCCTGCACAGCTAGAATCACTTGTGAGCTACCAGCACCTAGGCACGGTCTCATCATGTAGCTCCTGAATTTTCAATTCTCCCACCTCAAGCCTCTGCTGCCAATCCAGCTTATAGCAACATTTTGCTTATTCATAGTGAAGGTAATTATGCAATGGGACTTGAGACTGTCAGGAACACAATGCCACAGACAAAAATCAGCAGATTTAATTAAGGAAGCACAGGACGTGTGTTGCCTCAGAATTCTGTGGTTTTGTGTCTTCTGTAACAAAGACTGAGAAGAGAAGGTTTATAAAGGCTGCAAAGTCCTGTCCTGAAGCCTAGAATGAGTCAGACTGGCAATTCAACTGACAAACTAAGCAAAAAACCCTTCCCTTTCCTCCTCCAGACAATGGAAAAAAAGGGGTAATTTAAGAAAGTCAGGCTTTACCCAAACTGAAAGACTAACTGGTAGATCCATGTTACATAAAAAATTCTTTTCCTTATCTGAGAAGACAGTATTAGCCAATACATTTTCTAGATTCATAGCTGAGCCTTGATGTACTTTGTTGTTGCTGTTTTTTTAACTTCAAAAGATACAGAATAAGTTTACAGAGGACACTTGTAGCCAGAAAAGAATTCCAAAGAACTAAGAATGTCTACACTTCACACACAGACACACCCCTGTGTACACAGAACCACCCGTTTGAATCTACAACAGAACTTAACACAAAGTCTTAAAACATGCTATTCTCACTTTCTCTAGCAAACATATTAATATGCTCTTGCACACAGTAGGAATCACTGAAAATGCACTTTAGGTCTAAATATAGCACTTTCAAAACTGCAAAACTACCTGGGCACTGGTGACTCACATCTATATAATATTAGCAACTTGAGAGGCTGAGATCTGATAACCACAGTCTGAAGATAGCCCAGGCAGCAAAGAGCCAAGAAACTCTTTATCTCCAATTAACCAGCAAAAAGCTGAAGGGGATGACATAATTAGTAAAGTACCAACTTTGAACAAAAATGCTAAGAGATAACATTCAAATCATGAGTTCAAGCCCCAGTACCATTAGAAAATAAAAGTTCTGTGGTTCCTAAGAAAGGGCAATAAGGAGAATATGGCTTAGTGGTAGAATGCCTGCCTTGCATGGATGAAGCCCCAGGTTAAAATCTCAGTACCACATAAAACAGAAAAGGATGGATGTGGTACTGTGTACAAGTGATAGAGCACTAGTCTTGATAAGGCCCAAGGACAGTGGCCAGGCCCTGAGTTCAAGCCTCAGGACTAGAAAAAAAAAAAGGAAAAGAAAGGGCAGCAAGCTACACTGTATTCACAATACATGGCAGTGTCTGCAAAGCCCCCCTCTAGAACACACAAAAACAGAATAACTCACGCCCAGCAAGTTGCGTGGCACGTATCCCTCCTTGTCATTGAGGCGAGCCCACCACCACTCGATCTCATCTTCATCTTCTCTGCGGACAATCGTCATGCAGTCTCCTTCTTTCAGGAGAAGCTCATCCTCGTTCTGAGGCTCATAATCCCACAGCGCGTAAATGACTCCTTTATTCATTATGCCCATCTTCTCCTGGACTCCTACAGTCAAGACACAGAAAAGACACGCTGCGTGGACGTTACCATACTTAAAAAATGTCTAGCTACGTGAAACTAAGTGGGAGTTTGGCCAGGACCGAACAAAACACAGAGAATTCTTTTTCCAAATAACACACTTATTAAATCATACCACAGAAGGGAGGAGGCAGGGTAAACAAACAGATCAACACAGTGAACCTCGTAGACTACGCACCATAGAGAAACTGAGAGCACTGGGTATAGCCTTCCTCCATCTCCTCGCACTTATCTGCAGCAGTCTGCATGTCACTGTAGGTCATAGCAAATACCGCTGCTCCCGACTCCACCAAAAACTTACACACCTGGACATTGTTACACGAGGCGGCACAGTGCAATGGGGTCCTGTGAAGGAAACACAGTGAAGGCTAACGATGCTCTCCCTCCCTCCACACTGACTGCCACAGCTTGGTAAGCTGCATGTAAACAAGTTCTTCTTTCCCTCACTCATTTTAATTCCCTCTGGGGGCATGTTGTTCTGGGTTTTTCTTCTTTTCTTTCCTATTGCAGAATATTATTCATAGCTCAGGAAATAGTAGCATAAACTTTTTTATTGCATGGGTTTTAGAGTAAAAAACTGTATGCAATCTAAACTTTCAGTATTAGGAAAACATGGGACATTTCAATGTAATAAGGATTTATTTGGCTTATTTATTTATAATGCCAAACCAAAAAATTAGGCTACAGTAGCAGACATATAAATATTATGATATTAATAACATTTAAGAGTTTGAAGGCTGAAAGAGCAAGGTAGAACATGTGTTCAATCCCTACCCCCAATGTGGGGAGATAGAGGGCTAGAGCAGTTTAAAGCAAATACATTTTCAAATCTATCAATGGTGTTTACTTAAGGATTACTGGAGGTGCAGATAGCCTGTGTTTCTCTTCTCATTTCTCTACTTTGCACATTTTCCAGAACAGATATGTGTTACTTCTATAATCATGTTTAAATGGTAAGAAAGTGTCTCCAAGCATTATTTATAACAATGAAAAATTGAAAAATTAATAAATATAAAGAAGTAACAGTCATAATAAACAGCACACTATTTCTTAGTAGAATGATATAAAGCTAACTCAAATTTAATTTTCTGCTTTATATGCAATGTATATGTGCGTATATATATATATATGCACAAATACATGCACACATACGTGGATCTGAAACAGTTATCTGTATAAAAGGAAAACAAGCTATAAAATTAAAAGACTAGAATCTGTTCAAGTTTTTTTTGTTTGTTTGGTTTTTTTTTTTTTACTATTCCACAATTTTATTACAGCTGTCACCTCTTATCCACTGTTTTGCTATCTAGTTTCTAGGAAAATTCTAAAAAGAAACTAGAAGTTATAAATTAAGCCCGGTTCTCAGGAGTGTGGTGAAACGCTGGGCTCTGGGTTGTGACTGGCTCCCATCCAGGACGTCCACGCGGTCTATGCCACCCGTGCTTTGTCACCAAGTAGCCAACTGCATGACCAAATCACTTTTATTGTATCCCAGAACCTGGGTCCAAGAAACCTTCACTTTACTTAATAGCCTCAAGGCACAGAGCAGGGATGCTGGCAGCTTTATTACAGTGCGTCACTGTAACTATTTACTGTTGTTAAATCATAGGTATGGATGCACAGATTTAAAAAAAAACTAGATCTTCCTTTTTTAAAAAATAAGATGCAAAATTTACTATCCAGCCTACTGCAGTTAGTGGGGATAGCAGTACCTCATCAGGACCATTACTATTAGCTACTACTACCACTATTTTACTAATACTATTATTATATGCCAAGTAACATTTTTGTAATCCTACAAACAGTATCAGTGTGTTACTAACATACTAGGTTCCACAAAATATCCCATGAAAAATGGAGTCAATGGTCAAATATATTTGTGAAATGTTGTAAAATCATAATATTCTCTTGGAGACATGAAATTGGCATTAGTATATTAGACACTCAAAAGTTTCAAGAAGTAGGACCATTCTTAAATCAGCATTTCTTAAGCATGCTAATTTAACTATATATTACTTTGTAATACTTCATTATAACTTAATTATTATACTTTTTTTTAAAATCCATCCACTTCTAGAACTAGACGGAGATGACCACCTCCTAAGACAGGTTAACTTGCCAAAAACACATAATATGTATGTCTAGTAGCTACTAGGAAAGGAGGATATACATCCACATACTATTTTTCTTCTTTTTATTTTTTCAAGTTCTGGGACTTGAACTCAGGGCCTTGAGCTTTTTCAAGGCTAGAGTTCTATCACTGGAGCCAGAGCACCACTTCCGGCTTTTTCTGTGCATGTGGGACGGAGGAATCAAAGTCAGGGCTTTGTGCATGCTAGGCAGGCCCTCTAACACTAGGCCATGCTCCTGGCCCTGCACATACTTCTCTTCTGCAACACTACTCACAGAGCACACTCTCACAACTGAAGCTGCTCTATGTTAAAGGAGACTTACCATCCATCACTATCGGCGGCATTCACATTCACACCAAACTGTACCAGGAACTTAACGATTTCTGTGTGACCTGCGCACACAGCATTGTGTAGGGCTGTAATGCCTTCATCGTTGGGCAGGCTCGGGTCATCAACCTGCAGCATCAATCAGAAGGGTAGTAAGTTAGCATCACTCCAAGTCTTGCCACCTCAGCCATTAGTACCACCTAGCTCTTTGGGGTTAAGATAACAATAACAGACTTTTGGGACAGGCTTAAAAATCACAATTAAAACTTGTAGAACCCACAAAAACGTTATTAAGAGCAATTCTAGAAATAGAGCAGATAGAATTGCCAAATTAAAGTAGATGTTCTCTATTAAAAGGATTTTTTAATTAAAAGTACTGGAAATTATATTCTTATAATGATTTATCCTCTGAACTTCACATCATAAATATATTTCTAAGTAGAAGTCACATTTGCTATGAAAAGGAAAAACAAAGATAAAAAAATGTTTCAAACAGTAGGTTTCTGAAAAGCAGGTACTCCGGGTATCTGTAATTCAATACTGTACAAGAAAAATCCATATATGAGCAATGTTTATAGCAGAGTAATGTTGTCCCAAAGAAGGAAAAGCACTCTAATGTTCTAAATGAAAATTCAACTTCTACATATTTCTGTTACTTTTTAAATAGCACAGCCTATTTTAGAGCCTACTCAAAAGTTCCTCTCCACATCCCAAAAAAGAAAAGTTAAAAATAGAGTTTCTCCATAGTTTATGTTTTTAAAGAGTCTATTCTAACCCTTAAAAGACAAAACATAAGGTTATATTTATAGCCATACCTCATAAATAATTCTCTGTACAAGGTCAAATTCCCCCTCCAAAGACGAATCGAGGAGTAGAGCAAGAGGGTTGAATTTTACTCTCATTCCATGGGCAATGCGCTCAGAGCCAGCTTTGCGTAAGTTTGTCCTTTTCCCCTGCAAATGGAAATGCACAAAAAACTAAACCAAGGAAAATAACAAAGGGTGAACCAATGCAACAGCCAATACTTACAAGACACAGTGTTGGAAATGAACTTTACAGGTTGGGGGGCGGCGGAATGAAAGTGGGAGAAAACCAGGAAAACCAGGGGGGGATGACACTATTGACAAGGTATGTGCTCCTTATTTATGTAACTGTAACCCCTCTGTACACCACTTTTTTTTTGGGGGGGGGGGGGTCAGTCGTGGGGCTTGAACTCCAGCCCTGGGTCCTGTCCCTGAGTTCTTCAGCTCAAGGCTAGTGCTCTACCACTTTAAGCCCCAGTGCTACTTCCAGTTGTCTGGTGGTTATCTGGAGATAAGAGTCTCATAGACATTGATGCCTGGGCTGGCTTTGAACCTCGATCCTCAGATCTCAGTCTCCTGAGTAGCTAGAATTACAGGCATGAGCCACTGCGCCTGGCTGGACATGACAATTAAGTAAAATTTAAAAATTTTTAAAAAGGGCAGAAAAAAAGTAACAAAAATACTCCAAAGGAAAAAATTAGGGGAAGAAGAGCTCAGCTAAAGAAGTGAATGGGCCAGGAATTTGGCTTAGTGGTACAGTGCTTGCCGAGCATACAAAAAGGCCCAGGTTCAATTCTTCATTACCACATACATAGGAAAATCCGGAAGTGGTAAGAGTTCTAGCCTTAAGCAAGTTCCAAGGACAGTGCTCAGGCCCTGAGTTTAAACCTCAGAACTGGCCAAAAAAAAAAAAAAAAAAAAAAAGATGAAAGCATAGAAATTATATCCCACTACTTAATGAATTTTCAAGAAGTGACTACCCACAGAGCCAACGGGAGGAGCTTAGCCTTACAAAGCTTTATGGAAGTCCTGGAAAGTACATGAAAACACAAACTGAGCTGAGTATAATCTGAAGTGACAACTAGTCTGGCTATCAATCAAGCAGCACAATTGGCCAATCTTTGTAGAGTACAACAGCAAGCCTCACACTCAGACTGGGTAACAGCCAAGCTCAGAACCATAATACCTAAGATTTCCAAATGATTGTTCACTTACTCTTCACAAAAACTCCACTGTCCCTTATTGTACACAAAAGGAAACTAAGATACACAGCTGAGAAGCAGCAGAGCTGGAATGTAAATCCAGGTAATGCTGGCTTCTTCTCAACCATTTTAAACCTCAGTGCCTCCTCTGGCAAATACACACAATTAAGCTAAATAATAAAAATGATAAGTTATTATTAGGTATGCCTAGGAGGAATCCTACCCATCTTAGTATGTTTTGACAGGCTGAAAAAAAAGGCATTAAAGACTATGTCTAACATCTATAAAATTCATTCCTTAAACACCTTTAACAAAGCAGAAACATTTTCTAAGGTATAATAATATACATTTAGTATTTATATGCTACATACATGATACTGTAGTTTCATTATATACTTTTATTTCAAATTGGAAAGCGACAAGTAAAAGAACACAAAGTGACAAGCAACATCTTGTAGCTGCCGCTACAATCCTCAGGTTGGCAGTGTGCTAACAGCCGTCCTAAGCTGCACAGTAAAGGACCAGCAACTGACTTTTTGGGAAAGGACAAGACAGCGCTTTAGCCAAGAAGGAAACTGATTTCTCAGTAAACTACTTTCCTAGAAAGAAAGGCACAGTATCTTCTAAACAAGGTATGTAGCTTTGACAAATTTCAGTTTCTTGTCTCCTTCCTTGAAAGTGAAATTTATGTTGACACAACACTATAAAAGGAAGGGAAACAACAAATAGTTGTTTGTGGAGGGGGGAAGAACAAGTATTGGCAGTATGGGTTAAACTCTTCTCACACTTAAGACTAAAACAATGAGAATCAAGCCTTAGAACTTGTTTCAAAAGTGGTAACATTTTAAAATTTATTTTTGTAGTTTCAAATGTTTTCTATTTTATAGAAGGTTTAAACAAATGCCTACTGTAACAAGTAAAGTAATTTTGGATACCATCATAGCCAGAAGATATATTAAGAGATCAAACACATAAAGTACAATTTTTTAAACAATCATTTGAAAATGCTGGTTTGCTTTTAACCACATTTTAAATTCATGATTCTAGCATATGTGTGTGTGTATGTATGTATGTACATACATATGTATGTATGTATCTCTATCTATAGATGTATTTTATGCTTAAAGAATCCAAATGTTTTCTAATCAAACTATAGAAAAGCAGACTTTGTAGAGTTATCTCTCATCTACTTTAAAGGGACTGGACAAATTTCTAAACAAAAGCCTAGTTCTTACTAGAGAGCATCCCAAAGCTCAAAACATATAGTTTTAAAATACCTTAAATTCTGAGTACAAAGGTACTTAGGGGATCATGCATTTGCTATTTTGAGTTCTAAACTCTAGGGAAAGGTGACCTAGAGATGCCCCTTACCCTCTGCCCAGCTACCCTCCCACCACCACCTCTTCTACCCTGTTGTAAGATTTCACCTAACACTTCATTAAAAGCAAATTTCATTGCTAGGAAAAAGAAATGTTTGAAAAAGGCATACTGCCAAGGAAAGAAGTTATACTAAGCTGCCAGGCTTCACAGGCTAAGCTAGGAATTAAGTTCCAGTCAGGGCCTTTTCAATCCAGTGTTGCTCCCCTAATGTAGCATCAGCTAGAGAGGGAAACAGCAAACGCAGCATTTATAGAGGTAAGAGTAAGTAACTGTTTCGGGTTCTTTCTAAAATACAGGAAGTCTTTATAGTGAATATATGACATTTTATGGCATCTGTAAGGCTGACCCTGTGCCGAGGGATTATAAATAAAAAGCTGGAGAATATGACCACCTAGTAAGGCATGACAAAATAACACACTCCCCGAATGGCCATGAGGCGTGACAGTACTTACTGGAGGTAGAGAGACCTGTCCAGTGATCTCAGGAGGGCGCATGCGCACAGGGTCTTCTTCAGGCACTTCGGGCTCAGCAGATGGGTAAGGCGGGGGTGGATAAGGGGGGTACTCTTCTAGGTACACTTCAAGCAGATGAGGAGCCTCTGGGTTTGCTTCTTCTGCATTATTCTGCACATCTGAACTGCTCTCTGGGACGCCTTCAGGCATATAATCAAGGCCTGGAGAAGCAGAGATGTCACTGTTCTCTGCACTAGCACCTCCCACCGCCTCTGGAGGCAATGATTCAACAACCAAGGAGACAACCTCCTTTTCTGGCTCTCCATGTAAATAGGGATTGGAGACATCGACCGGGCTTTCTGGGCTGACAGCCACTGAAGTGGATGACTTCGATGGGACGGAGATGGTCTCCATGGCAGCGATGGTGGTCCTCTGGTACAAAAGTTTCTGGATATTTGGTCCATTAGGACCTTCTGGCTCTGTGATAGAGCTACGTTTCTTTAGAGGCCTTGGTGCATTCGATAGTTTCTTTCGTAGTGCTTCCAAGTCAGCATCACTCTGGTTTCGATAAGGGTTAGATAAGAAAGGCAGCAATTTGGTTGGGCTGAGTGGTCGAGGAATTCTTTCATTTTCGTGGTTCTCGTGAACGGAAGAAAGGGGCTCTGTTTCAGGTTCTGGGCTGCCAGGCTTGCCCTGGCTGTTAGAATAAATGTTCTCCGGGTGCTGCTGCAGATTTTGGGCAGCAGCAATCACAGGCTTACCATACACTAATCAGGAAAAGGAAGAGAAAAGCTCTCATTAGTACTAATTAAACAAAACTCGACAGTAACAGAACCAGCTAACAACTATAGCCCTTCTTAATTTCAGTTACCACACAACTGCCCCTCAAGCAGAAATGACTTCTTAAAATAACAGAAGACAGAGCAAAGATTTTGTCTTTGCATAATAAGCTCATAGAATCAAAATCTCCTGATTGTAAAGTACACGACTGTTTTATAAATCAGTAAGAAAATCTGGCCAACTATAAGCAATCAATCACTGTGGTATCCTAATTTAAAATGAAGATTTAGAACTAATGAAAACTGGTAATCCATTACATGTCCAGACTAAATGCAAATAGACACTATCTCATCTTTATACTGTTCAAAAATGAATCACTGTAAGAAATCATATGTGGCTTACAAATTAAGAACCACTGTCTTTACCAAAGACATTTCCCTTTAACTTTCAATTCTATCAAAAATCATCTAGTTCCAAATTATTAGTGATATGTTCACTAAAGTTCATGAACAGGGGGCCAGGAGTTTGGCCTAGTGGTAGAGTGCTTGTCTAGCATGCACAAAGACCCAGGATCAATTCCACGGTACCATATACAAGGAAAAAAAACTAAAAAGCTGGAAGTGGTGCTGAGGCTCAAGTGGTAGAGCTCTAGCCTTGAGAAAGTCCAAGGACAGGACTCAGGAACCTGAGCTCAAGCCCAGGACTGGCAAAAAAAAAAAAAAAGTTCATAATAAGGCATAAAGTAGCACTACAATGATTCGTGAATAAGTTAATGATTTCCTATTATGTCCTCATTAGAACAACTTAAAGTACAAGACACAGAGCACTGCGCCCAGCCCCATCTTCTGAGAATGCCTGGCACAGAAGAAGAGCAGATTCAGCCTCTGCATCCCATCCCACCCCATTCCCACCATGTCAGAACTGCCACTACACAGTCAGTACAATTTCGGTTCTCTCAGCAATCAATCAGACAGCCAAATAGAGAATGGCGATTTTGCTGTCTGCTGAGAGCTCTGGAGTAGGACGTCAGCACAAGATCTATTCGGGTAGAGAGGAGACCAAGAACCTTACCACTCGCAAAGTGTGGGCCTCTGCTCTGAGTCTTGGTCAAAGCACTCTGCACGGCCTGTTGGAAATTCTTTCCTGGAGCCTGATGCTGTGTATACATGGAGTATATGGAACTTGCAGCTACCGTTTGTGGTTTTCGAAAGGCTGGAAGGAGGGCATCTTTCGAAGGCTGGGGAGTAAAAGGCCGGACTGCAGCAGCAGGTGGACTTTCCTGCTTACACCCTGGAGAAAGGGTTTGGTCTTGGGCACCTGCAGGTGTGCTAGGAGAAAGTAACACTCTTTGCTGCTGCCCTGCAGCCGGCTTGGATTTATTTCCCATGGATGTAAGAGCTGTAGGCAACTGCTGAGGATTTCCATCGGGCTTCATGTCTGAAGGTGGCTGATTAGTTTGTCCAAAATAAGGCAAATTAATCTGCTTTGGTTTTGTAGGAACGGGAGGTGGTACTTTAGCCACATTTTTATTTGCAGCCTATAAAATACAGAGACACACACATGGGGGAGGAGGTAGTTAAAACACTGTAACTGAGAATATAGGACATCCTAGACAATCTAATCACAAATGTAAGTGTACAATGTAAGCACATTAACTCTTTTTTTTTTTTTTTTTGGTCAGTCCTGAGGCTTGAACTCAGGGCCTGAGCACTGCCCTTGGGCTTTCTCAAGGCTAGAGATCTACTACTTAAGCCACAGAACCACTTCTGCCTTTTTTCTATGAATGTGGTAGTGAAGAATTGAACCAGGCCTTTGCGCATGCTAGGCAAGCACTCTAGCACTAGGCCAAACTCCCGGCCTAGCATATTAACTCTTTAAACATACTAACAACTTAAATCCATTAAAAAGCTTCAATTTCTATATTTAATCAGATTTCTTAGGAAATGTCAGTAACATAAGATCCTTCTCCCCTACATGACTTCCTTCCTGTCCCTACCCACTTAACGACTTTTAATAGCTATATCTCAAATTTTTAGGTAACATTAATAAATGAAAACCATTCTTGTTCACTAGAACCTCATGCAATCTAGCTGGGTGTTGCTGTGCATACCTGTTACCCCAGCATTTGGGAGGCTTAACAGAAGAATGAGCTTGAGGCCGCCCTGAGCTACAGATAGACTGTTTCAAAAATAAACTCAGGAAATATTTCTCTACTGCTATTCATCCTTACTTTAACCGTGATATACTAAAATAAACCCTTGTTAAAAACTTAGAAGAAAAAACCCACAAGCCAAGTACTAGGGGATCACATCTAGAATCTTGAGCTCTAGAGGACCAGTTTGAGGCCAGCCCAAACAGTAAAGTTCACTAGACACTATTTCCAAAATAACTGGCAAAAAGCAGGGCTGAAGGTACGGCTCAAGGGGTGCCATACCACCTTGTAAGTGCCACCTTGTAAGTGTAAGGCCACCCTGAGTTCATATCCCAGCACCCCAAACAACAACAGAACAACATACACACACACACACACACACCCTAACTACCCCCAAACAACTGCATACAATCTAAATTTAAAATTCACCTCACTTGTAGCATTCACCCTAACCTGCCTACTCAAAGTTTAGATTTTCATGGTTATAATAGCATCAAGTTGCCTGCCCTAACCTCAGCTCCAGATTTCAAATGATTCTCATATAGTGCACTTCGTTCTTCAATGTGCTTACATCTTCCAAAAATCACGACATATGACTAAGAAGCAAATGCATCTCACTCATTCTCCAATACAGTGTAAAGCACAATATAGTCAGTCAAAGAAGTAAAAGTAACAGAATGCTATTACATTTTCTTTCTTTCTTTCTTTCTTTCTTTCTTTCTTTCTTTCTTTCTTTCTTTTTCTTTTTTTGGGGGGAGGGGCAGGTCATGGAGCTTGAACTCTGGGCCTGGGCGCTGTCCCTGAGCTCTTCAGCTCAAGACTACTGCCCTACCCCTACAGCCATAGCCCTACTTCCCCTTCTCTAGTGATTAATTGGAGATAAGAGTCCCACAGTCTTTAGTGCCGGGCTGGCTTTGAACAAAGATCCTCAGATCTCAGCCTCCTGAGTAGATGGGATTACAGGGCTGAGCCACCATGTCCAGCGCTATCACATTTTCTAATGTTCCAGATACACTTGATTTCTTCTGGTCTCTCTCACTCATTTTATTCCTTTTAAAACATGTACTGCAGGACTAGCACTACATTTTAACAACTGGAATATCCCTGCGTACCTGGGCGTCTCTCAAGATATCCTCACTGCTCTGGTTTTTCCGCAGTGTACTGAAGGAGGATGGGGCAGCACACTGCTCCACGGAGTCAAACATTGAAAAGGGACGCACTTTCTTCTCTTTCTCCCTCAATGGAATCTCCCCATCATCCACTGAAAACAGAAAAAACACCTTGATATTCAAACCATTTGGACTGAAATTACTTCTTCATTCCAAAGTTTCTCTCTCCTCAATCTCCAGTGAAATTCTGTACTCATCAACTCCCTTTCTGTTTTTGAGCTAAACTAACCAAAAGAATAATCCAAATGCTACAAGGCTAGCCTTTAATTCATCAACTAAATGAAGGCGCCATGGGCATAAACTATAATTTATACTTACACTGTCCCTAGCTTTATGACACTAGAACATACACTATGTAGAAAACAACATCCAGTACCTTTTAAATAGCAAAAACAATGACTGTCTGGAGAGTGCAAGTGCAGCTCACCTTGGTCCAGGGCATTCCCAGCACTCTGAGGTGAGGGGGCAGCTTGGCTTGGGAAAAGATCTGCATTTGAAGGGCTCCAATCAGGGCCACCTGGATGGGCCTTAGAACCTGAAATGCACAAAAACAGCTACGACTGACAGAGTTCTAAAGGCATTTTTACTTATTCTCTTACTATTAATAAGACTTTATACCTCTAAAAGCAGCTTTAAATTCCAGACTCATCAATATCCTAGGATATTTATTTTTAAAAGACTATGTTCAGGTTTTTTTTTTAATTTCTAATTCTAGATTTTTCCCACATTTCTCAACATAAAATTAGTCACAGCAAATAGCAAGTCTGTATGAAGCAGTAAAGACTCATGTCAAGGACTAGAGGCATGCCTGCCTACCAAGATCAAGGACCTGAGTTCAAATCCCAGTTCCAGAAAAAAAGACCAATGTCATGACTCTTTGTTGTGGAAGAAACAGTAGTGCATCACCTTGAAAATAATTTCCAACTGAGCAAACATAAGCCCCTCAGACATGCCTTATACTAATACCTTAAATGACATATGTACAACACCAAGGGAAGACTTTTAACTCATGGCCTTTTTTTTTTTTTTAATTATTGAGGTAATGTATAGAGGGGTTACAGTTACATTCACCGAACTCATGCTCTTTCACAAAGCAATGTTCAGGACTTTTACACGTGGATATTTAAATTTCAAATGCTAGCATTCTTTTAACTTGGCCCTTCAAAAACAAAACAATTGTAACTCTCTCAAATAAAATTCAACCTAGGTGGCCACCATTGCTTCACAGCACTAATTACAGCAAAATAATAAAATAGAATGAGCTATTTTTCATATGTTAATAATGGGTTGAAGAGGAAAATAAATAACACTGGCTACTACTTTTTCCTTCTAGAGATCTGAGCAGGCTAAAGAATGTTTATGTCAGGCTGGGAGTTTGGCCTAGTGATAGAATGCTTCCCTAACATGCACAAAGACCCAGGTTTGATTCCTCGGTACCACATACATAGAAATGGTGCTGAGGCTCAGGTAGTAGAGTTCTAGCCTTGAGAAAGTCTAAGGATAGTGCTGAGGCCCTGAGCTCAAGCCCAGGACTGGGAAAAAGAAAAAAAAAAAAAAAAAAAAAAAAAAAAGAATGTTTATGCGTTTTGCTTCCCACAACTTTCCTTTCATTTTTTTTTTTTTTTTGGCAAGTCCTGGGCTTGAGCACTGTCCTTGGACTTTCTCAAGGCTAGAGCTCTACCACTTGAGCCTCAGCACCACTTCCGGCTTTTTTCTATGTATGTGGTACCGAGGAATCGAACCCGGGTCTCCATGCATGCTAGGCAAGCACTTTAACCACTAGGCCAAACTCCCGGCCCTTTCCCTTCATTTTTACTTTCCATTACAAAGCCTTGGTCTGCACCCTAGAATTGCACAGAATGCAAACATTACTAACTCCAGGAGCCTGTTACTTTCACTTTTTAACTCTCAATATATTTACTTTTATTCTAAAAATCATCAGCAGGCAAATTCCCATGCATGAACACAGGAATACATAACAGTCATGAAGAAAATGGATTCAGCACACTTTCTATAACAGTAATACTATTAACATTGTTATGTATATAAACTTTGTACACAAAAATAAAAGTCCTCAAGTTATTGACATCAATTAGAAATTTTCTTTATAAAGAAGGAACTTGTTTTGTTGTATTGTTCTACAGACACAGTCTCTCTATATAGAGCCCCCCCTTGCCGGGTGGGGGGGGAGGGAGAAGGGACCTGAACTTAAAATCCTTCTGCCTCTGCTTCTTCCCAAGTACTGAGATTACAAGTGTGCACCCCCATAGGCCTAGCAGAAAGGAACTCTTAAAAAACAACTTTCAGATTTTATCTTATTTCATTTCCTAAGCAGAATTTGTTGCTCAGGGAAAGTTTTTTAAAAAAGAAAACAAAGACAAAGCAAAACTAAATATAAAAACCCTTTAACTCAAGCATGGGAAAATAAGTGTGTCTAAGGAAAACAAACTGTCTAAAGACTGTTTTTACCTTTACTTTGCAAAGCTGCCCCAGACCTCATATTGGGTAGTGTCTGTATCTTCATTGGGCCCTCTGATGCCTGCAAGACCAAGGAGCCATCAGGCAAGGCTGGTTTCACCAGTAGTTCAGGCCTTGAGGGTATCCGTGGCATAGTAGATGACTGGATATATGGACCCACAGCAGCCACTCGACTTGGGGCTGACACCACTTGCTGGGGAAGGTTTCCATCAGATGAAACCTCAGGTAAGAAGACAGGTCCTTTAGTATTACAAGCTGCACTGGTTGATCAAGCTCAGAAAAGGCTGTGACACGTTCATAACGATTTGCTTTCAGAATCTAGCCACAGATGTCTACTTGACAGTGTGCTCTCACCCATCCTTTTATGGAAAGTATAAACAGGGCTACATATGCAAAAGTTTTTAAAAAGTAAAGAAGCAGTGAGTTTTCTTCCGACAATCTAACAATCCTCTTTCTTTTTTTGAGGACACGCTTACATGAGAAATCTCTCAGCTAGCGGCTGAAGAAAATCTGAACTCACTGGGCAGGTCATCATCTCTCCCTCACTCCCTCAGCTTGCTCCCTCTTCCCTGGCTCACTGCCTCCCCCGACTCCTGCCCTCCCAGAACAGGTCCAGACAGCCCACTCACTGGGAGATTCTCTCTCTGCTGCAGTGCTGCCTTCTTCTTCCATAGCCGGTCCCTCAGCTCATTAACACGCTTATCCATGATGGCCACTTCTGAATTGCGCTTATTCAAACACTCCCTCTGTTGTTGCAGCTTGGCATTCTGCTCTTGATTCAATTTATTTCTTAACTGAATAAAATAGGAAGGAAACAAAAGGAAAGCCAAAGAATAAAGTTTCTCCAACAGGTAATCACGTAGTTAACTATTACGTAACTTCCAAAAACACAAGGTCCTTCTCTCCACATGCCTCATCTCCTGGTTTAAAATTAAGTGACATGTGTGCAAGTCCCCTGGCTGCGGTATGCCTCAAGTTTCCTGATTAAGGTAGCATTGAGTTTATTCTGGATTGTCTGGGGTTTAAGGCTCTCCTCTCCTTCCGCCCAAAAGAAGGCAGCTGTAATCTAGCACTTCCTGACAAACAGCTCTGTTTCCTCCCAGCACTCTGAATCAGGAATCGGCAGGGCAGCCTACCTGCAGTTCCTTGTAGAGGCGATCCAGCTCAGCCACAGCAGACTGGTTGTCATGGTGGCCGTCAATCCTGCCGTTCTTGAGCATCTCTAGCTGTCGGGTAAGTTCTTCCACTTTTGACACAGCCAGGACGAGCTCCCTCTGCTTTTGTTGGAACAAACTATTCATCTGTTCAATTTCCTCCACTACAATGAGGGTTGAAAAGGAAAGTGAGAATGGACTCCTTCCCTGGCAATGAAGCTTTACAAGAAACTTTCCAATTAGAAGTAGAAATTTCTTTCAAGCTGCCCTAAAACCAGCCTCACTTCTTTTAGAAGTGACTGAAATCAACGCAGACATCTCTAAACATCTATCACTGGATACAGATATTTGAATGATTGACAGAATTTATATATTGACTACTATTAAACACTCAACTCCAAATTTTGAAAACAAAGAAATTTGATCAGTACCTTTTTTCTTTTTAATCTTATACTGGTAGATGGAGCTATTAACTCACTACAATTGTGATTAAAATTGTAAGTGGAGCTATCATATGAACAAAAATCTTTACCTTCATCAAATTCACAATTTAAAAAGAACAGTTAAGAAAAATTAGATTTTCAGAAGCAATTTTAAAGCCTTGTCTAAAACACTTAATGCTACATTCTCCTGGGAGGAACTTGTAGGATCGAAATTGTAGTAAATTATGCTTCTCCAACAAAATCTCTTCAAGTTTAGAGAATCATCTCACTATGCTTCTATATAAATTTCCCATACTATTCTGATCTTTTATGCCAAATGGCTTCCCCCAAAGTCTTTATGTCTCCAGGGAACAACTCACCAAGCTTCCCATTGCTTAGCCTCTTCTGTTCCACATGCCCTTTGAGAGCTCTCACTTTTTTGAGCTTGGCTTCCTGGCTCTCAGCTATTTCTCTGAGCCTCTTCAGTTTCTCCTGTTCAGCAGCCTGTTGTTGTTGACGCTGATCTTGTTGTTTCAAAAATTTCAAACGTTGTTCCTAGAGATGAAACAAATCAATCATCAGGCACAGACAGGTAAACAAACTACTGATCTCAAAACCATCCCACAGCCAAGGGTGCAGAGACTGAGCATTCTACTCCCCTACCTATCTCCACATGCTGCCCTCCTAATGCCCTGTTAGAAATGTTCAAACCAGACCCTCCAGAGCCCGTACTGGACGCTCTGGGAGATAGGATCTAGAAATGGTTATTCCTAACTCTAATGATTTCTTTATATTAAGTAGAGATCATTAAACTAGCTTTCATAAAGAAAGAGCCGATATAGAGTTGAGAGGCAGTATAAAAACATAAATGCAAAAGATGTGAATTCAAATTCAGATCTAAACCAAAATTCTGACATGTATTCTCTGTGGATAAACTATATAAGCATCACCAAATATACAGATTGTGTGTCTTCATCTGCAAAGTAGAGAGAATTGGTGGTAAGTACTTGTTATTATGGTGAGACATAAATGATATAAGATATGTCAATCTTTTAGACTATATAAATGGTAACTGGAAAGAGCCACAGAAATAATGCCTTTAGAAAATGGCAATTATAGCCAGGTATTGTGACTTGGGCCTGTAATCCTAGCTACTTGAGAGGCTAAGATTTGGAAGGACCATAGTTCAAGGCCAGTCCAGGGAAAACGTATACAAGATCCTATCTCAACTGATAAAATGAGCTGGCTGCAATGGTACACAGCTGTAATCCCAGCTATATGGGAAGCTGAAATAGCAGGATAATTGACCACATTGGCCCAGGCAGAAGTGAGACTCTATAAAGGGTTGGAGATAGGGCGCAAGTGAAACTACTAGCTCCTGAGTTTAAACATACCGACAGCTAGCAAAAGAAGCAACAGTGAGACTGGTTTTGACAGTTAAGGGAGGTTTCTTAAAATAATTTTCTTTGTCAAGGGCAGAGCTAGGACTAGTCTATCCATAAAAATTAAGCCCCCACGGGCCGGGAGTTTGGCCTAGTGATAGAGTACTTGCCTAGCATGCACGAAAACATAGGTTCAATTCCTCAGTACCACATACATAGAAGCCAGAAGTGGTGCTGTGGCTCAAGTGACAGAGAGCTAGCCTTGAGGAAAAGCCCAAGGACAATGCTCTGGCCCTGAGTTCAAGCCCCAGTACTGGCCAAAAAAAAAAAAAAAAAGAAATTAAGCCCCGCAAACAGCCCCAAATTAAGAAAGATGTCTATTATCCATATCAAGCAGCAAATGTTAGGAGACAACCCTAACATTAGTGAACTTTAAAGTTGGTCCTGGTGTAGCTAAGAGTAGTTCTTTGTAGTAAAGCAAAGGGCTCTTTATGACTTTCCTAGTTCACTGATTCTCAATGCAAAATAATTCATGGGTCAGGTCAGATACAGTGGCATATACCAACAGCCAACAATTCAGGAGGCTGAGGCAGAAGGATAGTGAAGTCCAAAGTCTGAGACTAGCCTAGGTAACATAAACACTGTCAGAAAGGGGGGAAAAAAGTCATCATCAAGGACCAGGAAAATTTCAACATTGGAATGCAGCAAAGACTTCTATGAAGTGCTGAGTAAAGAAAGAGTCACGCAGCTGATGACTTGGGATTGACAATATTACAATCGATGTGGAAAGCTACTGGCTTAATAAGGAGTATGGACTGGAAACAGCACTACACTTATGTCAAGAATGGTGGACTGCAACAGGGCACAGTGCCTTTAATCCTAGCTACTCAAGAGACTGAGATCTGAGGATCTTGGTTCAAAGCCAGCCAGGCACTAAAGACCCTGAGACTCTTACTTCCAATTAACCACTAGAAAATAGGAAGTGGTGCTGTGACTCGGGGGTAGGATGGTAACCTTAAGCTGGAGAGCTTAGAGACAGTGCTCAGGCTCAGAGTTTAAGCCCCACTGACCGACCGACAAAAAAAAAAAAAAAAAAAAGGTGGACTGGTAGGTCTTTGAAGACAAGATCTTACCTTGGTAGCCAGCATTTGTTGTTGGGCCTCAATCTGTTGCTGCTGGCGAGACGCCATTTCCTGAAGTTCAGCAAGAGTCATATCCATCCTGGGACTATTAACCTATTAACAAATCCAACTTACTATAAAATGATCATAATGATTCTCTCAATGGTCTACTTTGAAGCATCATCTGAATCAGTTATGACAAACTAGCCATTTCCATTTCATAATTTTTGTTTTCTTGCTGCCAGTCCTGGGACCTGAACTCAGCCTTCTGAGTAGCTAGGATTATAAGTGTGAGCCACCAGTGACTGACTCATAATGTATTTTTATATTAACATTCACTAAGTTGACTTACTAAGAAATGAAACATACTAATATATAAACATTATTTTGTTGTAAATTTAAAATGGAGTAGTTTCAATGAACAGGGATATAAACATAATGATATAGAATTGTTCTATTGTTACTTTACATAATGGCTTAATTTACATATCTGATCATAGTAGACGTAGTAGTGGGGTATTGGCAGCAAACTAGAAATTGAATCATCAGAACATAATTTTAAAGTATTTTAGTAAAAATTTCAAGACGTCAGGTCAGCAGAAGCAGAATGAGAAAATGTACTCTTGTAACATTTATTCAATAGTGTCCTAAAGAACTTAGTACAGCAAAATAAAACATAAGCAGAATTCTTGCTAGCAAGGAAGGAACAAGCTGTCTTTACTCAGAAACAACATATAAGAAAAGCTATCCAAACTAAGTTACTTAGCAAGATTGCAATATTAATGATATACATAACACACCACCTTCCTAGAGAAAATGAACATTTTTAAATAGCACTAAAAATATGAAGGGGGGCCGGGAGTTTAGCCTAGTGATAGAGTGTTTGCCTAGCATGCATAGGATTCTTTGGTATCACATACACAGAAAAAGGCTGAAGTGGTACTGTGGCTCAAGTGCTAGAGTGCTAGCCTGGAGAAAGCTCAAGGACAGTGCCCAGGCCCTGAGTTCAAGGCTCAGAAATGGAAGAAAAAAAAAAAATATATATATATATGAAGGGCTTTTAACATATATGCAAGACCTGTACACTGAAATTTTCAAAATACTGCTGACAGAAACATCTAAAGAATGAGAACAATATACCATGTACATTAACGGAAAGTTCAAATTATCAAAGTATAAATTCAACAGAATTCCAGTCAGAATCCCAGGCTTCCTTGTAAAACTGATGAGCCAAAACTCATATTCAGGGCCAGGAGTGTGGCCTAGTGGTAGAGCCCTTGCATAGAATGCATAGAAGCTCTGGGTTCGATTTCTCAGTATCATATACAGAGAAAAAGCCAGAAGTGGTGCTGTGGATCAAGAGGCAGAGCACTAGCCTTGCAAAAGCTGATACAGTGCCCAGACCCTGAGTTCAAGCCCCAGGACTGGCAAAAAAAAAAAAATTTTTCATATACAGTATAATGCATCTAGAACAGCCAACCAAAGAACATAAGCAGGGAAAACAGGAAAGGCTCCTATCAGAGTAGGAACAAATGCTAACAATCTGTATTCTAACAAAGTACAAACAGACAAAATATAATTCAGCCAATCTCTAATGGTATTAAAAATTCTGAACTATAAAAGGAAACATCTTGCTGGGTGCCAATGACTCACGCCTGTAATCTCAGCTACTCAGGAGGATGAGATGACTCAAAAGTAGCCCATAGACACACACACAAAAAAGCCAGAAATGGACAGGCACTGGTGGCTCACGCCTATAATCTATCTTAGCTACTCAGGAGGCTGAGATCTGAGGATCACAGTTCAAAGCCACTCTGGCCACTAAAGTCCATGAGACTCTTATCTCAAATTAAACACCAGAAAACCAGAAGTGGTGTTTTGGCTTAAGTGGTAGAGCAGTAAGCCTTGAGCTAAAGAGCTCAGGGACACCGCCCAGGCCCAGAGTTCAAGCTCCACAATCAGGGGTTGGAGGGCGGAGGAGGGGTTGCCAGAAATATAGCTGTGGCTCAAGTGGTAGAATGCTAGCCTTGAACAAAAAAAGAGCTCAATGACAATGCCCAGGCCCTGGTTTCAGGCCCCAAGACTGGCAAGAAAGAAAAGAAGAGAAGCAAGAAAGACAAAAAAAAAAAAAAAAAGGAAAAAATATATTGAGGTACTTGCTTAGCCAGCCACCAAAAGCTCACATCTACAATCCTAAGCACTCAGCAGGCTAAGATGTATGGATCACTATTTGAAGCCAGCTTAAGCAGTTAAGTCATGAGATTCTTATCTCCAATTTACCAGCAAAAAGCCAAAAGTAGAGGTGTGACAGTCATGTGTGAAAAAGTCAAGCAAGAGCACGAAGTTCTGATGTCAAGCCCCAGTACCAACACACACACACACACACACACACACACACACACACACACACATACTTAAATTGATAATATGATAGCAACAATCACTGATATAAAATTTTCCATTTTTCTAAAAATAATTTTATAGCAATAAATAAAATCACCAAAAAAATCCACTTCCTCTAACTTGTTCAACATTCATGATATTTAAAGCTTAAAAAGCAAGTTAATGGTTAAAAGGTTAATGACACATATAACATGGATTAAAACACTTACTCCATTCTCCTTTCTTCGATGTTCACCCGTAACTTTTACTCCATTTCTTTTTAGACTTGGATCCTGAGATCTTGGTCCACTCACTATATACAAGGTTGAAAAACTATGTATTAACACCTGAGTTGACAGATAACAGTATCAGTTCTTTTCAGCGTTCTGTTGTTAAACTGTTTGAAACTTGTACTGAAGGCATACTTAAAACAGGCAGTGAGTGGTGAGTGACTTACACCTTTAATCCTAGCTATTTAGGAGCACATCAGGAGGACTGCAGCTTAAGACCAGTCCAGGCAAAAAGTTGGAAACTCTACCTCAACTAATAAAAAACTGTGTGATGGGACTTGCCTGTCATTCCACTTAGAAGTGTTGAAGTGAGAAAGATTAAAAAAAAAAAAAATGGAGACCCTATTTAAAAAAATAACTAAAGCAAAAAGAGCTAGGGACATGACTCAAGTGGTAGACAAGTAGCCTAGCCAAGCTCAAGGCCTGAAATCAAGCTCCAGTATTACCAAAACACTAAAATAATAATTAATCTGTTTAAAAAAATTTAAATTCTGGGGCCAGGAGTTTGGCCTAGTGGTAGAGTGCTTGCCTTGCAAGCACTGGGTTCAATTCCTCAGTATCACTTATATAGAAAAAAGCTGGAAGTGATGCTGAGGCTCAAGTGGTAGAGCTCTAGCCTTGAGAAAGTCCAAGGACAGTGCTCAGGTCCTGAGCTCACGCCCAGGACTGGCAAATTAATTAATTAAATAAATTAAAATTCTAATAATAATGAAGTTTAGGTCTCATAATTCAACCCATTTTGGAAAATCAATTACATGGAACAGTGACTATTTGTACTAAAGACTAAAGTATGCCATCTTGCCAACTATTCACAAGAAAAACTTGCTGATTCACATAACGAAGATAGAAAATCCATGAAATTAATGTACTTCGGACTATGGGTACCTCGTATCATCTACTTACAGCATTGAGACTCTCAGTGGTAAAATCAAAAAGAGCATCATTGAAAGAAATAATGGAAAATCACATTCATACACTCTGCTCATTATCAATATACCAAATAGTATAGAAGCAATTCAAAATAAGACAAGTGAATTTGGAATATTTGGTTTACTGGGGACATTGTGTGAATGAAGAAGTATACTGTAAAGTTCTTACAACATGGAATATTCTGCTTTTTTGGTTAAAAAGAAGAACTTTCAAGTGATAACTCAAGAGAATCTTTGTACCACTTAACACATCATAAAAGGAAAAGTTTGCCAGGCACACCAGTGGCTCACGCTATAACCCCAGAAACTCTGGAGATATGAGGATTGTAGTTCACAGACAACCCAAGCAGGAAAGCCTGAGAGATTCTTATCTCCAATCAACTGCCAAAAAAGTGTTAACATTGAACCAAAAAAAAAAAAAAAAAAAAAGCTCAGGGACAGTGCCCAGGCCCCAAGTTCAAACCCCAGGACCAGCACAAAAGAAAAAAGTTCAAGTAATCTATATACAACATTTCTGTAAAGGGAAGGGTGGGGAACCTATTCAAGTTTAAGACTAGTTGTTTGCTTTGCTGCCTCACAGAGCACTTTACCAGTTTCTCCTTAACATGCCAATTACAGAATGAAAGTAAAAAAATAAAAAGCACGGGTTGGGAGTTTGGCCTGCCTAGTGGTAGAGTGCTTGCCTAGCATGCACTAAGACCCAGGTTCAATTCCTTGGTACTACATACACAGAAAAAAGCCAGAAGTGGTACTATGGCTCAAGTGGTAGAGTTCTAGCCTTGAGAAAGCCCAAGGACAGTGCTCAGCCCCTGAGTTCAAGGCCCAGGACTGGCAAAAACAAACAAAAACTAAAAATAAAAACCAAGCACTTTAAAACACTCCAGGTTACAGCTTCTACTTGGAAAAAGGACATGGTAAGAGTTTTCCAATCCAAAGAAGTCTGGGCTACATAGGTAAATTAACACCTTCTCATAGCAGACAAGCAATCCTGTTGTATACCACTCTAAACACCATGTGGCACTAGTGCTTTGCAACCATGTGCAAACAGCTCTGTTATCTGAACATTATATTTCTCACATTACAGACACATTGAAACTGCATAGTGCACTAAGAGACTATTCAATAATTTACCCAGTACTACACAGCAAGATCTTTGAATTACTGTATTACTTTGAAAAAATATATGTAGTCAGGTAAACAAGGAATAAAATAAAAATAAGATACAAATGACAACAATGTAAACATAAAAGAGTTAGGTTAAAAAAAATAGATGCATACTTAAATTAAGAGGACAGACGTGGGAGATACTAAGAGACAGGTAAGCCAGCCTGGCAGAGGTGATTCAGGTTCCACTTCTGGCTCTGCCTCTAGGTGTGGTCTCTGACAAGTCACTTAACCCTACGTATCAGGTCTTCTCTTCTTGCAGAGGGGAAAAAAAAGGCTAGACTGAATTCTGGTTCTCTATTCTAAATTTCATCATTTCTAGTGGTGAGGAGCCACATGGACCCTTCTATTAAAATAAGAGTTGGTAATAAAGATTTTATAATTACCACTAATTTACATGTCTCACTGACAAGAAAAAAATGCAGATCTTCAATTTTCTCCTTAGGAATTCTATCACTTTTAGAAGTATATAGTAGTCCTAGCTGTGGCTTCCCATGAGCAGGGCACATCCTCACAAATTTCCCAGCTCAACTTCCCCTTCTCTCATATCTTGTGAGACCTCCAAGGTCACAGGATGGCCATGCCTTCAGGAGTCTGGTGCTGCTTCTACCCCACAACTCTCTATTCTTTGTAGGACCTTCTATGCCTCCCTTACATCCAAAATCTCTGGTCACAATCATCTACCATTAGTTGTAACCACATGATTCCATTACTCTCATTAGCTACAAGTACTGTCTTCCTTGTGGAAGACTTTTGTCACCCAAAAGCTAGCCAGCCCCTTTCCCTCTCCCTCTCCCTCTCCCTCTCTCTCTCTCTCTCTCTCTTTTGCTTTTTTTTTTTTTTCTTCCTGAACTGGCTTGAACTCAGGGCCTGGGCACTGTCCTTGGGCTTTCCCAATAGCCTCTCAGTTCTATAGCTGAGTGTCTCCATGCTAAAGCAATTTCATTTTTCAAGGTGACCTAGAAGCATCCGACAGCTGAAAGTTCAAGTTCAAACGTTCTGCTTTCATCACAATTTCTTTTCAATCTCACCTCATTCATTTATTCTCTTGCTATACCTGTTTATTAATCCAAGTGATGCTTATGGTCTCTGACCCCTATCCTGTTGGCCCTCGGCCCCTCCTGGCTTTATCTGTTGCCCACTCAGATTAGATGTCCCCTTACTAGTACTTTCTCCACTGTACAAACTTCCCAGTGGCTTGTTGGGCAAAATCCCAACCAGGGAGAAGTCAGTCTACCTATCATTTCTCACAATCCCACTGGACAACAGAGCACTAGTAGAGAAAAACTAAACATGCCTTTCAAGTCTCTCCTCTAGGCTGGCCCCAACACCTGCAGCAACCTGGCTTCCCTAGTGAGCACTCCATCTTCTCAATAGCAGATATCTCAACCTGCTGACCTGTCTCCATCATAACTACCCCAGAGGACTACTTCCCACCCTACCCATGTACCTGTTCCACTGTCTGAGCCTCCTAACCTCTCCATCTCAAATCACCTGTTCCCCCCAGCAACTTCTAATGCGCAAAGCTCAGCTATCAATCATTTAGAGAATATTATATACCAGTGTTCCTGTTAGGAGAGCGCTCATGACGAAGGAAGAAGCGAACTTCATTCCTCTGACTTCCAAGTCGCTGAAGAACATCAAACATTCTCTCATTATCATCAACTGGACGTTCTGAAAGAATTGAGAAACCACATTAGGTCAAAGGAAGATAGGTAAAAAAAGGGAAGATAACGTATTTGCCACCTATCGCTGATGGATATTATGGATACATGAGATATTTAGCATCATAGACAATTGTTTCTTTCATTAAAAGAACTCAGAAGAAACTGAAGGATCACAGATTTCCCACACTTACAATCATTATCGTGCTAGGGTGGAGTACTAGAAAGAGATTTAGATCTAGGCCAGCTGTCAAGAGCTCAGGAATCTAATTTGGAAGGCTGCTTACTCACTTGTAAGCATGCTGTTCAACTTTTGCAATGAATTCAATTGGAAGAGTCCCCATAATGCTACACACAAAGAAAAAAATGTAAAAGCAACATTCTAAATAGTCTTATTTTTTAATTATAGTTTTTAATTTAGGCTATTTCTAAACTATAATTTTGTAGACAATGTTACATGCTCAAACTTCCCATTTCCTAACAAAAGGCTATTTATTGCAATGAAAATACATATATGGCTCTCCTGCATCAAAATTACCAGTTCTCAGTACTTATCTAAAGAGAAAAAAGGGGCACAGTAAATGCTCCAATACATGGGAGTTTTTAAGAGAAACAATGTATGTTGCATTCTTGGAAAAATCTTTCAACCTCAGGAAAGGAAACTGGGTGTAAAATCCAAACATCCTCAATGAAAAAGAAAGTGCTTAAAACCAAAAAAACTAAGCTGGGCACGTTGGCTCACAGCTGTAATCCTAGCTACTCAGGAGACTGAGATCACATGACCGAGGATCAAAGCCAGCCCGAGCTTCATGTTGTTTTAATTACTATTCTTTGTTGTATATTTTGAAGTTAGGTATCATGTTGTCTTCCATTTTACCTACCTTCCTTTGACCTAATGTGATTTCTCAATTCTTTCAGAACGTCCAAATATCCTCAATGAAAAAGAAAGTGTTTAAAACCAAAGAAACTAAACTGGGTGTGGTGGCTCAGAGCGGTAATCCTAGCTACTCAGGAGGCCGAGATCTGAGGACCGAGGTTAAAAGCCAGTCTGAGCACTAAAGAACATGAGACTCTTATCTCCAATTAACCACTAGAAAATCTGAAGTGGTGCTGTGTCTCAAGGGGTAGGGTGGTAGCCTTGAGCTAAAGAGCAAAGGGACAGTGCCCAAGCCTAGAGTTCAAGCCCCACAACCACCAAAAAAAGAAAAAGAAAAGGAAACTACATGTCAACCAAATTACACTTAATCAGGCATCAAAGACATGATTTCAGTACCTCAAATAAACAAGGGCACAGAGAATAGGGTAGCCAAACACTTGGCAGCTAATTCTGCAAATTAACTCTGAACTTAATCTGGTTGTTTGGAATAAACTACTTATAGTTCTAGTTCTGGCTCTGCTTCCAGTAAATAATGTAAGATTATCTCTAAAAGGAAAATACCCATCTCTGAAGAGATTCTCTTAGTAAGACTGCCCCCAATACAAGCACTGTACTCAAAAGACTTGAAGTAGCTAGACCCTCCCCGGTAACCCGGCTCTATACTACTAGCTACTCAGAGGCTGCAGATAAAGGTTCAAAATCAGCCCAGGCAGAAAAGGCCCTGAAAACTCAAAACACCAAAAAAGGCAAAAGTGGCTTAAGTAGTATAAAGTTTTAGTCTTGAGCGAAAATCTCAGGCCGTGAATTCAAGCCCCAGAACTACACACATACACATACACACATACACACACACACACACACACACACACACACACACACACGTGTGCACATGCACAACATGAAGTAAAGCAGACCAGTGGTTAAGGTGGAGAACTGAAACCTTTAAGGTTTTACAATCTAAGGCAGAGTTGAGACTTCACTATAAATGGAAGAGAAGGTGGTGAAGAGCTTCAATAGTAGGAACTGATATTATCCAGTTCTCCCTGTAAAAGATCACTGGGCTTCATTACACACAAATAGTCTATTTGGCTCTTATATAAAGGGTAAAAAAAATAATTCATAAAGTGCAGAAGACCTTCTAGAGCATCCAACTGGGGGAAAAATCAACTGAAGATGAATAAAACATTCTACCCTGCCAGGTAAGAAGTAAGGACTCAGCTAAAATTAGATGCCATGAATGGTCCAAACTGCATTAACACAGTATGTGCCTTGCTCTGTGGACATTCTGGTGTCTTCAGAGGAGGAAAAGAAAATAGTGGCAGTTGACCCCCACCTGTGCAGAAACAAGACAGAAATGATGGAAACTGCTCCCACCTCTACAAACCCCACTGGGACCAAAAGGAAACAGGTCACCCCATTTTAGAGCTCCAACAAGCCATCCTTAAGAATTTTTTCAATCCTGTGACAGCACTACCACCTCTGCCACTACAGTTCCTCAACGATGACAGCTGTCCCTAAAAACCTACAAGGCGGGGCCGGGAGTTTGGCCTAGTGGTTAAAGTGCTTGCCTAGCATGCATGAAGACCCGGGTTCGATTCCTTGGTACCACATACATAGAAAAAAGCCGGAAGTGGTGCTGAGGCTCAAGTGGTAGAGCTCTAGCCTTGAGAAAGTCCAAGGACAGTGCTCAGGCCCTGAGCTCAAGCCCAGGACTGGCAAAAAAAAAAAAAAAAAACCTACAAGGCACATCTGCTGCCTATCCTGACCTTTTATAACTTACAGTGCAACAGCAGAGAGAACCTGTCACAAAAGCTGGGTGACAGCATTGTCTCCTGATGGACGTGCTTCTCTGTGGGTCACCACTAGTATCCATATGCAGTGCCACTTCTAGAACCCTAAAATAACAGACAACAGAAATGAAGTTCAAAGCCAGGTGTCATACCAGAGCCACACCACACTTCAGCCAAATGGCAGTCGCTCTCGCCGGGCTCTTTGCACAGATCCACCACATCTCTGCATATTGTCTCAGGAGTGACCGGGACTTCTGTGAAGTGCTGCTCGTTGTTACTGAGGTACACAGTCAGAAACATCTGGAAACAGCAAGAGACATGTTAGTCATGAGTCACAGGTCCTGTCAACCCCCAGCCCTTTCTCCAAATCACCTTAGTTGGAAGTTCGAAAGTACAACACAACAGAATGACTGCCTCTGGCTGAAGTGGGGTGGGGATCCCTGCCTGCCTACAGGCACGGCCAGTGGAATCCACAGTTCAGTTAAACCAGTTCATGCAGAAGGTCAAATCGTTTTCTGCCAGTTTTATTTTTATGCTATTTATCTACCAATCAGCAAGTGTGCCAGAACTATACCTCAAACAAATCCATCAATCCCTCGGGGTTGATTAGATAAGGATATCTAAGAATATAGTATGTACTGCTTGTAAACAGGGGTGGGAAACTGGAGACATAACTTAGACAAAAATTTAATTTTAGGTGCGCATACTTATGTGTGTGTATGTTCATATATATATATATATATATATATATATATATATATATATATCTTACCTCACCAGTGTGAGGTAGGAAATTTCAAATGCTTTAGCCAAGTTAAATAAGTAGCAAGCAGAAATAATTAACTATTAACTAAAACTTACCTGCCCTTATATTCAAACATTCAGTCTAATAAATATAATAGATGACCAAAAATCTTTCTCCTAGTGAAATTAGAATATATGTAAATATACATACACATACACACAAGCAACTAAAGAATTCTTTTTTTTCCAAATCTATTAAATTACAAAAAAAAGATGGGTTTTGTTAATTCATTTAATGCTGAAGAAACTGAGTGAAATAGCAAACAAATTTCTGACAGCAATTCAAGTCAGTAAATTCCTATGTTCATTCACAAGTATCTACTTCACGAAAACCAATGATATCAGTATAGAAAAGAGGAAGAGCAATTGTACTATGAGAATTTATCCCACAAAAATTCTAAAAGGAACACAGACTATAACAGGCCAGACGATGGTATTAAGAAACAACTATGTGAAGTGGCTCATGCCTGTAATCCTAACTAGTCAGGAGGCTAAGATCTAAGAATCACGGTTCAGAAACTCTTAGGTCCCATTAACCAGAAAAAAGGCAGAACAGGAAGGTGTGGCCCACACACAAAAAATAAACTTAACTATAACCATTCCATACATCACCTTTATAATAACAATTTTTAAAAATTTAAACAAAAAAGACTATTCTTAAAGTTTCAGGTTTAGAACCACAGAAAAAGCTGAGTGAGGAGGATACAATATGGCAGAAGTCACAAGTTATGCCAATGTCACTCAACTTCTCCTAGCTACAATTTCCCCTGCTGCCCTAGAAGTGAGAAAGCTGCAACAGACTGTATCCCAGTAGAGATGACAATGGAAATTGGGGGCCATAAAATTTGGCCAGTCAAAGGAAACATGCCAAGACACAGAGAAGCAGTTGTGGGTTTCCACAGCATACTAAAAATCTTGTTTTAAGACAGCTCAAGCCTCCACTTTCGGCTAATGACTCTCCTAACTGATGTAAACATCTATTCATACTGGGTAACCCACAAAAATCAAGAGGGAAGGAACACTGTAAAAAACCATAAAGCATATGAAAGGGATGGGGGAACTGTAGAATTTCCCAGTATGAGCTAAGAAATGTTCCCACGAATTATCTCAGGTTTTTTGCATTCTGCTAAGTGGTATGGTATAAAGACATACAGTTCTAAGGTCTAAAATTTAGCCAACAGGGCAGCACTGACGATGGAAAAACCATAAAACTTGACATCACTTGAAAAAGTAAAGATTAACCAAGTTCACAGAATTCCACCCTGCTGCTGCCCTGCCAAAATACACAGAATATTTAATGATGGGAACTCTTTACACTTCTGTATTAAGAAGTACTTCATCAGACTCCTCTCTAGCCTCAAAACTTTCCCTGGGGTTTCTCACTTCAAAAACAGTAACTTCAGTCAATGAGACTGAAGATGTTTATTAAGTTACAGCACATAAGACTAACCTGCACTGTATAGGCAAATACAAGGCTGTAATGTAACCTAACAGCACTGTACCTTAGCACACTTGGTCTTCCAATGTACTTTCACCCTTTCTCAAACTTACATCAACTCTCAAACAAACAGACCAGGTATTCTTTGCTCATTATAAACAAAGAAAGCGGATATAGCATGTTCAATCAGGCAAGGGTGTGGGCTGACCCCATTTCTTCTTCTATGTATGAAGATCAGTTCTGTAGTGGTTTTGATAATTATTCTTAACCTTAGATGCCCAGCCAGCAATATGTCATTTCCCAGGCAAATCTGATCTGAACCTAGATTCATGCGTATCTAAGACTGTCCTAGAGTAATAAGGGCACCTCTCTAAAACTCAGCCTCCTCATCAAATGGAAGTTCCGTAAGTGTTTAATAGATGTCCACATACACTACTGACAAGGTCCCAGGTGATCTGCTGGGACACACACTTGCCCCATTCCCTTTACCATCCCTCACACTGCTTCCCCCACATTCTTGGCTCTATCTGTATACCCTTCACTGCCCGCAAACATAGCCATGTGGGCCACATGAGGCTCAGCGCCTGTTGTTCCTGTTAAGAATGTTCTTCACCATTCGACAGCATAGCTGACTTCATTTCCTCATGTTTTCATGCAATGGTAACCCTCTCATTTAGATCTTCCTGGGCTGCCCCACCCCTACTCACTACTCCCAGCTTTTGTTTCCTCTACTTGAGATATTAAAGATAAAGGTGAGAATTATTTGATTGGGTTTTTTTGTTTGTTTGCCAGTCCTGGAGACGGAACTCAGGGCCTGAGCACTGTCCTTGGACTTTTCTCAAGGCCAGTGCTCTACCACTTGAGCCACAGCACCACTTCTGACTTTTCTATATGTGGTACCGAAGAAACAAACCTGGGTCTTCGTGGTAAGCATTCTACCACTAGGCCAAACTCCTAGCCCCTTTGATTGGATTTTTGTTACATGACTGTTTCTAAAATATGAGTGCCACAGTCTCTACACAAAAGCATTTATCTTAGTTCAGGACTATATCTTCAGAACAAAAGGAAATAGGCACACGAACTACACATCCCCTTGCATGCTACTTTATTTTACAGATGGAAACGTTGAAGTACAGAACGATAAAGTGACTTGCCCAGGTCACACATATAATTAAATGGCAAAGTGAAAGAAGACCAAATCCTAAGCCAGACCTCCTTCACAGCCTGAGCTTTCAACCCCTCTGTTACCTGCCATCACCTTCCCAGGCATACAAGGACAGGCTCTCCTGAATTTGGACTACCTTGTGTCACTGCCACTAGGTCTGCCTTTGCCCACAATGTGCCATCTTATCTCTGATTTACTTCATGGTAAGTTTTCATTTGGGTATTGATAGATGGTCTTGCATGGAGCACACAAAATCTATATATTCTGAGTGGATCGTCTCACTTCTTCAGTTTACATTCCACTACTTTTTTTTTTTTTTTGGTGGGTCAAGGGGCTTGAACTCCGCCTGGGTGCTGTCCCTCAGTTCTTCAGCTGAAGGCTACCACCCTACCCCTGGGCTTGGGTGTTGTCTCTGAGCTCTTCAGCTCAAGGCTACCACTCTACCCTTGGGCTTTCTCAAGGCTAGAGCTCTGGCTTTTTCTATGTATGTGGTACAAAGGAATGGAACCCAAGGTACCAAGGAATCAAACCTGAGGCTTCGTGCCTACAAGGCAAGCACTCTACCACTAGGCCACACTCCAGGCTATTCCACTACTTTTATCTCAACATTCTTTCCATTCAGTCAAGAGTTAGACAATATGGTCTAGCTCCTGCAATATGGCCAGAGTTTGGGTATACAAATAATCTTTACTGAATAGCTAATACTGAATGCTCACAGTGCAAAATACAGATAGAGAAGAATAAAGGGCAACTGCTGTATGGAGAGGGATCCTACAGGGAACATCTAGGAATCAACAGCCCAGGCTGGCTCCTTCTTCCATTCTCCTACACTCCTACCTCCTGCTCCACTGGACAAAGCCAAGGCACAGGAAGGGAGAAGAGGAACTCAAGCGCCTAGCACCAGAGTCTTCTGTCTGTACTCTGCAGAAGGCAACCACCTACACAAAGTAGACACATGAACATAGCTCAGGTCTGGGAAATGAACACACCAAACTGAAAGAACAAATGGAAAGGCTGCCACACAAAAATAAGGTGGTCATTGCAGAGGGAACAAGAGGGAAGAACTATGGAAGATGAAAGCCACATCTTCATGGGCCAGCAATTCTAAAACTTAGGCAAGGACAGAGTATTGTTAAAAAAAAAAAAAAAATGCTGGTCCCATCTTGGAAGTTTCTGATTCAATGAATCTGGTAAGGAGACTGGGGATTATCCATATCTAATAAGCTCTCAGACCGAATGGACACCACTAGTCCAGAAACCACACTAAGAACCACTATCTAAGACCATAACAAAGAATTCATTTCTTACATTGAGACCCTGGAGGCAAATCATTAGAGACAAAGTATATTAGTAGACGCCATGGGCTTGAAGAAAAGAGACCACAAGGCTGCTTTGTGAAATGACAAACATTGAATCCAGGATGGTTGCATGAACCTGTGAATACACTAAGAGGTACTACATACTTCAAACTGGTCAATTTTATTTATGGTATATGAATTATATCTCAATTTAGAAAAGAAACCACGGGGAGTCTGAAGTATAGAGTAATTTATGTCATCACACACACATACAGAGGCTGTTGCATGAGGAGACTACAGGATAAGTAAGGACCAGTTAACAGATGTATAGAGCACACGTGAAGTATGGTGGTAATGCAGACTGTGGTAGGCACAACAAAGATGGTGAAAAATGGCTGGATCTGAGTGATACTCTGCAAGCAGAGCCAAGAAGGTTCAAATAAGAGACAGGATGCAGGATATGAAAGTAGACAGATATTAGAAATGAATGTGGATTTGTTGCCAATTTATTGAGATGAAAAGGAGGAACAGGTTGGAAAAGGGCCCACAGACAAAGACCTGTCACATCTGAGACAGCTCCTAGACATTATGTAGAGGTCCTAGAAATGGATGAAAGCTGTTGGGGGCCGGAAAAGAAAGCCTATTTTTTATGCCTTGAGCTAGTCAAACACCCAGAAGTCCCATAGAGACACAGATTCGTCACCATCACAAGAAAGAAAGGGAGGGAGAAAAAGAAAGAAAGGGGGGAAGGGAGAAACAGAGAGAGACAGAAACAGAAAGAGAAAGGCAAGGAAGGAGGGAGGGAAGGAAAGAAGGAAGGAAGGAGGGAGGGAGGGAGGGAGGGAGGGAGGGAGGGAGGGATGCCAGCAAGCCCTGGGAAGTGTAATAAACCAGAAACCAAGCAAAGAAAAGGAAGGAAGATAAGATCAAATAAGTCAAATGAGACTTAAGAGGTAAAAAAAAAAAAAATGAGGACTGAATCAGTCTGAAAAGATGCTGTTGACTGCCTTATGTAAGGCCTAGCTGGAACAAGCTGGCGGACATGAGAGAAGAAAGGAACAGAGATAACAGTACAGACAACTCCTCTAAGGTGTTGTGAACCAGACGATAACATGGAGCCACACATGAATGAGATACGTGAAGGCATGCTTTGTTTTCCTAAAATGGAATAAGCCTCTGTGCTCATCAATAGGTGAATGAATAAAGAAAATGTACTCTGTACACAATGGAACTTTATTCAGGTATAAAGAAGAATGAAAGTACATCATGTGCAGGAAAATGGGATAGAGCTAGAGATCATGCTAAGTGAAATAAGCCAGGTTCAATCAATCATTGTGTATTTTCCTTTATATGTAGACTCTAGGTTAAAAAGAGTTGGAGGAGAATACCGAAACAGGGAACACTAACCAAGATGCATTATACTCATAAACTGACATTTTGAATTGAACCTTTTTTGTACAACTACTTAAAGATATTAAAATTTTAAAAGACAGGAAAATATAAGGGGGCACTACTTAAGGAAGAGATTAACAGAGAAGGGAAGAAAAGAGTGATGAGGGAGGCGAATATGATCAAGTACATTGTGTGTGAGAGAGAAAATGGCATAGAGTAACTCGTTATTTTGTACCACTCATAAATGCTAATAAAAATTTTAATACTTTCAAGAAAAAAACAAGTATCTTGAAAGTCTACAACATTAAAATGGAATGAAAGTTACCTCTTCATAGACCAAGGTAGTAGTACGAGTTACAGCATGGATAAACCCCGAAAACATTACAGGAAGTGGTAGAACCCATACACAAAACGACAGAGCTCATGACTCCATCTATAGAAAAAAGAATTAATTAATGGTTTTTAGGAGCAGAGTGACAGAGGGACTGGGGAGTGATTAACTTTTAGAAACTTGTAATGGTTTGCACAGCCCTGTGAATATACTAGAAACCAATTAATTGCACATTTGGGTGTTTTTGGCCGGCACCAGGACTTGATCTCAAGGGTTACCACTTGAGGCACACTACCAGCCTTGCTTTTTGCTAGTTAATTGGACAGCCAATCCTGCCCAGGCTGGCTTGAACTGAGATCCTCCTGATCTCAAGTTCCTGAGGAGCAAGGATTACAGGCCTGAAGTACCTGAATTTTGCTATGAGTACTAGAACACAATTTTTTTTTTTTTTTTTTTTTTTTTTGCCAGTCCTGCGGCTTGAATTCAGGGCCTGAGCACTATCCTTAGACTTTCTCAAGGCTAGTTAGTGCTCTACTACTTGAGCCACAGCACCACTTCCAGCTTTTTCTATGTGGTACCAAGGAATCAAACCCAGGTCTTCATTCATGCTACATAAGCATTCTCACCAAACTCCCAGCCCTATGACACAATTTTTCAAAGGAGCTCACTGTATGCTCAGTACATGCAAATTACAAAAATCTCCTAAGGAGAAAATTTACTCACAGAAACTAGAGAATAGTATAGTACAATGATATGAATGAATCTATACATAAAAAATTGAACATAAAAAAATTAATGTAATCTGAAGTAGACTGAGGTTTAAACTAATGGAAAACCTAAAGAAACAATTCTTTAAACTCTGCAGTACTTCCAAAATACCATCTTATCTTGATACTTTTTGAAAAATAAAAAAAGAATATATATATATATATATATTAGCTGTGTAAGGGGGAAAGGATGGTAATTTCATGGTGACATTTCCATATATGGCTTCTTTCCCACATAGAAGCAAGCAAATGGCATTTCCTAGAGCTAAATCCTCTGGAAACTTGTGATGAGAAACTGACTTTCACTGACTCATGCCACAGATATGTTTCTGGGAAGCTTTGATGTAAATTATTTCTATCAAGTGTCCACATCAGCCTTTTCAGGCACATTCAAGTCTCAGGACAGTACGCCACTGGGCTTTGGAAAATGCTCCCATGGTGTGTAGCTCAGGTAGCAAGAGGAAAGATGCTTTAATTCCCTTACTGGCATATGTGGATGACAGATAGATAAGGTCTTCTGCATGTCCACAGAAGACTTCTCAAATCAGTTTGAGCTGCATGGAAAAGAGATTAATCAACCAAACATTTTTATTTTTACTTGTTTTTTTTGTTTTGTTTTTTTTTGTGGGTCATGAGGCTTGAACTTGGCCTGGGTGCAGTCCCTGAGCTCTACAGCCCAAGGCTTCCACCCTATCCCTGGGCCTGCGAGTTGTCCCTAAGCTCTTCAGCTCAAGGTTACTTACTGTTCTACCATAGAGTCAAGCCTCACTTCCCATTTTCTAGAGGTTAACTGGAGATAAAGAGTCTCAGGTCCTTTTGTGCCCAGGCTGTCTTTAAACCTGGATCCTCAGATCTCAGCCTCCTGAGTAGCTAGGATTACAGGCATGAGCCACCTGTGCCCCAGCTTCAACCAAACATTCTAGAGATAAAAGAGCACTCAAGACAACCCAAATAGCAAAATGAATTGAAAAATATAAATTAAAATGAAGTACCATGTACAGCTATAAATGGTCTTCAATTAAAATTAGAACCTGGGGCCGGGAGTTTGGCCTAGTGGTAGAGTGCTTGCCTAGCATGCACGAAGACCCAGGTTCAATTCCCAGGTACCACATGCATAGAAACAAAAAGCTGGAAGTGGTCCTGAGGCTCAAATGGTAGAGCTCTAGCCTTGAGAAAGTCCAAGGACAGGGTTCAGACCCTGAGCTCAAGCCCTGGACTGGCAAAAAAATAAAATAAAAAATAGAACCCAAGAGATAAGATAAAATAATGGCATTCACAGAGAAGTGGATGAATCTAGAGCGAATCATGTTAAGTGAGACAAGTCAAGACCAAAGGAACATGTGGCTATTAGATCTAAACAGTACAAGAGCAAGGACTCAATATTTGCATACCCAGTGCTATGGACATGGTATTGGAAATACAAACATAACTACATAGACATAGAAATTTATGACTCTATAGACATAATGTTTTATTACATAGATTAATACGTATCTATGACATACAAACCCTTAGCCTAATTTTAATTCTGTTCAAAATCTAAGTGCCAGTGATTGTACATAGCGATTCCTTTCTTGAATATTTGTTTGTTAAATACATCATTTGAAATATGATGTAAAAAAATCAATGTTAAACCTAGAGCGAATCATGTTGAGTGAGACAAGTCAAGACCTAAGGAACAAAAGGCGCATGGTATCCCTAATATGTGGCTATTAAATCCAAAGAGTATAAGAGCGAGGACTCAATAACTGCATACCCAAAGCTATGGACATGGTAATGGAAATATAAACATAACTATATAGACATAGAAACCTATGACTCTATAGACATAATGTTTTATTTCTTAAATTAATATGTTTCTATGACATATAAACCCTTAGCCTAATTTTAATTAAGTTCTAAATACTAAGTCCCAGTGATTGTAAATAGAGATTCCCTCCTCGAACACTTGTTTGTTAAACTTGTCATTTAAAATATGATGTAAAAATCAACATTAATAAATTCTTTAAAAAAATCAATGTTAATAAATTCTTTAATTAAAAAAAATTGGACCCAACACAGGTGAAGTAAAGGGAAATGAGTCACTCAAAGATGCAATGGTGGTATTATCAATTGTTAAAATCATATTTGGAAAATGTAATACTTTGTAACTTTATTCCTGCAATGTATTCCAAAGAAATGGCTGAGAAGCATTTAATGCCTGGAGATTTACTAGTCTATTAGACCTATAAAATAAAATGGAACACTAAATATCCACCATCATGAAATTGTTCAATTAAAATACATATGCTAGAAAAACTATAATCAAGATACTAATTACCATTTTAGTAAACAGATTGTTAGAAAATATCACAAAATGGAACTTTTAAGTCATAGATTATAGCCCTTTAAAATCTATGTGCATATACAAGTTATATTACTTGTACAGAAGACACAGAACTGAAATCAGTGGTATTAGGAGACAAGCAGGTGTCAACTAAGTCAGGAGGAAAGGACTGGAAGGATCACAGTATGAGGCCAGCTCGGGGAAACTTCACGAGAACTTATGGTCAACCCATTGCTGCGCACTCGGGGAAACTTCACAAGAACTTATGGTCAACCCATTGCTGCGCATTGTGCATTCCTGTCACCTTACTTATGAGGCTCATAGATTCAGACCAAGTAGGAACAAAACAACCAAATATCTGTGAGGCTCCCATCTCAATGGAAAAAAGCTACATGTGGTGGTGAATGCCTATCATCCCAGCCACAACAGGAACAATAAAACAAAAGGAGCACAGTCTAGGCAGGCCTGAGCAAAAACCAAGAACTTACCTCAAAAATATCAGAGACAAAAGGGCTGGGAGTGTGGCCCAAGTAGTAGAGCACTTGTCTAACAAGCACAAAGCCCTAAGTTCAAAGCCTAGTGGCACCAAAAAAAAGGAAAAAAAAAAAAAAAAACTTAAAAAAATTTCAAAGTTGAAATATTCAGAAAATAATTTGTTCCTTAAAAAGCACACTTCATATAATAATTAATACTTGTTTCTACCTCTTATTGACTGCAACCAATCTCAAGAACATATTTTCATATTCTGCATAGTATTTTTTTTTTTTTTTGGCCAGTCCTGGGCTTGAGCTCAGGGCCTGAGCACTGTCCTTGGACTTTCTCAAGGCTAGAGCTCTACCACTTGAGCCTCAGCACCACTTCCGGCTTTTTTCTATGTATGTGGTACCGAGGAATCAAACCCAGGTCTTCATGCATGCTAGGCAAACACTTTAACCACTAGGCCAAACTCCCGGCCTCTGCATAGTATTTTATGCCAAAGTCACATTCAATCATCCTGGACTTCCCAGAAGTCCAAGAACACAAATCTGATGTCGAATTCCAGAAGTCCAAGAGCACAGATAACTTTCATTTAAAAAGCATAGGTCACAACTATACATGGTTATAGTCCATGTATTCATGGTAACTATTGTGTCCTTGATGTAAGAAGTAAGTCACTTTCAAAGAGACATTATTGTAGATTAAAAATTAAATGCCCTCTCCAAGAGGAAATACAAAATAAAAATCGCTAGAGTATTACAAGAAATTTACTTTGAGTCAGAGGCTTAAGTTTATTCATCTGATTTTAAAAGTCACACGAAACTCTACAGTAAGAAAAAGGAACTTGAGCAGTTGTGATATAGATAGGAAATAAAGCTTTGTTGTCCTAACACTTTCAGAGTTGTCACTGATGAAAACTCAAATTTACCCAAAGTTTACTTCAGAGAAAAAATATATATATCTTGAGAAAACTGTCCTTTGAAGAAAAATGAACTATCTATGAAAGAATGCCACAAATCCTCCTTAAATTCCACAACTCATAGGAAACTCCCCTAACACACTTCCAAGTACGCTAGTAGTAAGATCAGAACAAAACCTGGGGGGGAGTGGGGGCCTGAGTCTGGTAGCTTCTCAATGGAAATATTCACTGGAGCTAGCCCTTTGATTTTGTATTTTGCTGTATCTTCATGAAGGAGGGCTCCAAACTGCTTTCTGCCACCAAGTTTTCATTACCTTGGCATAACTCAACTGCTCTCTTAACAATGACACAGAAAAGGGATTGAAGTAAGAAATGGCTACATCAGGGAACAGAAAAGTGGTCAGTGACTGAAGTGCTTACCTAACATGTACCAGGCCCTGGGTGCCACCCCCAACATCAGAACACACACAAAGCAAAGAAATAGCAACATCAAACAGAGCATCTTTCAATCTCAAACTCACACACCAACATTCACCCCAACCAAAGAGATCAAAAAACTAGATCCACGGCATCCTAGTCTTCTGGCTGACTGCCCTGCTCCTGTGCCAAGCTGCCTTGGGGAAATGGGCGGGGGTGGGGCGCTCAGGCCCCCTACCTTGGGCAGCATGCTCTGCACCGGTTGCAGGTGAGGCCACTATTCCTGTGCAGGAAGTAAAGTATGCTGCTCAGGACTTCAGCCCAGTCTGTTCCTTCTGGCCACAGATACTGAGTGGACAGCCAACGGGGTTCCTGGGAGCCCCAGACACATTCCATCTTTGAGTCCTTCTCTTAGAGACACTTCGAATCTTCCTGATGATAGGTTCCAACATCTATACAGTTACTGGAGAACCAGTGCTCACAAAAGCTTGGCATGCTGTCTGAGCCCTTTTTCCCACCTACTTACTCCTGAGGCCACTGAACTGTTTTTGTTTTTTCATTTTTCTTTCTTTTTTTTTTTTTTTTGGCCAGTCCTTGAGCTCAGGGCCTGAACACTGTCCTTGGATTTTCTCAAAGCTAGAGCTCTAGCACTTGAGCCTCAGTACTACTTCCAACTTTTTTCTATGTATGTGACATGGAGGAATCGAACCCCGGAGGAATTAAACCCCAGTCTTCGTGCATGCTAAGCAAGCACTCTACCACTGGGCCAAACTCCCAGACCCCAGAACTGTTTTTTTAAAGCCCCATTTCCATAAGTGACACTCATGAGTGGCCTGGTTTCTATCAAGGCATTCTTTCTGCACACAGACATCAGTTTCTACCAGTCATATTTGAGTTAAAGCAAAATCATAATTCATGCCCAGATTTTTATATCATAAACCATTCCTTTGGTCACTTATAACAAGTTAGAATTGGGTTACCGACAACATACGTAATATCTAGAATTAACTAGAACATTATCCTGCAAAAAAAAATTACACATGGAAGGAATGTCCTGATTTTCCATTCACTAACATGGAGAATGAACAATCATTTTCTAAGATAATGGGGGGAGAATATAACAAGTCGGGTTAATTGAAGCAAAATGTCATTATATACTGGAAAACATAAGCTACCTGCTGGTCCTAGCAGGTAACATAACCACTGCATACATACGCGCAGGCTAACAGTCACCTCTGTACTATACTTCCAGGCATGTTCGTTTATCCAAGCCAGCCATTCTAAAGATGATCCTGATTCTGCAGCTTTCTCAATCCCAACTCCTGACTGCAAGATCTTTTATTTCACTTGTCCATTAATGTTTACTGAGCACTGGTTACATAGGCACAGTTTAGGTGCTAAGAATACAGTGATAAGAAAAGTTGCCTTCTTTGGAAGTGATAAGAGAATTAGGAAAGAGAGATGAGATGGACAACTAATTATGGTAAGAAAAAGCCAATGAGTCTGGGAGAAAACATTCCATGAGTTTGAGATTGAAAGACGCTCTGTTTGAAGTTGCTATTTCTTTGCAACAAGAAAGAGCAGTGAGGACCAAAAGAAAAATCTAAATAACCCATACTCTTCATGACTTTTCTCCCCAGAGCAGCTTATCTGTTTCCTAGGCTCTGTCCCTTAGTTCCATAATCATCTGCCCTAGAATGACTCAGAGGCCATAAAACTTCCTCAGTCCTCCCTACAAAAACATCCAGCTCCAGAAATAAATGTCCTCTATGACCACCACTCACTCCTCCCCTGTTCCATCTACTCCCCCCAACATACTCAGACTTATCCACAACAAATCTGCAACTTGTGTCTATTCAAGTGCACTGAAGATACCCTGAGCATTTAAAGTCCTGTGGAAGATGGGGACCTTAAGAGAACACTAGAACAAGACCATCAGTATGTTTATACCAAGAAACATTTGTCCATAAAAGGTGTGTGGTATTGTTCAAAGTGAGCTTTTCTGAAACCATATACTATCTCAAGTGACAACATGTTCCAGCCTATTTGGAGATAAATTAGTTAATATTTTCTCTTTCTCTTTTACTTATTTATATTTTTGGTGGCACTGAAGTTTGAACTCCAGACTTACTTTAGTCACACACCATATGAATTTAGATAGGTTTCCAATTCCAAACTCTCTTCCAAATCAAATCACTTTGAGGCTACTCAACAGTCGATGGTTATCAGAAACATCCTACAGATAAATTAGAGATCTAAAAATAATGAACTTAATCCTGAATTCTTGCTATGTACAACTGTTTTATAAGATTAATGTTAGTATGCTTTCCTCTAACCTAAGCAAAGCTGCCTGAGTATGTGGATCTTACTTTACATACAAGTGTTGTTATAAATTTCATTCTGGCTTTCACTTTTATTCACTAAGATCTCTATTTTAAGATGCTATGAGTTAGCCAGTCCATTGCTTCTAGTTTGTTCCTTTCTAACCACCACTTCACAATGGATATAATGACAACAACTGCCAGCACCAACAAAAATTAAAAAAAAACAATATATATGCATTCATGGCTTAATAAAGAATACTGATTATATCTTTACAACACAGCAAACACTGTGCTAAATGCTAAGAACATAGAGATGAAAAGGTATAGCACACCCTGCAAGAGCTTACAGAGCCACGCCATATGAGAACTTCCTCAAGCTGCACCTACAGCCCAATGAAAACAGAAAAATGCAGAATAAAAGTGATTTCTGGAAATACTACACAATAATCACAGCACTCAGGAGGCAGACACAGGAGGATCAAGGGTTGCAAGGATCCCTGAACTAAAGACCTGAAAATGAGTGAGAGAACACACACACACACACACACACACACACACACACACACACACACACACACACACACAGAGCAAAATTCAAAGGAGCAAAATGCAAGAAAGAAGTGTAATTTCACAAGTTAGCCTCATGGAATCCTCAGAGACACGAAGAAGCGGGCACTACACAGATCTCCCTGCTCTGTGAGGCACAGCTCCAAGAAAGGCTGAGAGAAACTGTGATCACGTGCCCTTCTGCATGGGCAAGACCGGCAGGCCACTTCCCTGTCTTCACAGCACAGCATAACTACCAACTCTGGTACTGAGTTTTGGGGAATGGAAATGTTTACTTGAGACAAAAATCTGAAATCCACTGGGCTTGATAATCAACAAAGAAGTATGGTATCATTAAGAAATTTCCTTCTATGTCCTTCAAAGCCTGTCTTAAAAGCAATCTGGAGAGGGAATAAAAAAGACCACCAGTGCAGCACAATGCTGAATGGGTTGAGGAAGCTATACACAGCAGAGTATTTCTCCAGTTGGAAAAAGAAGGTATAAGGCAGATTTGATCAGGACTGAAGACAGGGATTAACAGCATGAGAACCCAGCGGCTACAGAAGCAAACAGGAAAAAAAGTTAAGGTAACACTTGTATCTCTGGCCACTGAAAAACTACAAGATCCTAGCTACTTAAACAAATGTTATCCAAAATAGCCCCTTCTTTTCAGGCAATTAACCCATTTTTTAAAAATTATCTACATCTGGGCCGGGAGTTTGGCCTAGTGGTTAAAGTGCTTGCCTAGCATGCATGAAGACCCGGGTTCGATTCCTAGGTACCACATACATAGAAAAAAGCCAGAAGTGGTGCTGAGGCTCAAGTGGTAGAGCTCTAGCCTTGAGAAAGTCCAAGGACAGTGCTCAGGCCCTGAGGTCAAGCCCAGGACTGGAAAAAAAAAAATTATCTACATCTAACAATTGCCATCTAGATCTTTTTGTAATTCAGAGAAATATGCACATGACGAGACCAGTTTCTAAAATTAAAGTAGGCTCTAGTCTGATTTTGGTCCATCTCCAAAATGAAGGCAGCATAGATCTAAAAAAAAAGGAAAGAAAGAAAAGAAAAATGGGAAAGAAAAAGTTAAAGAACATTTAGGTGAAGGCAGCGGAAGGGTTTCACAGAGTAGAGTGGTTGTGAGTCAAAAGCAAGTTGTTCTAAAGCATAAGGCTCCTTTAAGAAACCTGATATGCCTTCAGTAGCTTGGAAGAACACAATGACAGACTTACTCTCAAGCTTAAATTTAAAACTGCTCTGTGTAGCTCTTCAAGGTTCTCAGATGAGAGTAAAAGGATGGGTCTTCCCTTCCATCCACAGGACAGGAGTTCGTGGGTATGACAGAGATCTTCCACCATTCCTGGAGCTCACTAGAGCAAAAGCAGTCCACAACCAACTCCTCCCAACAGCTGGGCATAAATATCTCTCATAGCTTTCGACAGACTTTGCTATGGCAGAGTTCAAAGCCTTTCCAACTCTTGCCCTTCCTTTCCTATGTCTTTCACATTGGTGCCTCTAGAACACATTAATCTTAAAATAAAGCAAGCTTTCCCAGTAAGATTATACTACTCTCAACAAGAAAAACTCCAGTGTCCAATGTCCATCCTTCTCAAGCACTCCACTCTTGCCTGTGCCTAGGGAAATTCTATATACTGCCAACTCTTTTACATCAGTTCCTGCCACTTCTCCCCTGCCAACTAAGCTGGCGTCTTAGCCTCCAGTCCACTACTTCCTCTACCCCAGCCCCAATGAATCTTGCCCTACTGAAATACTCTCTCTGCATATGTCTAAGGACTGACTTACCAAGCAGGTGTAGCTGAAATGTTACCTTCCTGACCACCTAAAGGAGCCACACCAGTCACATGAGCCTGAGATCTACTAAACTCTCAGTTTTCTGTTTCTTTTCTGTGTCCCTCACCAAACTCCCTATAAGTGCCACGAAAGTTAAGCTCTTAAGCACTGTTACTCTTTTCTGTATCCATGGCATTTAGAGCAGGGATAGAAAGGCAGTGGACAACACTAAACAGCTGTTCTATAGATGATATCCCAAAATAGTCATCAGAAAACAATCAACAAGAAAGAATGAAGAGATATGATTGGACATGATTTCCTCTGAGATAAGTTCTTAGTGTAATCCAGTGACTAACACTCACGGCACAAACAGCCATGAGTAAGCTGCAGGCAAAATGCCATCATCCACTGCCATCTTCAGGTCCTCTGGCACCATCCAAACAACTGGAAATGGCTGGGCAATGAGGGCAGCAGTAGTCTCAAGGCAGACATTCTCTCTGCTTCTCCCATCTCCCAGCACCCTGCTCTACTCTGTGCCTTCCCTTACTACCTTCCATCACTGCCCCCTACTTAAATACACCCCAGCAAGAAAAGAGTACTGTTTACTATCCCTCATACAAACGCTATTTCCCAAATCCCTGCAGCTGGGGAAGATCTGAGGTATCCCTAGTGGCATGAGTTAGGAGAAAATACATCACAGGGAGTTTCCACAGGGAGGTACATGAAACGTCTAAAGGAATGACCAATGTTCTCGTTCAGTTTGGATTTAAACCACCAAAAGATGTCTGTTTTCCTTTTGCTACTTCAAAAGTAATTAGTTATAATCTGTAGTGTAATATCTAAAGCTACCATAGCCAAAAGATTATCAAGACTACTAATTGTTGGGCAAATATATCTAGAAACATTACAACCCAGGTATTTGTGATCTTCAACAGAGTATGTATTTACATCTGAACCTGGCTCCAATCTCATTAGTTTAAAAAAAAAAGAAAAAAAGACCACAGGGGCTGAGAGTGTGACCTAGTGATAGAGTGCCTGCCTAGCATGCATGAAGCCCTGGGTTTGATTCCTCAGTACCACGTACACAGAAAGAGCCAGAATTGGTGCTGTGGCGTAAGTGTTATTAGAGCACTAGCCTTGAGAAAGCCCAAGAACAGTGCTCAGGCCCTAAGTTCAAGCCTCAGGACTGGCAAAAAGAAAAAAAAAAAAAAAAAAAAAGATCACGGGCAAATTGCTTAAACCCTCTAAGGTTCAAGTTCTTTATCTTTAACAGATGTTAAGTGAAAATGGGAAGTTCCACTTGACAGTGTGGTAAGGGGAGCAGATAAGACAACCAAGAGAAATCTCCAGGAAAAGCTCTTGGCCTAACCTAGGAATGAAGTTGGAAAGCAGGGATTTCAGTCCCTGGAATAGGGGGTTACAAATAGTTTCTTCCACAGAGAAAGATCCATAAATTGCCTTAACCATCTTTCTATCTCCAATAGTAGCTCAAATTGGTATATTCATTATGACTTTTCTACTACTTTTCTATGCTTGTACCCTAAGAAATATTGAAACTTAAATAAATCTAAATAAAGTAGTACTGTAATAAAGCTGATTCTAGAAAAATAAATGAAGTGTGTGTTCAAAAGTTCTCTAGTTACTGACCAAAAAAATGGGCATTTTCATTGAGAATTTGGTTTTACTATCATTGAAATTAATCATTTTTAACGTATTTATGCAGAAAACAAGCTAAAAATAATTACAGCCCACTAAACCTATGAAACTTTCTTCCTTCTCATCATCTGTTTAAGAAGTGGAGCTGTGGTTGGCGGCTGGTGGCTCTCACCTGTAATCCTAGCTACTCAGGAGGCTGAGATCTGAGGATCACAATGGAATGCTAGCCCAGGCACCAAAGTCTGTGAAACTCTCATCTCCAATTAACCACCAGAAAATGGGAAGTGGTGCTGTGGCTCACTGTGGTAGAACATAGTCTTGAGCTGAAGAGCTCAGGGACAGCACCCAGGCCCATAATTCAAGCCCCACGACTGTATTGGTCCCAGTACCAAAACAAAAAAACAAATAAATAAAATAATATGCCTTGCTTCCATAAGACAATTTTCCCTTGACAAGTCAGTTTGCTCAGTGTTTTTACTTTGCCTCCTAAATACTTCCTGCTTACCTAATGATCTCTTTAGGACCAGAACTTCTCCTTGGCTTATCCAAGAGATGTATAATTTTCAGGTTTTACCTACCACTCCAACCTAAGCATACATTTCATACATAGTCATACTATCTATGTTTTCTTTTCTCAATTCCAACTGATTAAAGAAAAATGTTCTGTGCAGTACCAAGCGCGCTATCAAAATACAAGTGTTTAAATAGTGTTTGTCTGCACTAAATGGTATGAGCTGAGAGCTCCCTGAATTCCTAAGCTCTTATATTACATTCCTATTCTTTGAGATACCTGCTAGTTTACAATACACCATGAGAAATCCCAGCAGCACTACTGCTTAGTCGCTCCATCTAAGCAATAAAATCAGTACACATGAGCTTTAAGACCTGCTCAGAGTTAATGTTAAATCAGTTTCAGAAAGACTTTTTAAGGAGTGCCACACACTTGGTAGATTACCAAAGGCAATAAAGTCACAGTATTCCTTAAAAGCTTCACAACAGAAAGTTGTGTGTATTTTTACTATGGGTTGGTGGGAGCAAAAAGGGGAAGAGTTCTTCCCAGAAGCAGTATGTGAAGGAATGACTGAGTGACATTGTCCAAAAAGAAATGTACTCACTACCTGACTTATGAAATAATAATCCCTCTGTACATCACCTTTATAGTAACAATTTTAAAAATTAAATATCCTCTCAGATAAGAAAATTCTCTTTAATGCTAAAATCACAAATAAATGCATTTAAGTTTCTTTAGAAAATCTAAATTTGGTTTCTCTAAGACAAACAAAAATACAAAAATTCAAGTGTGGGCCTGGAGTTTGGCCTAGTGGTAGAGTGCTTGCCCAGCATGCATGAAGACCCAGTTTCAATTCTTCAGTATCACACACATAGAAAAAGCCGGAAATGGTGCTGTGACTCAAGTGGTAGAGCTCTAGCCTTGAGAAAGCTCAAGAACAATGCCCCGACCCTAAATTCAAGCCACAGGACTGGCACAAATTCAAGTTGGGTTGCATATTTAATATAATCAAAGTTATAAGGCAACAAGGCTACAGCACATGAGATGTGATATTGAAAAGTACAATTATATAAAGAAAAGACCTTAACAACCTAATCCAACTTTATTCTGAAATAAAACGATGCTTAGACTAATTTTTTACATTATTACTCAACAGCAAAAAAATTCTTTCAGAAGAATGGCACCACCCCATTCATAGGAAATGGACTTAGAAAAAATCATATTCAGTAAGCCAGACTCAAAGAAACATAGGCTCCATGGTTTCCCCCATTTGTAATAATTAGTACACATCTAAGGTAGTTCTAGCAGAGGATCACAACAGCTCAAGAGCTATGTGCATTTGACCACATAAAATGATGCTAACTGAAATGAACTCCAAGATATGGAAACAAGAGATTATTCTTTGCTGTTGTTGTTTAATCTACTGTGTGAAGTTATTTTTTTCTTTATTCCCCCCCTTTGGTTTATCCTCTGTTGTCTCTGTTTTTTTATTTTGGTACCTTGTATTCTGTATATACGTTTATCTAATTTGGGAAAGGGAAGGGGAACAACAAAACTGTGAGACAAAGGACAAAGGGTGAACCAGTGTTACAGCGATACTCACAAGACACTGATGGAAATGAACTTGTTTGGGTTTTTTTTTTTTTGCCAGTCCTGGGGCTTGAACTCGAGGCCTGGGCACATTTTGCTCAAGGCTAGTGCTTTGCCACTTGAGTCACAGCGCCACTTCCGGCTTTTTCTGAGTATGTGGTACTGGGGAATCGAACCCAGGGCTTTGTGCATGCTAGGAGAGCACTCTACCACTAGGCTACACTCCTGACCTTGGAAATGAACTTATATCAGCTACAGAGTTGCACAAAGTCAACCCACAGAAATAAAAAAAATTCTACTGGTTAAGTATCAAATTGCTAAAAACAAAAAATACACAACATCCCAATCAGTTTTAAAGCAACATTTTAAAAAAATCATATTTCTATATGGTGAAAGGTAAAATGCCATAAATTTTCAAAATAAGCCATGAGGGGGCCGGGAGTTTGGCCTCGTGGTAGAGTGATTGCCTAGCATGCACGAAGACCCGGGTTTGATTCCTCGGTACCACATACATAGAAAAAAGCCGGAAGTGGTGCTGTGGCTCAAGTGGTAGAGCTCTAGCCTTGAGAAAGACCAAGGACAGTGCTCAGGCCCAGGACTGGCAAAAAAAAAAAAAAAAAAAAAAAAAAAAAAAAAAAAGGCCATGATCAGTTCAATTGGGCTTTTAAAATAAGCTATTATAGCTGAGTGCCAGTACCTTACACCTATAATTCTAGCTACACAGAAGATAAAGACTGGAGAGAATCAAAGTTCCAAAACAGTGCAGACAGAGAAATATGAGATACTTTTATCACCAATTAACCAACAAAAGGCTAGAAATGAAGGTGTGGCTCAACTGGTAGCGCAGAAAAAGCCTTCAGTCTTGAGAAAAAAAAAAAATCTAATAAGCAACAGTGCAAGGACCTGAGTTCAAAGCGTCAGGACCAGCAAATAAATAAACAAGATTTTTTTTCTGGAAACTATTGTCTATATAGTTTGTGTTTTATTTGTTTTATTGCATGTTCTATAGTCACCAACCAGCACCTGAGACAAACAGAATTAAAATTAATTTCTGCAAATTTGGTCCTGTAGCAATTAGCCACATTTACAGGGCAGTAGCCACATGGGGTTGGTGATTACTGTACTGGACAATACATATGCAGAACGTTTCTAGTGCAGGTATGCATATGCCAAGCATATGTCATTTCTTACCACTAAGTGACACAGGCAAATTCAAGCCCTCTGGTGGTCTACTGTATTTGGCCCAAATACAGTGTACCATTTTTGATATGTAAGATTTGGGTTTTTTTTTTAATCACTTCAGCAGCAGGTACAGTGGGAATTTTCACACAATTTGCTGCTCTCTGAAAAGAGCAACAAATGCTTTGAAAACTAGTTAAGCTCTAACATCAAAACACACTTTGGTTGGAATCTAACACTTCACAAAATTAAAAAAAAAGATGCCTAGCATAATTCAAATGGCTGAAAAAAAAATTGGATGAATGTCGCCACCTGAAAAATCGTGTGCAATGACAAACACTAAGGAGCACACTCTCCTTACAAACAGCTCACTTTTTCTGAAGAAAAGTAAGGTGCGAAATCAGTTTCTCCTCACTCAGCTGCAGAAACATCACAGGACCAGAGATACTATACATGGCAGGTATCTGAAAATGAGAGTAATTATCACTCCTCTGCAGTACCCTATCATTATCTCTATTGTGGTTCACAGAGCTTGCCTATTTATATTTAGTTACCCTACTGAAATGCCATCTTCCACTTCTGGTTTGAGGTCCAATTATCACTTCATGTCCCACTTACACCACTTGATTCCATATTATTTGGTGAGAAAATACATGAACACCATTTATTTGCACATTCTTAATATAATGCTTTTCAAAACAAATCAGGGCATGCACTTAATACTACAGAACTCTACACTTAAAATGGTTAGAATGGGCTGGGTTCATGGACCACGTGGTACAACACCTATCTACCTACGAAGTGCAAGCCCTGGGTTCAAATCCCAATACATCTCCTCTCCCAAAGGGCTAGAATGGTAAGTTTTAAAATTACACCCCACACGCGCGCACGCACACACACACACACACACACATACACACACACAGGCATGCTGTGCGCACACACATCCACAATAAAAACTATATCAAGGCAATTAGTCACATTCTGAGATTACTCATCTTTTCATATTAGAGATGCTTTTCCTAAGAAACCAGTTAGGATTTTCCGAAGTAAAATACAACAACACCTTATTCATGTTAGAATAAGAATCCAATCATATTAAAAGCTAAAGATACCAACAAAATATTTTTTTACTTTCAATTTTTTTTAATTATCTTCAGTTTACAAAGAAATTTGTTTGATCCAAGACCAGAACTCATACTGGATACAAGACACTTTCACTCATTTCACTTATTAATGCTCTACCAACTGAGCCATGTCTCCAACACACAGAGGATTTCTATTCAACATGCCTCTCAATCAGCATTACCCATCCTCCCCCCTATTCTCCTGCCATCTCTCCTAACCCTATCCATACTCTAGTTACCTGGTTTCCTTTTCACATATGACTGTTTTCTCCCATCCTTTCTCCAGTCATCTACCTCCCCCTCCATCTACCTCCCCCTCCCCCGCGCTTCCCTCCTTAACAAAACACGTTTCAGCATCCAGGTATTTGTTTTGTTAAACTGTAACTGAGTTGTTCAAAGGAGTTACACCATTGGAATCCTCCCCAGTGTCTACCATACTTTAATCAGTCTGTGTGCGTGTGTGTATGTGTGTGTGCGCGCGCGTGTATGTGTGTGTGTGGTGTGGGCTTTTTTGCTCAAGGCTGGTGGCTTTACCACATGAGCCATACATATCTCCATATCCAGATTTCTTCCAATAAATTGATGATAAATAGTTTCAAGGGTGGAGTGAAAAATAAAGAGTTAGAGCACTTGCCTACCATGTGCAAGGACTCTGGTTCCCACCAATAGAAAGTAATTTTTTTTTCAAGAATCCCAAATACCAGAGTACAAAGGCACATGAGTAAAATAAAAATTTTTCATTCATATTTTTATGTATGACAGCATAAGAATCTCCAGTTTAATCAAGCTACTCATTCAGGTGGTTTTTACCTAAACCATGCCAAGCTTGGAGCTGCAATGGTACCCATAATCATCAAAACCACCCTAACTGGAATTATGATCCCATCCTCATTTGGGAAAAACAAAAAAACAAAACACCCAACCTGTGGTCACTAAAGACTGTAGAAGTTGTTCAATCTTAAAGGGGTTAATCTAACTGCAACTCATCAAGTCTGTTAAGATTCTAGTCTAACATCAGAAAAGCAGTCAGAAGAACTATATTCATGAACTGAATTTAGTCTAACTTTTTTAAGAGGTCTGATGATGTGGTATGTAGTTGGGGAAGGAAAAACTGACTACATCTTAAAGAAACATAGGCATAGACATAGAACATTGACACAGAACTAATCCTTAAAGGAGCTACACCACAAACACCTGTTCATTCTCTCTCCCTTCTGTGTTTTACAGCAAAAATTCAGACAACCTACAAAAGCAATTTCATGAGGAAGAAATGTAAATTCAGGGGACAGAGAGCCTTAACAAAACCCTTCAGCCTTACTTATGGTACAGATTTTAATACTGAGCATTCACACCATAACTGCATACATAACACACAAACACACACACACAGACACACACACACAAACCTAACTTCATAACCAGAGATGCAAAATGCTTTTAACAATTCCAAATCAATCCAATCCACTGAGGGTTTAGTCAAGTTATGTTTGTCTAGTATGTGTACTGTTTAGGTTGTTCTCCATGACACAAGTGAGGGATCCAATGTGTGACTGGGAAAAATATAAAGTATTGCTCCATTGCACAGGTTCTACAAAAGCAAAATGAAGGTTTATCTCTTTGTTTTGAAGGAATGGAGCCATGAAAAACAAACAAACAAACAAACAAGGGCCGGGAGTTTAGCCTAGTGTAGCCTGCTTGCCTAGCATGTACAAAGACTGGGGTTGGATTTCTCGGTATCACATACACAGAAAAGGCTGGAAGTGGTGCTGTGGCTCAAGTGGCAGAGCTCTAGCCTTGAGAAAGCCCAAGGGCAGTGCTCAGGCCCTGAGTTCAAGTCCCAAGACTGGCAAATAAAAATATAATTTAACAAATTAAAAAGGGGAGGGGAAAAAAAAAACGGGATTGCTGACCCTGCTTCTTTGAGAATGGAGCAAATGCGATTTCCACGAGGCTACCCCGGCTAGCAAACCCCACCGCACCCCGCCAGATTTCTGCGCTCGCTGAAAAAGGAGACACAATGTCTCAAGCCTACAGTTCACCTGCGACCAAGGAGGCCACGTCAAACGCCGGCAGAGCCCTTGGGGACGCGCTGATCCTCGGCCGAGGTGGGGGAAGAGGGGCTGCGGGGAACCCGGCACCGACGTCTTTCCGGAGCACTAAAACTTCAGAGGTCGCATCTGCTAATACTCGTTTCCACCAAGAGACAAGAGTGGCCGGGCTGCACGGCAATCAGAAAGCCCAGGCACCCTTTCCGAACCAGCCGGCTCCGCGCCGGGAAGAAGTTTAAACAATAGGAAGAGTAACCCGCAAAGAACAAGCCATCGGACGCCCCTGCTCCTGCCCTTTCAGAACCGCCGAAAAAGAAAAAACTCGGGTCTCAATCGACAAGCGGAAAAGTTTCGAGGGGCGACCCCGCCCGCGCTGGGCGAGGTTTCGGGGTTCATTAGCAGGGGGCGGGGGGAAGCTCCCCGGGTATCGCCGAGGCCCCCACGCCCGGGGTCCCGCGGGGGCTGGAGCTGGCGCCCAGCCCCTCCACAAACTCTGGGGGCTGGGGTCCCCCAGCCCCGGGGCCGCACGCACTCCACACCCGTGCGTGACGCGGACCGCCTCCGCCCACGGTCCACCCCCCCCCCGCGCACTTCCGGGCCCGACGCCGCGGCCCCCCGCACGCCCACCCGCTTACCGGCATCATTGTGGATCCGAACCGCATGGAAGCCGCCGGCTGACCCGCCGCCCGGACGAGCGGAGGCGCCCCGGGAAGGGGGGACGCGGGGGAGGGGAGCGAGGGCGAAACCACGCGCGACGCGTTGGACCTGTTGCGAGGCACCGACGTGCGGATCCCCTGGCGGGCTGGGACCAACACCGAACCCGGGGTCCCACCCCTCAGACGAGCCCTTCCTCCCCCGCAACGAACGCGGCTTTGTCTCCACTCGGTTCTCGACCGCCGGAGATTCACTCGGTCCCTCCGAAACAACTAATCCCGGCCAGGCCCCCGCGGAGCTGAGCCGGCCCCGCCCCCTGCGCCGGCCCCGCCCCTCGCGCCGGCCCCGCCCGCGGCCTGCTGGGAGCGCCTGCGCAGACCTGCCGGTAGGCGGGACACGATGCTTCGCCATTGGTCAAGAATGCGGTCGGGGACGCGCGGTGGGGAGGTCGTGGACGCGCTTTCTGGCGGAACCAGAATGCTGGAAGGCGGAGGAGCCCCGGGGTGAATCACTATCACAAACGCCAGACCGAAACAACAAATGAGCCCGAGGCTGTGGCCACCACCTGCTCGAACGCGGGAGTTGAACCCCTGGCCTTCGGAACCGTGGGCCGTGCCGAACCGACTGCCGGAGGCGGCGGAGACCGGGATTGTCCAGGCAAAATGGAGATTGGCGAGTGTCTAGGTCCTTCCTCTGCTTTGCCATTGTCCGAATCTCCGCTTACAAGTTCCATGGTAGTAGATCTATCCAAAGGAAAAAAAAAAAGTATTTTTAAAAAATATTTCATTTAAAGTGATGGGGTTTTTTGTTGGGTTTTTTTTTTTGGTTAAGTATATGTTGACACAAAGTAAATAATAGATTTAAAGCAGCGCTCCGAGGAGCTTTTCAGCTTCTAAGGCCGTAGACACACACACTCCTCCACGGGAGATCCTGGCCTTTCGTGGGCTGGAAAGCCACGGTCTGTGGAAATGGCAGTGACTTCCTTTGAGAGAGTTGGTGAGGTCGTTACAGAACCAACCCCCCTCCATCGTGTGCTGACAGACGTCAGGTACCTTTCCTCCAGGAAGGTTCATCGGTTTAAGTTGTCTACTTTTCTCTGTTGCTGTACATGACCCTAGAAAGTTAAGGTGAGTTGAACACCTTCAAGAATGGACAACTCAGGTAAGGTGTGGTAGCTCGTGAGATTAGGGACATCAAGTTTGGAGGCCAGTCCAGACCTTATCTTAATAAAAAATGTAAAAACTAGGCATAGTGGTGCACAACTGTCATCCCAGTGAAGTGGGGAGTATAGGTAGGAGGATTACAGTGTATACCTACCAGGGCAAGAAAAACGAGAGTCTATGTGAAAAAAAGTAACTAACTCAGAAAGGGCTGGGAAGGTAGATTGTGATGGAGAATCTGTCTAGCAAGTAAGAGGTCCTGAGTTTAACATTTAGTATCTGAAAATAAAAACGACAACACTGTCTTAACCCTACATATCCCTGTCTAAAATCCTTATCAAATATCCTGTTGTGCCATCCTAACTACTACGTCTGGAGATACAAAGTTGTGTTAGATTCAATTAGAATATAGCATTCTCAAAAACAAAGAAAAAGGTAAAAACCCAAAGTCTAAATATTTTAAGATGATTATCCCTATTATGTAAAGGAAAATTGTCCCAACCACGTGATGGCCTTTCTAAGTACTGGAGATACAAAAATGAAGAAAACAAGATCCAATGGACAATAAAGATGATGGCTAAGAATATTAATAGTGAATATAAACCTCTGATAGATTAGGATAAAAGTAGAAAAGGAGACCAAAAAAAGAAAATCAAAAGGAGCAACCCTCACTGAAAAAAAAAGTACTGTCAGAGCACAGACCTAAGAGGAAACAAGACCTCCAGCCGAAGGCAGAAACCAATACACCCCAAGAGGAGACTGCTTGGTGCAATCCAGGATCACTGAAAAGACAGGAACAGCTCACACCGACTGGATAAGAAAGAGTTGTAGAGATGAGGCAGGGTGATAGAATGGATCAGATAATGTAGGGACTAGTGAGCTATTATTATATGGAATTGGGCTTTCTCTCTGCATGAAGTGGGGTGCCCTGGGAAGGTTTTCAGCACAGAAGTGCTGAAATCTGATTTGTATTTTAACAGGGTCATTCTAGCTGTTGTAAGACACAGATGGAAAGAGAACCTATAAGAAACTCTTCCAATAATCCAGATAGAAGATATGACGGTGGTTTGGACAGTGGCAGTGGAAAAAAAAAAAAGGAGGGCAGATTTGGGGCTTATTTTATTTTTGTGGGTCATAGGGCTTGAACTCGGCCTGGGCACTGTCCCTGAGCTCTTATGCTCAAGACTACCACCCTACCCTTCAGCCAAGTTTCACTTCCCATTTTCCAGAGGTCCTTTTATGCCCAGGCTGGCTTTGAACCTTGATCCTCAGATCTCAACCTCCTGAGTAGCTAGGATTACAGGCGTGATCCACCATGCCTGGCTTGGGGTTTACTTTAAAAGCCTGAGACCAAAGAATTTCCAGACATTAAGTATGAAATATAGGAGAAGTCCAAGATTTTTTTATTTTTCCAAAAAGGCCATGTTTACCACCAATTGTCAGGCGCTGTGTCTTATGTTTATGTTCCCAGCTACTTGGGAAGCAGAGATAGAAGGATCATAAATACATTTGTAGAAAGCAAGTATTTTTTTAATCAATTTACAGTCCATAAAGGGTCTTTCTTGCACCAAAAAAAGAGTGAATTCTTACCTGTCACTAAGCCACCAGTTCTGAATGAAAAAAATCCTCTCATTACCACCTCAGAACCGGTTACACACAATATCAACTTGCATTATGAACATTTGAAGACTTGGTAAATAAAAGCATTACAATGAAAACAAAAGCAAAGAAGAAAGAAAGAATTGGAGTAAAACTCCTTACTGTTTGTTTTTACACATGCCCTGCCCAAGGGAAGGAGGGAAGGGACAGCAGCTGGCAATTTGTCCTGAAACTCATTTCCAGCCAACTAAGAATTCCCAACTGCCAAGTAACAGGTATGTTTATCATTTCTTTGTTTTTCATCATGAACTGCATAAAGCCAAGGAAACATTGTCGATTCTGTGGTCCCACTCCCTTAAATTGTATAACACTCTACCCTTGGCCCTTGGATGGGTTAGCTGCATCTCTCAGGTTTCACTTTCTCTGCACCCCTTGCCCTCACCTTATTTCTAGGGCCTCCCCTTGGTTCACCTCACCCTATAATTCTTATGTGACTCCAAGAGAGATAAGTCACAAGCTGGGTGGGGAGAACCGTCTTCTCTCTCAGACCTCACCCCTCCCATAGGCGCAGTACGATTAACCTGGTTTGGGTCTGAATGTTTAGGTTCCCATCCACTCTCTTCCCCTGTCATTCTTCTCCATTCCCCATAGGTATTCCAAACCTCCAATCCTTCTCCTCTCTCCATCTTAACAGATAAAATAGACTACAGGGCTTACATTCCCTGCTATGTCATTCCCTTAGCCCCTGACCCCCACCCTCACCCCACTTTTACCCCCCAACACATACACTCTTTTTGATTTGTTTTATTAATACCCTCTTACCTCTTTATCCAAGGAGTACAGCTTCCAGGACTCCTCTTGATACCCAGTTCTACAGATATTCCAAGTCTCCTACATTAAAAAGAGCTGGGAGTGATGGTTCACACTTGTAATCCCCCTGCGATCCCAGCACTAGGAAAGAGCCAAAGTTTAAGGTTAGCCCAGGCTATGTAGTAAGAAAATACAGCTTTTACATGTAACCTGGTTCACATTCTCCAGTATATTTTAAATAATGCCTGATATGTAAGTTTCTCAGAAATACTTGTTATACTGTATTGTTTGGAAAATCATTCAAGACCAAAAAAAAAGTTCATATGTGTTTCCGTTCTGGCACAGTTTGTTTTTTGGATTTTATTTTTTTTCTGACTCTTTTCACTTCGTGGTGGATGGAACCTGCCTGTTCCAGGCCTGTGGACGTGGAGGGCTAACTGTACTCTTGTGAGCCAAGCTCTCTTCTAAGGAAACAAAGACTCTTCTTTATTGAAGCCTATAATCTTAGTGGGGAAGCTAGCTGATAAACAAATGAATGAATGAGGTAATCAAAATAAATGCTAGGTTGGGGGGGGCGGGGAGGGTAATCAAGCAAACCTGAGAGTCATATCTGTTTTTGACAGGGTGGCCAGAGAAGGCCTCCAGAGAGTGAAGCAAAGGTGACGCCAGACTCTGGCCAGTGGGATCTGCAGGACAAAGGTCCTGGGACAGTCTTGTCTTTGGTACCTTAAGGGAGTAATGAAAGGGTAGTGGGCCTGGGGATGAGAGAACAAGGATGTGAGGGGTAAGAGAGATGAGGGATATAGCCCTGGCAGAAGGGCATTTAATGTTCCAATTATTCTCAGCAGGTACTGCATCTTTACCATTTTATTTTATGTGTCTGTGACTATAGAGAAACATTTTTATTGCTTGTATTAGTTATACAAAAGGGGATTTCATTACTATATTTCCACATTTGATAGGCTCTAGCATTTGAACCATAGCTCTACTTCTTCTTTATATAGATAGATAGAGATAGATAGAGATATCTATATATATATATCTATATCTGTATATATATAGATATAGATATATATACATATTTTTTTTTGCCAGTCTTGGGCTTGAGCGCAGGGCCTGAGCACTGTCCTTGGACTTTATGAAGGCCAGAGCTCTACCACTTGAGCCTCAGCACCACTTCCAGCTTTTTTCTATGTATGTGGTACCAAGGAAACGAACCCGGGTCTTCATGTATGCTAGGCAAGCACTCTACCACTAGGCCAAACTCCTGGCCCCTACGAACTAGAGAGTACATCTCAGCTACATTCCATACTACCTTATTGCAATTCTTATATGACATAGTAAAATCTACTGCTGTCTCTCTAACTGGATTTAATGGCAAAACCTACTTCTTGTTCATTTGCCATTCCTCAGCCCTACCATTGGTTCTAGGGCAAAAAAAAAAAAAAAAAAAAAGCACTTGATAAATGCACTTTAAAAAAACTGCCTCTGCCCTCTTCTCCCTTGGCTACAAGTGCTATGATTTGATTCCTGGCTCCTGCAATAGCCTCAGGCAGGTTTTCCTGCTCTACCACTCTAGCACATTCTCTACCCTACAGAATGACAAACCACAGGCCACCTCTGGATGTTTCTGTATTGCCCCAAATGGTTTCCATTTTTTTAAACAGGAGGGAAGGGAATCAAAAGCAGATTTTATGACACATCAAAATTGAATGAATTTCTTATTTCAGAGTCTGTTGTTGGAACATAGCCACATTTTTATTTGCATTTTGTCTGAGACTGCTTTCCAGCTTATAATAAAGTTGAGCATTTGTGACAGAGACTATGTGCCTTAAAAATCTAAAATACTTATTTTCTGGTTGGGCAAAGTGGTATACACTTGTAGTTTCAGCTATTCTGGTAGTTGATGTGGGAAGATTCCTTGAGCCCAATAGTTCAGAGCCATTCTTGGCAACACAGAAAGGTCTTGCCTCAGACAAATAAAGAAAAGCTATGTTATGTACATGTAGGACCTTTTTAACACACATGTAATCATGTCACTCCAATACATAAAATTCTTCAGTTGAGGGGCTGGGAGCATGGCCTAGTAGTAAAGTACTTGCCTAGCATGCACAAAGCCCTGGGTTTGATTCCTCAGTACCACAGAAAAAGCTGGAAGTGGTATTATGGCTCAAGTGGTAGAGTACTAGCCTTGAGAAAGCTCAAGGGCAATGCCCAGGCCCTGAGTTCAAGCCCAGGACTGCCAAAACAAACAAACAAACAAAAAAAAACAACGAAAAACCCCTTCGGTTGAAGGAGTTAGGGGCATGGGAGGGGAGGACCAAGTATTGAAGCCTAGTGAGTGATATGGGGAGTTTTATTCTTTCCTGTCTGCTCATGTTTGCTTTAAATTCTATAATAAAATATCTTTTTTTATTTTTTATTTTTTTGCCAGTCCTGGACTTGAGCTGGGCCTGAGCACTGTCCTTGGACTTTCTCAAGGCTAGAGCTCTACCACTTGAGCCTCAGCACCACTTCCGGCTTTTTTTTTCTGTGTATGTGGTACCAAGGAATCTAACCCGGGTCTTCATGCATGCTAGGCAAGCACTTTAACCACTAGGCCAAACTCCTGGCCCCAATAAAATATCTCTTTAAAAGAAGAGGAAATCAGGAAAAAAAAAAATCTTCAGTTTCTGTCTGTTGTGGTGAGGATAAGGACTACTCCTAAGCTGGTATTGCTATCTCACACTTGTAATTCTAAGTATTCAAGAGGCTAAGGTCTGAGAATCACAGTTCTCTGCCAGCCCAGGTAGGAAAGTCTATGAGCTATACAACCAGCAAAAGGCCAGAAGTGGAGATGTGGCTCAGATGATGTAGCATCCGTCTTGAGTAAAAAGACCAAGTGAGAGCACGAGGCCCTGAGTTCAAGGCCCAGGACCAGCACCAAAAAATCAACACTCCCTGCCGGATGCGGTGGCTCACACCTGTAATCCTAGCTACTCAGGAGGCTGAGATCTGAGGATCAAGTTCAAAGCCAGCCCGAGAACAAAAGAACCTGTGACTCTCATTTCCAATTAACCTTTAGAAAACAGGAAATGGGGTTTGGCTCAAGGATATAGAATGGTAGCCTTGAGCTGAAGAGCTCAGGGACAATGCCCAGGCCCAAGGATAGAGTGATAGCCTTGAGCTGAAGAGCTCTGGGACAGGGCCCAGGCTGAGTTCAAGTCCCAGGACCACACAAAAATAAAAAATAAAATAAATGCTCCCTAACATAGCCTATCTTACTACCACCCTTTGAGATAGTGAGGGTAGGGAGGAAGCTTCTTTCATACTGATGAAAAACATTCAAAACTGATAACTTAGTAGGATAAATTCAGTGCTTAGTAGACAAGTCTACAACACTGACTGCAAGTGCTTTGGTTTACCTTGATTGGTTTGTGAATTGCTTTGCTTTGTTTGGTAACCTGGGGAGCCGGAAGCTTAACTTCTCTTCATTGTCAGTTCTCTCTCCAGGACCTCACCTCCCCCTTACTCATCAGCTCTGCTTCTCAGCCCATCCTTCCTGTGACGCAGGTCTGGCTGAAGTCACCAGTGGCCTTACTTCACTGACCCAGTAAACGTGTTTTGTCTTCATCTTCCATGACCCTCCTGCCAGGGGCAGAAAGCTGTTACTCATTCCTCTTCCCAGCACATGATTTCCCTTTGGCTTGAATGACAACACTCTTGTGGTTTTCCTTCTACCTCTCTGATAACCTTTGAAGGTTCTTTGTTCTTCACCAGCTTTTATGTGTTAAGGCCCTTGACACCAAGTCCTAGCCACTTCTTGTTTTCATTGACTGCTCTCTCCCTAAATTAGTCCTTTTCTATTTTTTGAGACTGGATCTTACTGTGGTAGACCAGACTTGCCTTTGAACTCATGATCCTTCTGCCTCAGCATTCTAAGTGCTAGAATTACAGGTGTGTGCCATCACAGCTGAGTTTTATCTTCATTCTTAAACCTTAGCTATAAATATGTCCCTTTTTTTTTTAATTTCTAACTCCAGAATGCTTCTCTGGGCTCTAGAACAATGCTATTCATTAGCTACATTTACCTCTTTTTTTTGGGGGGGGGGCGGGGTGAGGAGATCATACTCAGGGCCTCATACGGGTCAAGCACATACTCATCACTGAGCAGTATTCCTAGCCCCTATGTGTCACTACTGAGTAATTAAAATGTGGCAAGTACAACTTAGGAACCGAATGTTTTAATGACCATAAATAGCTAAATTATGAGTGCAAATATAGAATACTTACCTCATTCCAGGAAGCTCTATTGAACAGTGGTGGATATAGGGATCCAAACACTGCCTACTTGACCACTTCCTCTTGCAAAGACATTACAAAACCACCATATATAAATCCAAACACATCATCTCCGAAGGGACACTGGTCACCAGCAGAGTTGGCTGCCATCCCTGGTCTCTGGTCAAAAGAGTTTTCTTAGCTCATGCCTGTAATCCTAGTTACTCAAGAGGCTGAGATCCAAAGATTATGGTTTGGTGCCAGTCCAGGCAGGAAAGTTTGTGAGACTCTTTTTTTTTTTTTGCCAATCCTGGGGCTTGAAGTCAGGGCCTGAGCACTGTCCTTGGGCTTTCTCAAGGCTAGAGCTCTGCCAGTTGAGCCACAGTACCACTTCCAGCCTTTTCTATGTATGTGGTACTGAGGAATCGAACCCAGGTGTTCGTGCTTGTTAGGCAAGCCACTAGGTCAAACTCCCAGACCCTTTGAGACACTTATTTGAAGTTAGCAAACAGAAAACCAGAAGTGGCATTGTGGTGCAAAGTGGTAAAGCACTAACCTTGAACAAAAAGAGCTCAAGGACAGTGCCCAGGCCCTGATTTTAAGATCATACTGATTTAACATAGTATGTTTCTGTGAAGCCTAAATTAATTTTGAAGTTTGATGAACTTCAGTAAAAAGTTATTTCTAAGCAGTCTCCATTTTGTAAAGTTCTGAGAAATCTCCTAACTGCCTCTTCCCAGGAGATGCTCCATCAGTTGTTTACTCACACAGATAGCAAGGACGTTCAAAGGTCATCTCTAGGACTGCAGCTGTGTCCCACAGCTAGCAAGGACACCTAAGACTAAACTTCTGTGAGAAACCATAGCATAAGAAATTGTGAAATGTCTCTGTGTAAAAGTTAACTAAAACACGAGACTGTGAGAATGAAAACTAACACTTGTTTATTCTGTACTATAAAAGCTGTGTTATTCTGAACTCGGGACCTCCAAGCGTCACTGGTTTCTAAGGCGCCAAGGACCAAGCTCGAGCTTGCTAATAAACGACTCTGTTGCTTGCATTGGTCGTGGACTCTGGTGGTCTTTCGGGGGGATTGGGAACTTTGGGTACAACATTTCAACATAGACTGAGAAGAAACATGTATGTTCCTTAAAGTAAAAGAGAGACTTTTTTTTTTCAATTGTGGGGTTTGGACTAGGCCTGAGCACTGTCCCTTACTTTTTCACTCAAGGCTAGTGTGTTATCACTTTGAGCTACAGCTCCACTTCCGGTTTTCTGGTGGTTTTTGGAGATAAGGAGTCTCACAGTCTTTTCCTGTCCAGGCTGGCTTTGAATTGTGATCCTAAGATCTCAGCCTCCTGAGTAGCTAGGATTATATGTGTGAAACACCAGTCCCCAACTAGAATGAACTTTTTTTTAAAAAAATCATTTTGAAACCATTTTTCAAGTGGATTATTTCTTCCAAAATATCCTCTAAAGGTCTGTGTGTTGAACATGTGGTCTCAAACCTGTGTACTGTTGAGACATAGTAGAAATTTCTGGGTGTGAGGTCACTGGTGTGACACCCTTGAAGGGAATACGGTACTCTCTTCTCCCTTCTATCTCTTCCTGGTTACCATAAGGTGAGCAGCTGCCTCTACAACATGCTTCCACTACCATGTGATGCCTCAACACAGGACCAAAAACAATGGGGACAATTAAGCATGGAATGAAACTTGAAAAATCAACCTTTCCTCCCTTTAAGTTGCATGTCTCAGGTATTTTGTCACAGTGACTGAAAGCGACTAACACAAATACCAATGGAGAACACGCTGTTTTTACAAAAAGGTAGTGTTCCTTTGGGGGACACTAACATAAAATTCCTAATATTCCATCTGATCCACCACATTTTACTAACAATTATTGAATAAATGTAATCATGTTCTACTATAAGATTTTTGTTGTTGTTGCTTTGTTTTTTTGTCAGTCCTGGGGCTTGAACTCAGGGCCTAGGCACTGTCCCTTGGACATGTTTTTCTCAAGGCTAGTACTCTGCCACTTGAGTCACAGCACCACTTCCAGCTTTTTTTCTGTATGTGGTACCAAGGAATTGAATTCAGGGCTTCATGCATGTCAAGCAAGCACTCTACCACTAGGCTATGCCCATATTATAAGTTTTTCTCCAAATTAAAAAAAAAATGAACAATTAGAAAAGAAAAAACGAGTGAGATACAATTACCAGACCCTGTAGCCTCCCAAGTCAGCTCTTCCATTGTTGAATCATGTGCATTGTTCAGAAGTGCTTCCTGCTTATAAATATAATTTAATCATTTGCACCTCATTCTGTACTAATACTGTGTAAAGTGTATGTAAATAGTAGTGAAACTATACTGTCCAGAGGATAATGATGGGGGGAAAATGTATGCATGTGTTCTGGTTTTTGGTTTGTGGTTTGTTTTTTTTTTTTCATCTGAATATGTTCACTGTAGAGTTGGGTGAATCTGTGGATTTGGAACCCAGAGATATATAGAGGGGGCTGACTGTACTTCTCTGGGTAGCCAAAGATATTTGAAGTGAGATGAAATAACTTGCCCAATTAACTTGTTCTAAAAACTCTTTTCACTGTGCCTTAAAGATTTGGTTGAAAAAAAAACCGAGTGAGATAGTTTTCAAATCCTATTTAAGTAGAGATCAGAACTCACTTCTAATAACTATTATTTGTAACATTAGAGTTAGTTATTAATCAAAGTCTATGATGAACTCAGACTTTGTTGCTTTAGTTAAAGCTTAGAGAGAGGGCTTTAAAATGATCCCCCATACAGACACACACAGACACACACACACAGAGACACAGACACACACACACACACACACACACACACACAGAAGCAAGTATAAGACTACACATTCAAAAGAAAGTGAGTAGCATGGCTATGGAATAAATTTGCACATATAAATTGTGAGTCCCCAAGAAGTAACCACTGAAATTTTTATTTTCTTAATTTGTAGTCTGGCAGAGTTTATAAACTGACTTGGAAGAACTATAACACTGTTCTCATACATACTTACATTTGAATAGAATGGAAAAGACATTTTTTAATGAAACATGTTTTGTTTGAAATAATTATGTTGCATATTACAAATAATTAGCTATAGTAAGTTCTCCTAGTGCTAGGGCTTGAGCTGAGCGCCTCATACTCTCACCACACCACTTAAGCCACACCTCCATCTTAACATTTTGCTTGTGAATTGAAAACGGAGTCTCACAAAGATCCAGCTTAAAGACACTTAAAAAAACAGAATCGGGGCCAGGAGTGTAGCCTAATGGTAGAGCGCACACCTGACATGCCTGAAGCCCTGGATCCCATTCCTCAGTACCACAGAAACAGAAAAAGCCAGGAATGGTGCACTGTGGTGCAAGTGGCAGAGCACTAGCTTTGAACAAAAAGTGTCCAAGGACAGTGCCTAGGCCCTGCGCTCAAGCCCCAGGACTGTAATCCTAGCCACTCAACAAACTAAAATCTGAGGATCACAGTTCAAAGCCAGCCAGGGCAGAAAAATCCATGAAACTCTTACCTCCAATTAAGCAGCTAGAATTTAAAACCTCCAATTAAAAAGCTGGAGGTGTGGCTCAAGTGGAAAAGTGTAACGCAAACCTTGAATTCAAGCCCTAGCACTGGTACCAAAAAAAAAAAAAAAATAGGAAAAGTCTTGCAAGCAGAAAGATTTCCTCTAAGACAAGAGATGCACAAACAAGGACATTATCCCATTGGTGCTATCAAATCTAGCTTCATCTAACCCCACCCATCTTAACCTCCACCCATTATGCATTCCCCTGTCTTATCTTAGACTGCAATCCTCTACAAGGCTGGTGCAATGCTGCTGTGATAATTCAGATTAGGAAGTATCATAAATATTCTTGCAGCTTCTCACAAGTATCAGCAGAGATCTATCCAGTCTGAAGGGACCATACTTCTCGTGGCTTCAAGGGAAGCATGACAAGTAGGCAGGAGCCATCTACAGGAGACAGTGCAGGGTGGCTACACAAGGTGATTCATCTGGTGTATGGAGGAGAGGGGGTGTAAATTCAAACCATAGTCGTTACTGAGATAGTAATCAGAAAGTAAGAGGCAGATGACCAAATTGTGGGCAGAGCAAGCTGGAGTTGCCAGACAAGTTATCATAAACAAGAGAAAACAGAAAACCCCAGTGAAATGTAGCACCACAGATGAATCCAAGAGAGAAGTGTTCAGACATCTAACTGTGTCAGATGAACCACTGTAATTCAAGTCATCCTGGATGCAATTGGAGGGCTTTGCCTCAGAGAAACTGTGTTTTGCCTTAAAGGGCTAGACCGCTCCCTAAATCCAATGACAGAGTGTTATACACTAGCTCCTCTTGGGAAAAGAAGTTTAGCTCTTTCTAGCATATAATGTTATGTTTTAAACTTGTGTTAAAGGTTTAGTTTCTACTGTGGCACTACTAGGACACGGTAAGGCTTTAATAAGCAGAGCTGCTTTCTTCCCCTCTCTCTCTGTCCTTCCTGGTTATCATAAAATTACCAGTTTGGTCCACCACACACTGTCACCATTTTATCCTGCCTGCCACAGGCCCAGATCAACAGACCAATTAACTATGGACTGAAACTTCCAAAAGTGGGAGCAAAATAAACCTTCCTGATTTTTAAGTTTATTACTTTAGTTATTTGTTATACTAATGGAAAGCTAAGAATATGATTTCTATGTTTTCATGAATGATATGTGGGTGGTAGGTCAAGTTACACATCTACCCTGAGATCTGTAGCAGCAACTCTCACAGAAAGTTCTGGTATTTCATTACTATGATCCTTTACTGTATGAGGAGGGGAAAATCCATGAATATTAATAACACTGCCTTTGATTGTTCTATGCCAGCTCCTAAAGTTGTACAACATGCAATGTCTTATTAAATCCTCACACCAAACTCACAAAATAGATATTAATAGTAGCAATTTAAAGATAAATAAATTTGGACTTAGATAAGTAATTTGTACAAGGTCACATATCACTGAGACATAGTGACAGGTAACCTTAATACAAGACTTAGTCTTTTAAGTCAATTTTTCTGAGATCTGATCTTTATACAATGTAAAGCATAGATAGATAGATAGATAGATAGATAGATAGATAGATAGATAGATAATTTTTATCCAGTTCTGGGCATTGAACTCAGAGCCTGGGCACTGCCCCTAAACTTCTTTTGCTCAAGGCTAGCACTCTGCCACTTGAGCTACAGTATCACTTCCAGCTTTTTCTGTTTATGTGGCACTGAAGAATCAAACCCAGACTTCATGCATGCTAGGCAAGCGCTCTACCACTAAGCCATGTTCCCAGCTCTAACATCTGTATGATAAAGGCATAATTACTGAGTTTTGGAGAATATAATCCTTGCAAACCAAACCAGCCTGTATGACATTCCTATCGTCTTTCTACTCCTTCACACAAATTTTCCCTATCTAGAACCCACTAATCTTTCAGACACTAGAGAATAATCTTTTTTTTTTTTGCCAGTCCTGGGCTTGAGCTCAGGGCCTGAGCACTGTCCTTGGACTTTCTCAAGGCTAGAGCTCTACCACTTGAGCCTAGCACCACTTCCGGCTTTTTTCTATATGTGGTACCGAGGAATTGAACCCGGGTCTCCATGCATGCTAGGCAAGCACTTTAACCACTAGGCCAAACTCCTGGCCCAGAATAATCTTGCTTATTCTAGAACATCACATAAGTAATGTTTGATTTCTTCTGTTTGATTTCTTTTGTGTTTAGGTCCAATGCTTTTTGTAAATATTTTGTTGTTACAAATTGATTCAGTTTTTGTTGTTTGGTGCCAATCCTGAGTTTTGAACTCAGATCCTGGAAGTTGTCCCTGAGCTTCTTTTGCTCAAGCCTGCACTCTATCACTTGAGCCACAGCTCCAGTTCTGCCTTTTTTTTTTTTTTTTGGTAGTTTTTAGTGGAGATTAGAGTCTCACAGACATTCCTGCTCAGACTGACTTTGAACTGTGATAGTCATCTCAGCAGTCTCCTCCTCCTCCTCCTCCTTCTTCTTCTCCCCCCCTCTCCTCCTCCTCCTCTTCTTTGTTTTTTATTTTATTTTTTATTATCGGGGTAATGTATAGAGAGGTTACAGAAATTTTATTTATTTATTTATTAGTTTGTTTGTTTGTTTGTTTGTTTTTGCCAGTCCAATGGCTTAGAGCTCAGGGTCTGAGCGCAGTCCTTGGACTTTCTCAAGGCTAGAGCTCTACCACTTGAGCCACAGCATCATTTCTGCCTTTTTCTATGTATATGATACCGTGGAATTGAACCCGGGTCTTTGTGCTTGCTAGGCCGGCACTCTACCATTAGGCCAAACTCCCGCCCAATGAAATGGCATTGATAGAGTAGTGTACCAATTATAGCTGAATGCACATCCTTTTTTCAAAGAAAGTTTTTTTGCTTCATTATGATTTTTTTGCTAGTTTAAACTCAGGGCCTGAGCACTGTCCTTTGGCTTTCTCAAGGCTAGCACTGTACCACGTGAGCCACAGCACCACTTCTAGCTTTTCCTATATGTATGGTACCAGGGAATCAAACTGGGGTCTTCGTGCATGCTAGGCAAGCAATCTACTACTAGACCAAATTCTTGGCCCTTCAGCCTTCTGAGTAGCTAGGATTATAGGTGTGAACCACCAATGTCCAATTCAATAATTCAAATTTTATAACCTTACAAACTGTAAAACAAAAAAGTCTCTTCTCCCTTGGGGCCATCTTGCAAACCTCTTTTGTATTTAATTGTTATGTTTCTAGATAATTGGGCACTGGGGGCAAATAGCTGTAATTCTAGCTACTCAGGGGCTGAGGTCTGAGAATTAAGGTTCAAGGCCAGCCCAGGCACAAAAGTCCGTGAGACTCTTATCTCTAGTTAGCCACCAGAAAATTGGAAGTGGCGCTGAGGCTCAAGTGGTAGAGCAGTAGCCTTGAGCAGAACTGCTCAGGGACAGCATCCAGGCGTAGATGAAGTTCAAGCCCCATGACCAACAAAAAACAAAATAAACCCATAATTTGACATATTTTTACCTGAACAGAGCAATGATAGATGATTGATAAAAGATAAACGATAAATGTGTGTGTGTGTGTGCGCGCGCACACATGTGTGTGTATTTTTCAAGGGCTTCTTTCTGACAGACCACTTATTTCATTACTCCATACATTTAAGTTTTAGATTTTATCTTTTAATTTAAATATGGTACAGTCATAATGCAGGGACTTTCAGGAGCCAATACTAAGAAGAATGAATAGAAAGCAAGCCAATGACCTCTTAGCGAGTGGAGAGAGAAAAGTGGCCACAATTCCCAGGCATGCACCATGAGCTCATAATAGTGAGTGCTGCATGGTTCAGAGGAAAGAGGCTGCACCCATCAAAGGGTTCAGAAAAACCTTTCTGGAAAAGGTGGAATGGTAGACATAATTTGAAAGGGGGCCTCCAAATGAATTTGTTTAAAATGTCTCGTATATATGTATGGAGATATCACAGTCAAGTTTGTTTGTTTGGGATTTTTGCCAGTGTTAGTCCTTGAACTCAGGGCCTGGGCACTGTCCTTGGGCTTTCTCAAGGCTAGAGCTCTACCACTTGAGCACAGCACCATTTCTGGCTTATTCTATATATATGTGGTACCAAGGAAGTGAACCCGGGTCTTAGTGCATGCTAGGCAAGCACTCTACCACTAGGCCAAACTCCTGGCCCACAACCAAGTTTTTTTTATGCAATTAATATACATGTAAAAACTTCCTCTCACCCTTGCATGTTTTGTTTCCTCCATTTGTATGGAAGGAACCTGAGAATATGAAGAGATGTCATAGCCAGGTGCTATTGACTCACACCTGTAATCGTAGTTACTTCAGAGGCTGAGGTTTGAGGATGCTATTTCCCCAGCAGGAAAATCCTGTGAGACTCTTATCTCCAATTATCTTCCACCAAAAAGCAGAAAGTAGAGTTGTGACTTAAGTGGTAGAGTGATAGCCTTGAGCAAAATAGCTCAGAGACAATCCCCAGACCTGAATGCAAGCCCCAGTACCAGGCCACACACACACACACACACACACACACACACACACACACGCGCGCGCGCGCGCGCGCGCGCACACACAACCCACATACTCACATACACTGGTCATTCCCATGGTTTTGTTGCTTCGTACTCAAGAGAGTCCAATTTCATCACAGCTGGTGATAGAAGCATTATGAGATGGCCCTTACTGGCAGGGGTCGTCTCCATTGCTGAGATGGAAAGAGCCTTTAAAAGACTTTTGCACAGCCAGCCAAGAACCAGGAAGAAACAGAGGCCTCCTTCGTACAACCACTCAGGCCTGTATTTGGCTAAAAATCTGGATTAGCCTAGAAGGAGATTCTTCCCTGAAGTCTCCAGATACTATCCATTCTTCTAGACACCTTGACTTCTACCTGGTAGACCTTACACAGAGAACTCACTTGAGCCTGCTCAGACCTCTAATCTTCACAACTTCCAGGCTATTGGGTAGAAGCAGACTATTAATTCATCTGTGTTGCTATAACAGAATACTTGAAACTGAATCATTTATAACTAATTTGTTGAAATGTGTTGATTCCTGATTCTGGAAACGGGGAAATACAAAGTCACAATACTGGCATGTTCTGTACTGGAGAAGGTTAATCTCATTCCAAGAGGGCAACTTGCCTGTTGCGTCCTCCAGCAGGGGAAGGCCAGTGTTCACAGGGCTGACGACAGAAGGAAAAAAAGCTCCTCAAAGAAACATTTTAAACTTTAAAGAAGCAAAGGCCTCATGACCTGTGTGTGTGTGTGTGTGTGTGTGTGTGTGTGTGTGTGTGTGTGTGTGTCCATAACAGGGCTTAAACTGAATGGCTGGGCAGTATCCCTGAGATTTTTTTCTTTTTGCTCAAGGCTGGCACTGGTCATCTTAAGCCACAGCATCACTTCTGGATTTTTGGTGGTTCATTGGAGATAAGAGTCTCAATGGATTTTCTTCTTTGGCTGGATTTGAACTGGGATCCTCTAATCTCAGCCTCCTCCATAGCTAGAATGATAGGCATGAGCCAGTAGCATCTGGCTAAGTCACTACCTCCTAAAACCCCAACTTACCATACCATTACATTGGCAGTTTCATTTCAATATGAATTTTGAAGGTGCCCTATATTTGTTTGTTTATTTCTTTATTATTAGCTTACACCAGATGTATGTAATATAACTAATATTTCTAAGGGAATGTTGTTCCATTTACATACATGTGTACAGTGTATTTTGATCTGGCCCCCGTCTCCCATTCCCCTTCCCCATTTCCTCATCTCTTTCTCAAAACAATTTCAACAGCTTTTATTATTCCATTTTGAGTTGCAAGCAACCTATTTCAATCATAATCATCCTCTTTATGAGCCCAAACCCTCCCACAGTTATCCTTTCCCAACAGGGCCTAGCTCCCTTCCCTTCCCTTCCATCTCCCTATGGATCAACTGCAGCTTTCATTGAGGTTTTATTGTTTCATATATACCTGCAACCTATTTCAAAATTCTTCACCCTCTTTCTTTCCCCTTCCGCTTCTCCTCCTAAATAGCCCCTGCTAGTTATAGTTATGTACCGTACATTTAAACCATAACAACAACTGTGTACCTGTGTATTGATTTGCTGTGTAGCAACAAAAAGCTAATTGGACTTAAAAATGTAGAGAAGAGGGAGATTGTCTCCAGGCAGAGGGAAGAACATGACTGAAAGTAGAGTTGAGGGATTCAGAGAGCAATCCATAATGCTGGATAACTTCTCTTGGTTTTCCTGTAAAGTTTCCCAGTTTGAAATAAGCTCACAAAGACCTGAAGTGCCAGCACAAGGAGTCTGGCTTTTCTCCAGAGTATTATGAAGAGATATGGAAGACTTTCAAGCAGAGGGATACATGATAAAGAGCTATTTGCTTGAAGACTAACCTGACATTCGATGTAAAATAGTTGGAGCCAGAGATGCAGAGACAGGAAGACTAATAAAGGAGCAATCACAGTTTTCCAGTTAGAAGACACTGGGAGCCAGATGCCTGCTTCACATTCTCTTGGCCTGCCTGAGACTTCAAGAGGCACACAGTGAACTAATTGGGCTCAATTGCTCATGCCTGTAATCCTAGCTACTCAGGAGGCTGAGATCTGAAGATGTCCGTTCAAAGCCAGCCTCGGCACTAAAAAGTCCATGAGACTCTTATCTTGAATTAATCACTAGAAAACCAGAAGTGGCCCTGTGGCTCAAGGGGTAGGACAGGAGACTTGAGCTGAAGAGCTCAGGAACAACGTGAGGCCCAGAGTTCCAGTCCCACGACTGACAAACTAACAGCTAATCATGTACATACATTATGAATGCAAGTACTATCATATATGGTCAATATATATGATCCATGTATTATAACAATTCACATTCTATAGCCTACATCTCCTTGTGAGTTGTCATAAATACTAACTATACATCTCTAGCCAAAGTTATGCATGTATTTGTTATAGACATTTGTGCAGTGGACTCAGGGAGCACAGGAAAAAAAAAGTTCCAGATGGTAGATCTTAAAATATCATGTCTCCACAGACCCAGTGGAAGCTTTGTGCCACATCATTCCTCAGGCCTTTGCCCACAGTCACATGCTTAATGAGACTGTACCACTTGAGTGTCCAGAACCAATCTACTAGGACCAATATAGAGCTGCTTTTCTAGGGAGATGCGTACAGGATTTCCTTTTGTCAGTCGTGGGACTTGAACTCTGGGCCTGGGCACTGTCCTGAGCTCCTCAGCTCAAGGCTACCACTCTACCCTTGGAGCAACAGTGCCACTTCCGGTTTTCTGGTGATTAATTGGATATAAGTCTCTCGGGCTGGCTTTGGACTGAGATCTTCAGATCTCAGCCTCCTGAGTAGCTAGGATTACAGGTGTGAGCCACCGCGCCCAGCAAGATTGCTTATCCTTACTTCCAAACAAGCAAAAGCAACAAGAAGAAAAGCCATAACTTCAAAATTAGAGAAGTGAAAACAGCCTTGGAGCCAAAGTTCTACCAGCTAGAACTAAAGATGAGACTTTAAAGCTTATCAAATGTCTTTTCTGCTGGCTGAATTAAAAAACTAAAATGACATTATTTGGAATTGTATACATGAGGGCTTTAGTTGTTGACTGCCTACCATTTATTGAACATATCCACAAATGCCATTTTATTGAATTCTCACAACTCGATGAAGTAGTTATATACCCCCATTCTACAAAGAAAAGACCTCAAAGTTGAAAAAAGGTAAAATAATATGAGTCAAGTCATTAGAGGAGTTGTAATTAAAACCCAAGTCTTCTTCATTCCAAATCCCACTCTCTTTCTGCTAAGTTACCCTGGCCTACTTCAGGGCTCGGCAGCCACGGAATGATGGTCACAGCCATGACAACAGGTCAGCACACTTTCAGTCAACTGTCCTAACATCTTTCCTCGTCCCTGTGATTCCATGCATGGACTTCTTGCTTATTTTCTAGAACACCAGAGCCAAATGGTTTGCTTAAATCATTGTGGATCAATACCAAGTGAACCCTAAAACGAGTGCTCACGGTGTGACATTCCTTCCCCATCTCCACCCACGTATTACGTTTCTGAAGGTGACTCGTTCCCTCTGGTCACCATCCCTGAATCAACCTGCTACGAACCCTGAAGGCATTCATCCATGCAGAACTGTATCCGCTTCCATCCTCTGGGATTTCCACAAAGACATTTGGCCTCCGTGTCCTAAAGTTGCAGGCTACTCACTCTGGTCTGTGGGAGGGATTGAAAGGGGATTTCTATTACATGATTCTAAAAGGGTTTTTTTTTCCCCATGGAAACACACACACAATACAGTGCAATACTGGAAGCCATCTCACCGGGAGTTAATGATTCACATAAAAAGCAATGGTCAATGGTCCAGGGAAATGTCCTGACAGCATTTTGTAGGAAAGCTTACCTGCTCCTTCTGTGGAAGAGAAATTGGAAAGGAACGGGGAGGAAACACATACTGTGTTGTCTGAGTCTGCATAGACCAGAATGTACCCATGATGTGTGTCATTCCTGTAGCTGCAGAGACTAAGCAAGGCTGCTGTGAAATGGGATCATGTTCATTTCTTTTTTCTTTTCTTTTTTTTTTTCCACTTACGGCTGGTGCTCTTCCACTTGTAGCCACACCACCGCTTCCAGCTTTTTTTTGCGGTTAATTGGAGACAAAACTCTCACGGGATTTCCTGACAGGTTTGCTTCACTTAGACCTCAGCCTCCTGAGTAGCTGGGATTACAGGTATGAGCCACCATCACCTGGCATGGTTTCTTGATCTAAATAACAGATTCGTTATCTTGAAATAAATTCAAAGCTGAAATCTTCCAAACTCAGCCAAGGCAGTAATCCACCCCCTCAAAATCCAGAAAGTTTAACTCTGTGTTATCTACCGGGCCAACAGAACCATCCCTTGATGTGGTATTAATCAGTAATACTAAAGGAACAAGGTGTCAAAGGAGCTGGAAAAATACAGGTAGGGAGGCAAAAGCAGCCTTCCTTCACAAACACCCTCTCCCCCACCCCTGAATCCAAAATCACTGAACAAACAACAGTCACTGAAGAAGCATCTGCTGATGAGAAGAGAATTTTTCAGGCTTTAAAAGAGTATCGTGATATATACTCATGGTCATAAGGTTCTCCTTATCCAGGTTCCATGTGGGAAAGAGTCTTTTGTTTTGTTTTTGTTTGTTTTTCATATTGGTCCTGGGGCTTGAATTCAGGGGCTGGTGTGTCCCAGAGCTTTTATGCTCAAGGCAGCATTCTATCACTTGAGCCACAGTTTCACTTCTGGCTGTTTTGGTAGTTAATTGGAGTTGAGAGTATACACACTTTCCTGCCTGGATCAGCTTGGAACTATGATCCTCAGATTTCAGCCTACAATCCTCAGATTTGAGTAGCTAGGATTACAGAGGTGAATCACCAGCGCCCAACTGGGCCTTCTGGTTAATAATAGTCACATAAAAGTCCTTGCCATACAAATGATTATTGCACTCTTTCTAAAAATATGGACAGGAATGGAAAGAAAGCCCTGTTGTAAGCCACCCTGGATTCTAATAGATGTATCCATCTAATGTGAGCTTGACAGGCCTGAGTCTATTGCCAAGAGGATGTAGGAAATCCACACCTAAACATTCAAGGATTGAGTTGAGCCTCCAGCTCATTTAGAGTCCCGTACATAACATAACCCACTGTATTCCTGTCAGTGATGACGACACATATATATGTGTGTATATATATATGTGTATATATATATATATATATCAGGATACTTAGAACTCACACCTGTGTGATAATGATACCATTTGTGAAGGCCTCGCTCAGAAATAATTTGTAAGTATGTGTACTCACAAAAGTATTATTTCTTCCTCCTATAATGAGCCTAGTACATTGTCCATACATATTTTTCCTGTCTTCCTCCTACTTTATCCCTACTTTTCACATCTCACTGTATGAGGAACCAAGCTTGGATGCTCAAGGTAACAGTCACAGCCTCTTCCACAATCATCTGGCAAGACATTAGGAAAAGTTACAGAGAAAGATGCAGGCTACTGAGGTGAGATATAAGACTCAAGACTGTAGGCACCTCATATATGCAGCCAGAATCTGTTCTATCCTCAGTTCACCTTTTGGTATATCTATTAGCTACTAGACATGCTTTTGCTTCCTCTATGAATCTGCCAGCCAATCCCTACAACTCATGCCATTGCCTTCTGGTTCAACCAGGATAGGGCTCAATCCATTCCTGGCTTGAGTCCTCTGCCTGCCCAGGAAATCTCCCACCCCTTCCTCTTCCTTGCAGTGACACTCAAGGCATGTAAACACTAGCCTCCATCTTCCCTGGATGATGATAATAAGCACTGTCTACTCTGAATATTTTTAGCTTCTAAAGTAGCAAAAAAACATGAGACAACATTGCATAGATGTTAGAATGACCTTGGCACAGATCAGATATGTATTTAAAGGCCTCTTATTTCCTTTGCAAAAAAAAAAAAATCTGGCCTCACCAGGTACTGATGGCTCACACCTGTACTCCTAGCTACTCAGAAGCTGAGATACGAGGATCATGGTTCCAAGCCAGGCTGAGCAGAAAAGCTTATAAAGTTCTTATCTCCAATTAACTAGCAAAATCCAGAAGTGGAGGCATTGCTCAAGTGGTAAAGCATGGCCTTGAGCAAAAAAAAAAAGCCGAGCAAGAATGTAAGGCCCTGAATTCAAGTCCCAGTACTGGTACCAAAAGAGAAGCAGGGCAGAAGGCAGAAGGGAGAGGAGAGACCAAAGGAGAGACGAGAGTGAATAGAAGCGAATTACCTGACCTGACTGATCAAGGTCCTGCATGATCCTGCACATGGGATGTCTTGTAGTTCCCATGGCTAACCAATTGCAGTCACTACTGTCTCATTTTTACCTGAGTCCCAGCAGTCTCATCTCTACCCGGGTCCCAGCAATTCTCTTGGGTTAGCCAGGCACCAGTGTGCATGTGAAGCTAGTCCCTGTAAGACACCTACTGTGCACCAAAAAGCACCAGAAGCTTGAGCAGACAGTGAGAACCCTCAGTAATTATATTGCCCAATTGTGGAGTGTGGGTGATACTTCAGATCATGTTCTCAAGCCTTTTTCCTTCCTACCTTCCTTCCCTCCTTTTTTTCCCCGGCAGGTTCTCACTGTGTAACCAAGCTGATCTTAAATGCAGGCATAACCATCCTGTCCTGGCCTCTGGGTACAGGGATTGCAGGAGTGAGGCACCATACCTGGCTCTTGAGTACCCTCTGATAACATACACCTAACCCTCTCAAAGCTGCTACCAGTAAGTATCTCCTTGTTTGTTCTCTTCTGGAGTTTTAACTTATATAGAAGAGTTTTCTATAAGTGCTTGAACTCCACTTTGTTGTTCTCCTGTGTTCTGCCCGTCTGCCTTCAGTTTGGGACACTGTTAGCTTTCCCTAGCATAGAGAATCATGGCAGGAATTCTACCCCACACTAGCAGAGAGAATCATGGCAGGAATTCACCCCATTAGGCCTCCCCACTCCTCCAAACCCTGCTCAGATATCACCACCCCCATAAATTCTTTCCACATTCTTCAAGCTAGAGGAAATTCCCCGTTATCTGAACCCCTAACACACTTGATTTATTCCTCTCTTGCCATTTTGTTTTATAATTTTTTGTGTATTTGGCTTAACCCTTTTTATTATGAAAATTCAAGTTTGGTAAAAAAACAAAAACAAAAAAACCCACCTTTTTGTTGGTGGTGGTGGTAGGGCTTGAATTCAGGTCCGGGGTGCTGTCCCTGAGCTCTCTCTCTGAAGGCCTGGTTCTCTACCACTTTGAGCCACAGCATCACTTCCAGTTCTCTGGTGATTAATTGGAGGTAAGAGTCTCACAGACTTTCCTGCCCAAGCTGGCTTCAAACTTTGATCAACAGAGCTCAGCCTCCTGAGAAGCTAGGGTTACAATCCTGAGCCACTGGAGCCTGCATTCAAGTTTGGTAAAACTTTAATTTCTGTTTCTCTCCCATCCTAGAAGCACAGTATAGTGCCACAAGAAATTCTAAATATTTTGATGAATTGATGAATGCATAAATGATTGCTTTCACCTTGAAACCAGTTTCAGGGGATCTTAACATAAAATGTTCACAAGTCAAAACAGGATATCTCCATGTTTCAGGAGGCAAGTCCACAGACAGTAATTGAAATCTAATGTTAATCACTGAAAAAAAGAGGCCAGCAGATTGCTGTGTTGTAAGTTTCCTTGTAAGCAAGATAGATAATCCAGAAGCTTCATTTTAGCATTCTACATACCACGTGACATGTAATGTTCACATGAGACATATTTTATACTCACTTAAATGAAAAGTCCCATATCATAAAAATGCTTAGTGTAACTAATGAGTGGTCATGAGCCAGTTCAGTAGCTGCCTTTCAAATCAGCTAAAGCTGAACTTCAAAATTAAGGTTAGTGTGCAGAGAACAAGGAATTATAAATACTTAGGCCATTTTCTCACCAATTCCAGCATTCCTCTGTAGCCTGTGACTTGGAGACCAATGCTGGCTTCTTAAAGACCATGTAAGAGTGACAAGAAGATGGAATTAATCATCTTCCTACATCTGGGACCTAACCATTGCTTGATGATGTAGCTTCCTGTTATAGCAAATTTTCATTTAGTTGATACTGCTATTTTGTTGTTGTTATTGTTGTAACTAGCTGGATGGGATTATATGTGATGTATCAAACTTATGAAAACCTTGTATTTTGGTACTGAGAAGGAAAGAAGTTCCAATACTAAGCCCCATGATGAAATTTTCTAATAGCTGGACATGAATGAATAGAAGCAATGTATAATGTTAAATGGGGACTCCTCTAGAAGCCAGAAACCAATTTAACCACTGATGAACAAGTGAGCAAGACCCTTTTATTTTGTTTTTGTGCTGGCTCAAGCCCTGAGTTTTTGTTCAAGGCTAGTACTTGACCACTTGAGGCACAGCTCCACTACTGGCTTTAAAAAAAATTTTGGTGATAAAAATCTCAGAGTTTCCTACCAGTCTGGCTTTGAACCAAGATCCTCAGATCTCAGCCTCCTTAGTAACTAGGATTACAGGTGTGAGCCACTGGCACCCAGCTAAAGTATTTTTTTTTGCCAGTCCTGGGATTTTTTCCTCAAGGTTAGCACTCTACCAATTGAACCACAGCACCACTTCTGGCTTTTTTCTGAGTGTGTGGTACTGAGGAATTGAACCTGGTCTTCATGTAAGCTAGGCAAGCGCTGTTACCACTAGGCCAAAACTCCCAGCCCTAAAGTAATTTTTTAAGTTTCTTGTAGAGCATTTAGTTTTGAGCAACATAGTTTTCACTGCATTTATTTGCATGAATCAGAGGAAAAATTTATGTTTATTGATACAATGACCTTGGAAGACCTTTTGCAATTTCTTTCCCAATGACCAAGGTACTTACACAATAGTGATGCAAATGTGTATTCACAAGAGACTTATCCAAGAATATTCATAGTGGTACTATTTATAGACAAAAACTGGAAAGAACCCAAAATTGCAGCAATGGTAGATTGGAAAAGAAACATGTAGCTTCCAAGAATGAACAAAGCCAACTATTGCCATATACCACAATACAATGTTTTGTGGAAGCCAGCAAACTGTCAGCATTATACCCTACATGATTTCCTTCATAGAAAGTTCAACCAGGACAAAGCTAATCCAAGATGATGGATGTTAGCAGAGATCTGGGAAATAACAGAGATGGAGCAATAGAGAAGACCCCAGAAGCTGGCAATGCTCTCTTCTTGATCCATAGGGAGATAAACTTTTTTTCTTCATTTCAATAGATGTTATTTTATATTATTGGAGACACAGGGAGTTAAACCTTTCTTTTTTTTTTTTGTGGGTCATGGGACTTGAACTCTGGGCCTGAGTACTGTTCCTGAGCTTTCAACTCAAGGTTACTACCTTACCCCTGGAGCCACAGCCCCACTTCCCATTTTCTAGTGATTAATTGGAGATAAGAGTTTCAGGTTATTTAGTGCCCAGGCTGGCTTTGAACTGGGATCCTCAAATCTTAGCCTCCTGTTTAGCTAGGATTATAGGCGTAAGCCACCGGGCCTGGCGGAGATAAACTCTTGACTTGTGTGGTTTTCTGCATGTATGTTACACTTCAATGAAAGTTTTCCTATAAATACGCACTTACATTGGGACCAAAGTAATGACAGGATAAACTACATGGCCATCACCACAATTGCATTTCTGAAAGGAGCCACAAAAGTAATTGAAAACTATGGACATGGTAATGGAAATATAAACATAACTATATAGACATAAAAACCTGTGACTCTATAGACATAATGTTTTAGTTCATAAATTAATATGTTTCTATGACATACAAACCCTTAGCCTAATTTGATTAGGTTCTAAATACTAAGTCCCAGTGATTGTAAATAGAGATTCCCTTCTTGAACACTTGTTGGTTAAACTTGTCATTTAAAATATGATGTAAAAATCAACGTTAATAAATTCTTTAATAAAAAATTTTAAAAACAAAAACAAAAAAAAAGTAATTGGAAATGTGAAGTGCTTGTTGATCCTGAATCCTTTTACCTGACAATAATCATACACCCGAACAAGCCATTTATAAAATCAGCTCTGGCTTGTGATACTAAAACTGAACCTTTGTGCATAAAGGAAGGTCCTAGAGGAGGAGAATGGAAGCTAATATTTGGAACATCTGAATTCATTAGAATTTGCTGGTTTGTTTGTTTAGTTAGCTAAAATGACATTCAGTTAAAAACAGAAATCCAAATTACAGACAAGAACTTGTTAAAAATCGTACATAGTCTATGCAGACACATTATGAAAGGTAGAAAATGAGTTTGAAAGAATGAGATTAGAATGAAGTGCTCATTAGGTTTTGTGTGAATGGTTGCTTCAGTTCCCAGAAGAGAGCTTGTCCATCTGGCAGGCATTCTAACACAACAAGGAGGACCAGATGGGCACAGAAATAGGTCAGTTTTGTCAGGGGAAAGAATACTCAGGATAGGACTCATTATCAATGCTCAAGGCTGGGCGCTCAGGGCTTTCCAACTGGCTGGCTGGGCTTGCCTAGTGATCACCACAATAAATTATGTGCCCTCTGGTGGTGAGTGGGAATATTACAACCCAGGTAGCTCCTAGTAATAAAAAGCTGCAGAAATTAAAACGAAATAGGGCTTGAGAATGATGTATTGGCCAGCTTCACAGGAATACTCACCCGCTCCTGGGTGATGCTTTTCCTAAAAGACCTATTCTTCTTTTACATTTTTTTTCTAGTCGTGTGGCTTGAACTTAGGGCCTGAGCCCTGTCCTTGGGCTTTTCTAAAGGCTAGCACTCTGCCACTTGAGCCACTTCACCGCTTTCCAGCTTTTTCTATGTATGTGGTACCAAGGAATTGAACCCGGGTCTTCGTGCATGCTAGGCAAGCACTCTTACCACTACACCAAACTCCCAGCCCCTTCTTTTCCATCTTTATTATGTTCCTCACTCATGTTTTCTCTTTTGGTCAGCACAATGCCTCTATCATCTGTCCTTGGAAATGCCCTGTGCAGAATACATGACTAGTGAACACCAATGGTCAGGATTTGACACTTAAATTGGCAAAAATACTACAGTACATTCTCTGACTCCTCCAGAAACACAGCAATATGTTGTATTATTAATACCCAAAGCCTGTCTGAATTACAAAAACATGCATTATGTTTTAGTGTCATTTTATAGGTGGCTTATTATTATAGAGCACTATTCTTGGCACAATCATCTTGGGTAATTAAAAACACCACACTTACTTTCAAGTCTTTCTTTTTTTATTGTTGAATTATAATTAGTACCCCAGAGACCTCTCTGCCTACAAGGACAGCTTACCAAGTGACAAGTTCCAGTGAGACAGGATGAAGACATTAAAAAAATATGAAGGATTCAGCCAGGAGTTTGGCCTAGTGGTAGAGTGCTTGCTTAGAATGTGCGAAGACCCAGGTTCCATTCCTCAGTGCCCCATACACAGCAAAAGCCAAAAGTGATGCTGTGGCTCAAGTGGTAGAGTTCTAGCCTTGAGAAAGCCAGAGGACAATGCTCAGGCCCTGAGTTCAAGCCCTAAGACTGGCAAAGAATGTGGAGGATTTCTCTTTGGGAAGGGACTTCTGGATAAGTGTGGCTCGTTCCCTCTGCTTCACTTCCTCATGCCTCATTCCTTTGGCTTTTGGCTTTTTTTTTTAATTCTTGTTCCTGTAGACCTTTAGTTTCTGATCACTCAGTAAACCATTCCTCATCTCTTTGTCATGAAAACAGAAGTTAAAGCAGGAGCTGGGTATACCTCATTTTCTTTCTTTCTCATCCATTTGGACCTCTTCGGGTATGCAAAGGCTAGAAGTGTGGAACAGCATGCAGGCACACCTTGCTAGTGTGGATACAGGATATGAAGTGGGAAAAGGTAATCAAGGAAGTCAGGCCCCTCCAATCTTTCAGTTCACTCTGGATTTGAGAAGTCCCAGGATTCTGTGTATCCTAATATGTGCTTACTTAAAGTGAGGCATACATGAGCTCTCACATACGATTCTCCCAAACTAGCCTGTCAGGGCCTATTCAGGGAATGTTGCAAATCATCTTCCTTTAAATACAGTTTGCCACCGCAATAAAAACACTTGTTTTTCCCAAAAGTAGCTAAAAATTAAAAGCTGTACATTAAATGACAATCCCTACTCCAAAAATTTTTATCTTTAGATGATGTACGGCATTGGTCTAAGAAATCCTTCTCTTTGACTGGATTCTAGAAGTTTCATTTTTCTTTTCTTTTCTTTCTTCCAGTCTTAAGGCTTGAACGCAGGTGCTGTCCCTGAGCTTTTTTGCTCAAGGCTAGTGCTCTATCACTTTGAGCAACGGCTCCATTTCTGGTTTTTTTTTTTTGGTGACTAATTGGAAATAAGAGTCTCACGGGCCGGTCCCAGTGGCTCATGCCTGTAATAATAGCTATTCAGGAGGCTGAGATCTGAGGTTTGCAGTTCAAATCAAAGCCAGCATGGGTACTAAAGACCCTGAGACTCTTATCTCCAATTAACCACTAGAAAACCAGAAGTGGCGCTGTGGCTCAAGGGGTAGGGTGGTAGCTTGAAGCTGAAGAGCTCAGGGACAGTGCCCACGCCCAGAGTTCAAGCCCCCTGACTGACAAAGAAAAAAAAAAAAGTCTCATGAGCTGGGCCCCAGTGGCTCATGTCTATAATCCTAGCTTTTCAGGGGGCTGAGATCTGAGGATCGAGGTTGGAAGCCAGCAGACAGGGAAGTCAGTGAGAGTTACAAACAACTTGGTAACTTATTTAGACATCTGTTAAACGATTGGAATGAATATATAAACTTATGCTATTCATCATTTAACCCCTATGTCAAACCTGATTTTACAAGTCATTTTCTTCCCCCAAGTCTTTTCACTAAATTAATTGTTTGAAATCTTCCAGGATTCCCATCTCTTAGTAAAATAAAAGCGCCATATTCCTATTTTATTTATTTATTTATGTCTGTTGGGTTTGAATTCTGGGCCTGGGTGCTGTCTCTGAGCTCTTCAGCTCAAGGCTACTGCCCTACCCCTTGAGCCAAAGCACCACTTCCAGTTTTCTAGTGGTAATTGGAGATAAGAGTCTCACAGACTTTAGCGCATTGGCTGGCTTTGAACCACGATCCTCAGCTCTCAGCCTCTTAAGTAGCTGGGATTACAAGTGTGAGCCACCGTGCTGGCTATATATCCCTATTTTTAACAATATTTAAAAAAAAACTGAACTCAACAAATAACAACAAAAAATAAAGCTGCCCTTTTTTTTAAAAAAGAACAGATTTAAATCCATCTTGCTCACAATTGAGAAACATTCATGAGCTACAGATAAAGTTATGTAACAGCTAAGGAGATTTAGTAGACAGGAGCCTGGAAAATCTGTCTGATACCTGATAGTTATTATTATTGTTCCCTTATTAAATATGGAAAACGAAAAGGACACTGCAAATTACCACCGGATCTAGTTCTTCATAGAAGCAAGAAACACCTAAAGCCCATTTCTTAAGTGTTAGCCAGTGAGTCTAAATTAGCTATAAATTCTTTGAAAAGAAAGAAAGAAAGAAAGAAAGAAAGAAAGAAAGAAAGAAAGAAAGAAAGAAAAAGGGAAAGAAGAAGGAAAGAACATGAGAGAGAAAGAAGAAAGAAAGAGAAAGGAAAATGAGAAGGAAAGGAAGAGAGAAAGAAAGAAAAAGAGAGAGAAAGAGGAAGGAAGGAAGGAAGGAAGGAAGGAAGGAAGGAAGGAAGGAAGGAAGGAAGGAAAGAAAAAGCAGGCAGACTTGAGATGTATCTTAGTGTCAGAGCGCTGAGGTCAGTGTCAGAACCTGGTAAGTGCACAAGGCTCTAGAGTCAATATATATCACTGTGGGGAGGGAGATAGGCAGAGGAAGTAGAGGGGAGGGAGGGGATGAGTTCAGTTTTCCAAGTATTTAGGCTTCAAGTGAGATTGTAACTCAAAAGAGTTAAATACCCTCTAATAGCTTTTGCAAACATGCTGTTTAAAAAAAAAACTGGCTTGTACTCTTTCTCTGTCTCATTTCAAAGATAATCAGGAAGTCTCTGGGGATAATGTTATCATATTCAAGTCTTGCCAAAAAATGTGAGAAAAGACTCATACTTGATTGGATCAAGAAGAATAATTATACTTCCTAAAAATAAATTGAGTCTGAGATGTGAAAATGAGGGTTATCAAGAAGAAGGTCAGTGCTTCCTTTTTGGTCTCATGTCATCAATGTGTGATTTTCTTTAATAGTAGCCTGTCATTTCAAACCAGATGACTCAGAGACCTGGTCATAATTTATGGAGCATTTCATCTGTGGTCACTCATTCTGCCTATGAAGAAATGATAAGTTAGTCATCATAGAGAAATGCTGCTCACTAGTTATCATTCGTCCCATAACCTCCTGACCTGTGCCCTGTCAAAAAGATTGACGCTCCGGCTTTTAACTCCACAGAAAGACAAGTTATAAAAAGAGCACTTGACACGGAAGGGTTGTGGCTCAGTCCAGATGGTCAAATGAGAACATCTGTTTCAAACGGTACTCCCATCAGTTCCTAAAACTGTAATATGGTCAGTGATCATTTTAACTGCCCTTTCCCCACTGAAATTGTCTTCTCCCATTACAAGTTTAAGGGAACTCGCTTAATTGATGCTTTGGGCAGAAGTATCATGAGATCCACCAACCCAACGTTCACCTGGTCAGTGCAGTATGGAATTCTCAGAGCTATTTTCAGACTATGACAGCAGACTCTACCAAGTGTCCGAGCTCTCCTCTGAGTAGGTGATCACAGTGACAACTGACTGGCAAATTCATGCTCATGTGCTTCTCAGTTTCTGAGACACCCTCAATGTATTTCCCATCCCCTGTCCTGGCTGCTCTGTCAGCCTGAACTTGGGATTTTTGTATCTGTCTCTTAATCAACTTCCTTCCCTGAATACCTGACCTACTTTTGACCTCTTACAACAGTGTACTCAAAAACTGCTCTGCACTCATACAGCTTTACCTTCCACTCGATTCTTATTTGGTGTTTGTGGAAAGTCCTGAGGCTTGAACTCATGGCCTCATGCTCTTTCTTTTCTTTTTTTTTATTAAAGAATTTATTAACATTGATTTTTACATCATATTTCAAATGACAAGTTTAACAAACAAGTGTTCAAGAAGGGAATCTCTATATACAATCACTGGGACTAAGTTTTTAGAACTTAATCCAAATTAGACTAAAGGTTTGTATGTCATAGAAACATTTTAATTTATGAAATAAAACATTATGTCTATAGAGTCATAGGTTTTTATGTCTATATAATTATGTTTATATTTCCATTACCATGTCCATAGCATTGGGTATGCAAATATTGAGTCCTCGCTCTTGTACTGTTTGGATCTAATAGCCACATATTAAGGATACCATGCGCCTTTTGATCCTTAGGTCTTGACTTGTCTCACTCAACATGATTCGCTCTACATTCATCCACTTCCCTGCAAATGCCATTATTTTATCTTGTCTGTTGGCTATGTAGAATTCCATTGTGTATATATACCACATTTTCTGTATCCATTCATCTGCAGTAGGGCATCTGGATTGTTTCCATCACTGGCTATTGTGAATAGTGCAGAGATGAACATAGCTGAGCAGGTGTCCTTATCATATCCTGGGTTATGATGTTCAGGGTAGATGCCCAGAAGAGGTATGGCGGGATCGTAGGGAAGGTCTATTTTCAGTTCTTCAAGAAACCTCCACACTGCTTTCCAGAGTGGCTGAACTAGTTTATATTCCCACCAGCAGTGTAGTAGGTTCCTTTTTCTCCACAACCCGGCCAGCAACTGTCATTGTCTGAGTTCAAAATCTTGGCCATTCTTGTTGGGGTAAGGTGGTATCTTAGGGTTGCTTTTATTTGCATTTCCTTTATGACCATAGATGATGAACATTTTCTCATATGCTTTTCTGCCATTTTAATCTCTTCTTCTGATAAGTCTCTCTTTAGTTCCCTTGCCCATTTAGTGAATGGTTTGTTGGGTTTTAAACTCAGGGCCTTGTGCTTTCATTTAGCATTTTTGTTTTGTTTTGTTTTGCTCAAGGCAAATCACTTGAGCTACCTACCTCTACTTCTGGCTCTTTGCTGATTAATTGGAGTAAAAGCCTTAGATTTGCCTGTCTGGGCTGGCTTTAAACTAGAATCTTCAGATCTCAGCTTCCCGAGTTGCAAAGATTGCAAGCATGAACCATTGGCACCCAGTGACTTCCGTTCCGTTCTTAATTTTGATCCTTACAGGCTAGGGAGAATGGAGACATTGGAGACATTGTTAGACTGAAATTAAGATGTCAACATTTCATGTTTCTATGAAGAATTACAATCTACAGTGCCCTTTTGGTTTTCTTTTTGTTTTCTAATTTTGTTTTATTGTTGGGGTTATAGTTACATTCATCAGGTAATAGGTACATTACTTCTTGAACACTGTTAACCCTTCCCATGCTTTTCTCCCACGTATCCTCTTCCCACCCCCTCTCACTTGCCTTGTTTTCCCCTTACTTTTCCATTTTCAAATACATAAAGAAACGTATGTACAATATACTAAGTACCAAATTCAGATTCAGTAACAACATGAGATAAACCTTAAGGGGAAAAGAAGAAAAAATGCTGCCATCAGAAAGAATGACATCGACCCATTTGTAAGGAAATGGAGAGTCTTGGAAACAATCATATTAAGTGAAGTAAGCCAGACCCAAAGAAACATAGGCTCCAGGGTTTCCCTCATTTGTAACCATTAATATATGTTTAAGTTTCTCCTAACAGAGGACCATAATAGTGCAAAAGTTATATGCATAGGATGAGGTTAAACAAAATGAACTCCAGGATATAGAAACAAGAGGCTTATTGTTGTGGTTGTTGTTCTTTTGGTTTTCCATATAACTTCCCACAAAAAATGGGATTTGTAAGAAGGCCTTAGATTTCGTAAATGACATATATTTGGTGCATATCACTAGCGCAGAAAGTAAAAATCACAGCCTTACGCCTGTAATCCTAGCTACTCAGGAGGCTGAGATCTGAGGATCAAGGTTCAAAGCCAGCCTGGGCCAAAAGGAGCTGAGACTCCAATTAACCTCTAGAAAATGGGAAGTGAGGCTTGGTAGGGCAGGAGGAGGAGCTCAAGCCCCATCACACACACACACACACACACACACACACACACACAAAATGAAGGCATTTATACAATAAGGAATTATATAATAAAGAATTACATAATAAAGAATTCTTTGTTGACCTTGAGATGGAATCAGAGGGCTGGAAATGCTCTTAGAAGTTAATCATCAATCCTTCAGCACAGAAACTGTGGATTCTCTTGTGCCATTTCCAAACAACAATCTTTCTTTTTTTTTTTTTTTTTTTTTTTTTTTTTTTTTTTTTTTGCCAGTCCTGGGCTTGAGCTCAGGGCCTGAGCACTGTCCTTGGTCTTTCTCAAGGTTAGAGCTCTACCACTTGAGCCTCAGCACCACTTCCAGCTTTTTGTATGTATGTGGTACCAAGGAATCGAACCTGGGTCTTCGCGCATGCTAGGCAAGCACTCTACCACTAGGCCAAACTCCCGGCCCCCCAAACAACAATCTTTCTTTCTTTCTCTTTTGTGGGGCTTGAACTCTGAGCCTAGGCACTGTCCCTGAGCTCTTCAGCTCAAGGCTACCACTCTCCCACTTGAGCCATAGCATCACTTCCGGTTTTCTGGTAGTTAATTAGAGATAAGAGTCTCTCAGGCTTTAGTGCCTGGGCTGGCTTTGAACCACAATCCTCACATCTCAGCCTCCTAAGTAGCTAGGATTACAGACATGAGCCACTGTGCCTGGCCACAGCTCTCTCTGAAACGCAGTTATAACACACTCTTGACCAACAACTGATTCTACTGTGTTATCAAACACATTATTTTTCACTGAAAAAAAAGGAAAGAAAGATGATGTTGTACTCGAATTTCTAGAAGCCCAAAAAGACCACCAGAGACCACAGCCAAAGCTAAAAAGCAGGGGTTCGTTTATTTTCGAGTCCGGACTCGGGCCTCCGCCTACCAACAGCCGGCAACGCTGAAAGGCCCTGAGCAAGAACTTTACACCGCTTTTAAAGGAGAATCACAATTAACCACTGGTCGAATTAGAACTCAGGTGTCTAACCACTGAGTACCAAGCTGTTACCACCTGGGGTTCAAGTACATGGGCCCTAAACAAGGGGGGAGGGGGGGATTCCCAGAACTTGGAACAATCTTGGCACAACAATGGTTTTTATTCTGGCTGATTAAGTATATTAATGACTTTTCAACCAAACTTTGGTCTTAGGAATCCGTTGTTCTTGAGCTTGTAACATAGGAAATGAAAACTTAGGAGGATAAAGCCATTTTCCTTTGGTCATTACTAGCGGACAGGCTAGATTCCATGTCTTGGGACCCCAGCTTTCTGCTGCCATCCCAGATTTCAATATTTCAGAGGTAAATGGAAGGAAAAAAACTTAAGTTTTACTTAAGCTTCTAGTAGGTCATTCTGGATTTGAACAGAACTCTCAGTTCCAGTTTTCAAGAAGAGAAGAGGAGGGGAAAGGGAGGGGGAGGATTCAAATAGAAATCTCAGTTCAATTTTCAAGAAAGGGAAGGGAAGGGAGGGGAAGGGAAGGGAAAGAAGTAAGAGGAAGGGGAAAGGAAAAGAAAACTCAGAACTTTGATTCTTAGATAAGCTCAGGTAATTCTGTTCCCTTCAAATAATTAAATTCTGAATACCTTCCATAAAATCTCCTGAAAAGCAATTCTTTCTTTTTGTTATTGTTATTGCTATGTTTGCCTCTGAACATGTCATGACTTTTTGTGAATATGATACTCTTATAGTAAAACTGATGTTTTTCCACTATGAAAAGATATGCCAGTTTCATAACCTTGATAATGCCAAGGTTTTATCCTTTGAAAGACTTCTGTTTGTATGAAGTAAACTGGACCTTCTATGTTTTTATATTCTCTGACAATCAATTTTGTCTTTTCTAGATATTCGTCTCTGAGTCTTCCTTGGAAGACTGTCTCCTAAATCTATTGGAAGGGTAATATAAAAATGCTTACAAGACACTTAGCACACGGAGACGCTTTTGTTTTATAATGCAGTGTGCTAGTGGCTCACACCTGTAATCCTTGCTACATAGAAATTTGAGATCAGAGGATCAAGGTTTGAAGCCAGCACAGGCAGAAAAGACCATAAGATTGTTATCTCCAAATAAACACTAAAAAGCAGAAGTGGTGCATCAATGACATGATGCAGCTGCAATTCTTCTGTAAGATTTTTTTTTCCAAAACACATTTGAAAGCAGGGTCCCTGTGCATCCTGGATCACTATTAGACATGTGGCTTTATTTTGCAAGTGGCCTGCTGTCTTGGCTGAAAATGGAGCACAGCAGTGCTTCCTGCCCATATCCACCAGCCTCCCTAATGGTTGGTGGCTGCTGTTTCCAGGCAGTGTGCTTGGAGACCACAGTGGAAGTCATTTTGTAAACCAATTAGGGAGGGCACAATTCTTCCTAGTACCTCCTAATAGGTTTTTGTTTCTGCCCATCTTATTTGAGGTCAGACCACTTTAGCTCATCATGTAATTGCTGCTCAGCAAATTGTGTGCTATGAACATTCACTCAGAACTGGTTTTAGAGCTCTACTATCTTTGGACCTAACAATCATCAGGAAGTAGAATTTGCAACTGAAGTAAAAAGACAAAAAAAAAAAAAAAACTTGCTATGGTTTGGGGAAATATCCCCCGAAGGTCCAAGTATTAAAAGACTTTGTTCCCAGGTTTTGGTGCTATTGAGAGGCAGTGGAACATTTAGGAGGTGGGGCTTAGTGGGGAAAACTTAGACCATGGGGTCAGGGGTATTCATGAAAGGAATATTAAAACACCAGGCCCAGCCAGGCATGGTGGCTCAGGCCTGTAATCCTGGTACTAAGGAGGCTACGATCTGAGCATCAAGGTTCAAAGCCAGCCTGAGCACTAAAGTCCGTGAGACTCTTACCTTCAATTAACCACTAGAAAACCAGAAGTGGTAATGTGGCTCAAGGGGTAGGGCAGTAGCCTTGAGCTGAAGAGCTCAGGGACAGTGTGTGCAGGCCCAGAGTTCAAGCCCAACCGACCCCCCCCCCGCAAAAAAAAAACCCACCACCACCAACAACAACAACAAAAAAGCAGGCCCCTCCCCTCTCTTCCTCCATTATCCCCTCTCCCCCTCTCTCTTAACTTAAACTCAAGGCCTATCCCTTAGCTTTTTTACTCAAGGATGGCCCTCTACCACGTTAGCCACAGGTCCACTTTTGACTTTTTGATGGTTAATTGGAAATTAGAGTCTCACTGACTTTCCTTCCCAGTCTGGCTTTGACCTGTGATCCTCAGATCTTCATTTCCTGAGTAGCTAAGATTATTGATGTGAGCCACCAGCTCCCAGCATCTTTTTCTTATTGCTTCTTGTCTGTCATAAGGTGAACAGACTCCTCTGCCATATATCCTACCAAGATGTACTACCATACCACTGTCCCATACCTGAACCCTCCAAAATATTTATATGACAGTGACCCACAGTAAAGCTTTCTTCTTTTTAAGTTGATCATATATTTTCTGTATAGTAATACAAGACAAACATGATACATAACTTCAAAATGTATTGCAAAGAATAGTAACTAAAACAACATGGAAACTGGGAGAGGGCAAGAGAAAGGGTGACATTGTCCAAAAAGAAATGCAGTCTTCACTTGACTTATGTAACTGTAACATCTCTGTACATCACCTTTATATTAACAATTTTTTAAAGTGGAAACAATGGCCAGCAGCATAGCCTAGTAATAGAGTGCTTGCCTAGCATGCATAAATACCCATGTTCAATTCCTCAGTACCACATACACAGAAAAAGCCAGAACTGGTGCTGTGGTTCAAAGGTAGAGCACTGGCCTTAAGAAAGCCCAAGGACAGTGCCCAGGCCCTGAGTTCAAGCACCAAGACTGCAAAAAAAAAAAAAAGTGGGGAAAAAACATGGAACTGGTACAATAAGGGATACATAAACCAATGAAAAAAAATGCAGAGCCTAAGATGGGTACCAGTGGCTTATGCCTGTAATCCTAGCTATTCAGGGGGTTGAAATCTGAGGACTAAGATTTGAAGCCAGCCCAGGCAGAAAAGTCCATGAAAGTCTTATCTCCAGTTAACCACTAGAAAACCAGAAGTGATGCTGTGGCTCAAAGTGGTAGAACCATTGAGTGAAAGAGCTCAGGGACACCACCCAGGATCTGAGTTTAAGCCCAACAACCTACATATATATTACATATATCTATATCTATATATGTATATATAGATATATGTATACACACATACACACATATATATGTGTATATATATATATATGAGGGTGGGGGAGGCAATAATCTACGTATTTGTGCACAATCAATTTTCAAAAAGGTATCAAGACCACACAAGTGAGAAAGGGAAGTCTCATCTATAAGTGGTACTGGGAAATCTGAATAACCACATGTAGAACAATTAAATTAGCTATTAATCTTATTTCACATAAAAATCAATTCAAAATAGATTAATCATTAAATATAAAACCTTAAACTATAGAACTACTAGAAGAAACATTAAGGAAAGTTCCATAGGTCCAGGCAATGGTTGTTTGGATATGTTCAAAAACAGTCAATAATATGCACATGTGAAAACTAAAGCTGGATCCTGCTTTGTCACCTTGCACTAGAATTAACTCCAAATGGATCAAAGACCTGGAGGTAAAAGCTGACACACTGAAAACTTTACAGGAAGGAATAATAGATACACTAGGCCTCCTTGGAACAGGTCGAAACTTTCTTAATAAGGACCAAGAATCATAACAAATCAGAGAAAGGCTGGATAAGTGGGACTGCATTAAACTGCAGAGCTTTTGTATGGCAAAGGACATAGTTAGTAAATTAATTAGGAAGCCGACACAGTGGGAGAAGATCTTCACCAACCAAACAATGGACAAAGGCCTCATATCTAAAATATATCAACAACTCAAAAAATTGAATCACTCCAAAACTAACCTCCAAAGTAACAACCATCCCATTAAAAAATGGGCCAAAGACTTAAAGAGAGTCTTCTCTGAAGAAGAAACAAAAATGGCCTATAGACACATGAAGAAATGCTCATCATCTCTGGTCATAAAAGAAATGCAAATCAAAACAACTCTAAGATTCCACCTCACTCCAGTTAGAATGGCCAGGATCAGGAAAATGAATAATAACAGATGCTGGAGGGGATGTGGCCAGGAGGGATCACTACTACACTGTTGGTGGGAGTGCAAACTCGTTCAACCACTATGGAAAGCAGTATGGCAGTGCCTCAAAAGGCTAAACATAGAACTCCCCTATGACCCAGCAATTCCACTACTTGGCATTTACCCAACCATCCAGAAACAAGGACATACTAAATCCACTAGCACAACAATGTTCATTGCAGCACTATTCACCATAGCAAAGATATGGAACCAACCTAGATGTCCCTCAGTTGATGAGTGGATCCACAAGTTGTGGTATTTGTACACAATGGAATTCTATGCTGCTGTCAGAAAGAATGACATTGCCCCATTTGTTAGGAAATGGAAAGACTTAGAAAAAATCATATTAAGTGAAGTAAGCCAGACTCAAAGGAACATAGGCTCAATGGTTTCCCTCATTCGTCATAATCAGTAGAAACCTTGGGCTGTACTAGCAGAGATCTGCAATAGAGCAAAATCTTGATACATAAGGCCATGTAATGTGAAGCTAATTGAAAGGACCTCCAGGATATTGAAACAAAAGCCATATAATGAATGATTGTTGTCCTTAATGTACTATGTTGTCTCTCATCTCCTTTGCTGTCCCTTGGTTATCTCATATTGTTATAGTATCTCACTTTGTTATCTGATATATTGAATTTATTTGTATTTGGATATTTGAAATTTGATAGGGAAGGGGGGAAAACCAAGACGGGTGGGGGGTGTGGGGGAGGGGAGGGAAATGGGTAACAAGACATGTGAAAGGGTATCAATGTATGTGAACTAATGCACCTTCTATCTGGCAAATATCATGTAACCCTTTTACTAATTACAATAAAAATAAATAAATGAATAAATAAAATAATATGCACATGTGAAAGTGCCACAATGAAATCCTCCTATAAACTAATGAATACTAATAAAAAGGCAATAATAGGGGCCGGGAATTTGGCCTAGTGGTAGAGTGCTTGTCTAGCATGCACCAAGACCCGGGTTCAATTCCTCGGTACTATATACGTAGGAAAAAAAACGAAGTTGGAAGTGGTGCTGAGGCTCAAGTGGTAGAGCTCTGACCTTGAGAAAGTCCAAGGACAGTGCTTAGGCCCAGGACTGGCAAAAAAACCCAGCAATAATAGATGACATTGTCCAAAAAGAAATGTACTCTTTTTTTAATAAAAATGAAAAATACTCTTTAGCTGACTTATGTAATTATAACCCCACTGTACATCACGTTTACAATAACAATAAGGAAATTTTAAAGGCAATAATATACAAATGGGATTATATCACATTAAATACTTTTGTATAGCAAAGGAAATAACTGTGAAAAGACAGTTTACACAATGGGGTGATATATTTTCAAATCATTCATTTTATAATCAATATACAAAATATATGAGGAATTGAAATGACTAATTAGCAAGTAAACAACTCATTTCTTAAAAGTGGGGATAAAATATGAGTAGCTATTTCTCAAAAAAATATATATAGATAGTTAATAAGTATACATTACTAGTTATTGGGGAATGCAAATTAAAACCACAAAGGGATATCATCTCACATCTATTAGATTGACATACAAAAGAAGAAATTTATTACATTCCTTGGGCATGTAACAACTTTTGTGTGTTCCTTCTCTTATAATAGAAGAGGAGAGGCACTAGTGACTCATGCCTGTAATTCGAGCTACTCAGGAGGCTGAGATCTGAGGATCAAAATTCAAAGCCCCACTTAACCACCCAAAAAATGGAAGTGGATCTGTGGCTTAACTCAGTAGACCACTAGCCTTGAAGAGCTCAAGGTCAGTGCTTAAACCCTAAGTTCAAACCCCATGACAAACCAAAAAAAAAAAAAAAGGGGGGGAGAAGAAATAACAAGTGTTAATAAGGGTGTGAACAAAGGAGAAACTATTATAGAAAATAGTTATAGAGGGTTCTCAAAAAATTTTAAAGTGAATCACAATACAATCCAAAGGAATACTGCATATCCAGAGAAAATGAAGTATAATGAAGACATATCTGTACTCCCACAGTCCTTGTCAATAGTCAAGAGAAGGAATCAGTGTGAATGTTCAGCAACAGATGACATTGTGTTAAATGAAATAGTCCAGACACAGAGAGACAAATACTGCATGACATTACATATGTAATTTTTTTAAAGTTGTTTTATAAAAGCATAGAATGGTGGTTAGAGAAATTCGTTATGTAGGGGCTATAGAGATGTCGATCAAGGGATACCAAATTTCATTTAGATAAGAGCAATACGTTTCCCAGCACAGCATTCTGACTATAGTTAAAAATAAAGCTGTATTTTGAAAATTGCTGAGAGTAGATTCTGATTACTACTAACCACAAAAGCATTAAGTCGGCCGGGAGTTTGGCCTAGTGGTAGAGTGCTTTGCACAGCATGCATGAAGACCTGGGTTCGACTCCTCAGTACCACATACATAGAAAAAACCTGGAAGTGGCGCTGAGGCTCAAGTGGTAGAGCTCTAGCTTTGAGAAAGTCCAAGGACAGTGCTCAAGCCAAAAAAAAAAGCATTAAGTCACTCATGTTCCACAGTATACATATTTTAAAAATTCATGTTGTATGGGGTATATATGTATAATTTTGGCAATTAAGAATGAAACAGACAGGCACCGATGGCTTATGCTTATAATCCTAACTACTCAGGAAACTGAGATCTGAGAATCCAGGTTCCAAAGCCAGCCCAGGCAGGAAATCCCATAAAACTGTCATTTCTAATTAACCAGGAAAAAGGACCAAAAAGTAAAGGTGTTGTTGAAGCAATAATGGGCTAGCCTTGAACAAAAAAGCCAAGTGAGAGCATGAAACCCTGAGTCCAATCCCTAAGCAGGATTGGCACGTGCCAGTCACATACAGGACTAAAAGAAAAAAAATGAAGAATTAGAATTGATTTATGCATTAGTCAAGAGAATATCACTAACTGTAAATTATTAGTCTGAACTTCAATTCTCTTTTGGCATCTATACTTTGTTTTCCAGCCTCTGGATTCTGTGTTTCCTTCTAATTAAAAAATATCAATGCAATATGCACAAGAAACAAGAAGTTTTACAATTTTTTTTGCCAGCTAAACTATTTGCTTGCCAAAATCTTTAACCCTTTCTGAATCTCTTTATCTTGGAATTGTTCTCTCAGCAAAGAAGTCCATAGCTTTGTGGGTATGCTTTAGGGAATACAACTTAAATCATTCAGTCAGTATGGTATTGGGAAAATAATATTGGGTTCTTATTCTGATTTGAACACTAGTTCATTACATGCTTTCAAATAAGACATTTATACTCTGTGAACCTGATATTTCTCATCTGTAAAACAAGATGATTAGGGGACCAGGAATGTGGCCCTAGTGGTAGAGTGCTCACCTAGCATGCACGGAGCCCTGGTATAGATTCCTCAGTACCACATACATAAAAAAAGCCAGAAGTGGGCCGGGAGTTTGGCCTAGTGGTTAAAGTGCTTGCCTAGCATGCACGAAGACCCGGGTTCGATTCCTCGGTACCACATACATAGAAAAAAGCTGGAAGTGGTGCTGAGGCTCAAGCGGAAGAGCTCTAGCCTTGAGAAAGTCCAAGGACAGTGCTCAGGCCCTGAGCTCAAGCCCAGGACTGGCAAAAAAAAAAAAAAAAAAGCCAGAAGTATTGCTGTGTCTTACTGGTAGAATGCTAGCCTGAAGCACACAGAGGCTCAGGGACAGTGCCCAGGCCCTGAGTTCAAGCCCCAGGACTGGCTATATATATATATATATGTATATATATATATATACATATATATACATATATATGATTAAGTTAACATAGACAATATCTAAGGTTCCTTCTACCATTATGATTCATAATCTAGGTCAGATGGGGTGGCTCATGCCTGTAATCCTAGCTACTCAGGAGGCTGAGATCTGAGGATCAAGGTTCAAAGCGAGCCCAGGCACAAAAGAATCTGAAACTCTTATCTCCAATTAACCTCTAGAAAATGGGAAGTGGGGCTTGGCTCGAGGGTAGGGCAGTAGCCTTGAGCTGAAGAGCTCAAGGACTGTGCCCAGGCTGAGTTCAAGCCCCATGACCCACCAAAAAAAAAAAAAAGGTTTTGCCAGGTATTGGTGTCTGAATGCCTGTAATCCTAGCTACTTATGAAGACTTAGAATCACTGAAGACAGACTGAGCAGGAAAGTCCATAACACTCTTATCTCCAATTAACTACCAAAAAGCCAAAAGTGGAGGAATGACTTAAGTGGTAGAGGGCCCTGGATGTTATGTTCAAGTCCTAGAACCAAAAAAAGAGAGAGAAATTCATAATCTGTGGTCTCATGTACAACAAATGAAGACTCTGTGCCTTGTTTGGCTTGCCCTGCCAAGTCACCGAACTCTAGACATGATACTGATTATGATAAAAAAAAGAAAAGATAAAAAAGCTGTGGCATGGTTGATACCTACCTTCAGGAGTCTAATAGTCCTTTACTTCTTAGTGTCGGCTGGTCCTATCCCCTTGCTTCTAGCTGACATAATACAGCAAAGGTAATAAGGTGTTTCTGAAGATCAGGCACAATTCTAGAGTGCTAACTGATGATAATCCTATAATAATCACATGGAATTAGAGCAGACTACACATTTAAGGGTGCAGACTCCAACAAGTCTGACTCTACTTCAAAAGTCAGCCAAAGTGGGAGTCTCCAAGTCACTAGCAATTCTGAGTAATTATCTACATGTTTCCTTACATTTTATTACTCACTAGACTAGATCATAGAACTCAGGAAAAGGTCATACTTGTAATTTTCTTATGAAGGCTATTAAGTCAGGACCAGTTGAAGACACACAAGGGTAAAGATAGAAAAGTCCCTATGTACAGTTCCCATACTCTCTCACAGAAATCAGGACACATCATCTTGTTTATACATCAGTATGTTCATCAACCAGATGAACCAAAACTTCAATGTACTCCGACTTATTGGTATTTCCTGATGTAGACATGACTGACTGAACCACTGAGCATGTGATATAACTGAATTCAAGCCCCAGGACTGGCAAAAAAAAAAAAAAAAAGCCAAGCTAGAGAGAGTGCAACCCCCTGAGTTCATGCTGCCAGAACTGGCACTATAAATAACTAGGTAAATAAATAACTTTTTAAAGATTACAAAAATATTAAATGAAAGAATACATTTAGAAGGATTGACAACCATTGCTGGCATATAGTTAAGATGAACATTATTAGCTATTAGGATAATTGCCAAGATTTTCCAACTTTGTTTATAAGATAAGTAGAAAAGACCAGCATGATGCTGTGGCTCAAGTGGTAGAGTGCTAGCTTTGAATAACAACAACAACAAAAGCTCAGGGATAATGCCCAGGCCCTGAGTTCAAATCCCAGGATTGGCCAAAAAAAAAAAAATACTGGACTACAATGTCTCCAATAAATACACAAATTACAATTAAGTTAACTGCCTGTTAGTTATACAGATCAATGGTTTAAATATTCCTACCAAAACAAGTTTCTTTCCATCAAGTTTTTAATTTCTATTTACTTATTGTTTGCAAAGAAGATAAAAGATATTAAGAATTGTTCTACAATAACAATAATCAGGGCTGGGTTTTATGTGGGTTTTATAGGTCAGTGGAAAAGTGCTTGCCTAGCAAGTGCAACATCCTGGGTTCTATACCCAGTGCCCATAAAGAAAAGAAAAAATATACAGTTAAAAAAATCACCTATAGCTGGACACAGTGGCTCATGCCTGTAATCCTAGCTACTCAGGAGGTTGAGATCTGAGGACTGGGGGTTCAAAGCCAGCCTGGGCACTCAAGAACATAAGACTCTTGTCTCCAGTTAATCACTAGAAAATGGGAAGTGGGGCTGTGGCTCAAGGGGTAGGGTATTAACCTTGAGCTGAAGAGCTCAGGGACAGTGCCCGGACCCAGAGTTCAAGCCCCATGACCCCCCCACACACAAAAAAAATCACCTCTAAACTAAATAAAAACAAGTGGGTAAATGAAAGCTACACAAAGAGAACACAAGATATCAAAAAGTTAGAAATGCTTATATTCATCAGATAGTCAAAAAAGCCACAAATTCAACTTTAAATGTTAAAAATTCCAAGACAAATTCAGAGTCCATATGATTAGTATTGCCTGACCCCCAGTGCTTTCAAAAGACTAAGGCCATTATTTTCACATGAAAAGAATAATTATCACTGTTTGAAATAGAGGGGGGAAAATCCTGTTGACTCTAACAAAGGAAATACTGTGTAATATAGTAACCAGTCACTACAAAAGCATCTATAGGAGGCACAAACAATGCCACCCCTCTTCCTGCAGGTGGCTCAACACAGGCGCAGATTTTAGGATAACAAGAGAAATGGAGGAAATGCCTAGCTTCTCCTTATCTTCCTTTTCTTTCTTAATATTAAGAAGAAAACAAAAGCAAAATGACACGCGTCGTGCTGCTCTTGATACCTGCTCTTTGGTAGTCTGGCCATAACTGGGAAGGAAATTTGGAGCTAAAAGAGAAGACTAAATACAAAATCACTATTGTAATGATGGGTCTTAAAAGGAGGAAGACAAGAGGGAAGAAAAGTTTTCTAAATAAATAAAACTGCTTTCTTCCTATTGATGCGATAAGCCCTCTCAATGGGATAGAAAGAGGATGAGCAAAAGGAAGGCGGAGGAGGAGATGACAGAGGCATTCCACTATCCAGCCAAAATTTATCCTCTCCATTAGGACACATTACATTCCAACATGTAAAAGTCTTTTCCTTTTGCTATTTCTTTGTGATTTTTATGACATTCATGCATTTTTATGGAATTTATGTGATTTTTATGAAACGTAAACTCTCCTATATTAACCTCAGCAACCTAGCTGGAAATGCCCTACCCCACATAAATATTTGAGGTCTGGTTAGCCTATTTGAGTGCTCATCCTTTCCTAGGTCTTTATAACCTTATAAAGAAAGCTACTATATGATTATGGAACAACTATTAAAAAATAATATCAGGAAGCCAAGGGACAGAAAACAAAGACATGAATAATTTTGTCTATGATGATTAAATGGTATCCATAAAATACCAAGCACAGAGAGTGGAGCACAATGAAGCAAAACAGTGTCCGATTTCTTCCCAGATAATTAGCTCTCTAATCTGCTGTCATTATTAGAATAGACAAGTGATTCTCAAGATAAAGACCACACCTGCACCTCCCTCCCCCAGCAAGGGACATACCTGTCAGAGCAGAACCTGAAATTCCTATCAGTATCCAAAGAAGACCAAGACATAAGAAGTTAAAATAAATAAATAAAATGAACTGGTTATGTTAGTGAATCCTGTAACCCCAACACTCTACCAAGGAAAGGAACAGGAAGATGGTGAGTTGGAGACCAGCCTTGGTCACATAGCAATTTCAAGGCCGGCTTGTACTACACATCAAGACTGTGCCTCAAAAATAACAAGAAATATAGATGTAGTTTAGTGATAGAATGCTTGCATAGCACACACAAAGCCCCGAGTTAGAATCCCAGCACTGGGAGAAAAAAAAACAGGAAAAACATTGTACCAGACAATGGATCATGTCTTATCCTTGTTTATTCCCCCTGAATTTATGATTCTATTTGTACAAAAAAAAATCAGACACAAAGCTAGTCTAGAAAATGTATGGAACTGTTGCTTGACTGAAAAAGAAGTGGGAAATGGAGAAGAACTTTCCACAAGGGAACTTTTGGACTGGTAGAAATGTTCTTCATCTTGATTGTGGAGCACTTATACAATTAAAATGGGAGAATTTCATCACCTGTGCATTATACCACTCTGATTCCTAGTCTTTATATTGTTCGTGTTTTTTTTCCATATGTTTGAAGGATAACCAATATCTGATGTCATCTTTCTACCTCTCCGTCTTTCATACTGAAGGATTAACTCCCACCCTATTTTCCCAGATGCACACAGATACCAGGCAAGCCACTGAAGATAAGTATAGACTACCTGACTCCAGCAGGGAAACTTACCTAAGCCTAGCTGTAAACATCCCATTGTGGGACCAACCGGAAAGCCCACACCTCCCTTGACCCAGTGGTTTTTGCATTAACTTCTGCCCCCTTGCTCAGACCCCATAAAACCCCAGATCCTGTCCCAGTTCTGATGCACAACCTCCAGTTCTGTGGGAAGGTTGTGCCCCTTGCTGCTCCTCAATAAAGAGTCCATGCCTGTTGATGATTGAGTCTGGCCTATTCCTTTTTCATTCTCCCTTTTCCTAACAGTTGGTACCAAAACCCAGGAGAGGAAAAGCCCCAGGAGTAACTGGGTTCCCTCTTCAACTCTTGGCTGGTTCAAGAACTTCCTAAGTACCCTCCCATCCTCCATTCTCTGCTGCCTGTTCTTCTCACTATAGCCAGAATAAAGTTCTTAATAGTTTGATTTCCCCAAGTGTTTCCATGGCTTACAAGGATGCATAATCCATCTCCTATCTTCTTCACCACATACACATATTCCCTCCTTCCCCCCACATGCATACGCATTTTTTTTTTTTTTGTCAGTCCTGGGCTTGAGCTCAGGGCCTGAGCACTGTCCTTGGGCTTTCTCAAGGCTAGAGCTCTACCACTTGAGCCACAGCACCACTTCCAGGTTTTTCTATTTATATAGTACCAAGGAATTGAACCTGGGTCTTCGTGTATGCTAGGCAAACACTCTACCACTAGGCCAAACTTCAGGCCCTTCCACTTGCATTTTTCATACAATTACCTTCCTCACTCCATCAGTTCCACAAATACTCTCCCCCATGCTGTTTTCTTTTTTGATTGTTTGCTTTCTTTTTTTTTTTTTTAAACTTTAGACTCTAGATTTATTTAGGGCTATATCTGGACATCTTTATATATTTTGTTTTACTCTAGAAGATGACAAGACAGTAAGACCCTGGCCTAAATAAATTTGCTTTACTTATATAGCAAGAGGATAACATTAAACATGGAAGCTTTCAATTTGTGGCACTGAATGATGATCTACACAGGGCCCCCTTCAAAAGCTACACTTAAGGACCTGCCTAGCTTTTCAGAAATACAAGCACGGTTGAGGTCTTCCAGCTCATTTGCTTGACATTCATGCTTTCTGCCTTGAAACTTCTTTTTAATGGCATCCTTGGAGCTTGTATAGATCATTTTACTTTTCAGGGGTGCTAGTTGTGGTGCCCACAAGAAAAATATGAACTCTTCTTTTCTAAATACCTTGGTTTCAAAGCTTGCATCACACAAAGCATAACGACAATGTTTTTCAGGAAGCATTCCCACAACATGCTTGAAAGCATCGGTTATGGTAGCACCAACATCTCCAACCAAAATTTCTTTGCCTTCCTCAACAATGATGTACTTTTTGTCTGCACTGAAATAAAAAAATGACAGCCTCCTTCCTTTTCTTGATTTCTTCTGGTGTAGAGAATTTTTGAACTTTCATGTCATAGAAAATTCGACACACTTCATCAGCAACTTGCACTCCAGAGGCCATCTTGCCTGGGGTGGTCACGGGGGTGGGGGGGATGGCCGAGGGTCTTCCTTGCAGAAGCTTGACTGATGGAACGAGCCATTTGCTTTCTTTTTGAGACAAAGTCTTGTTACATAGCCCAGGCTGACCTAGAACTTAACAATCTTGCTGCCTTGACCTCCTGGATCCTGCTGGGATTACAGCTGTGTGTGACCATGCCTGGATTCTTCCATTATGTTTTACAGAAACACTAACCCCATTTCTGCCTCAGAACTTGGACTTTTACTTTGCCATCAATGGTATTGACATTCCCATGGTATATTCCTACAAGATCTTCAAGAGAGGCTGTCGCTGACTGCCCAATCCAAACTGCTTGCTTTGTCACTTCATCGCCTGCCCTTCCCTTATTTCTCTTCATAGTGCTTATCACCACCTTAAATATTATATTTATTTTAAAATTTTCCCTAACTAGATTATATTTTGTTCACCAAGATATTCCATGAGCCTGTAACAAGGCTTGGCTCATTAAGGATGATCGATGTATTAATTAATCCTACTTTCAAAATATGAGTCAATCTTTCAATTGACATGGCAAAAACACAGTGGTTGATTTCTCAAACTCTGCTGAAACCTGTCTCTCCCTTAGCCACTATTTCCCATTAATTGGCTCATCTTTTATCTTATTGCTTAAAAACTTAGGCATCAATCATTTTTTATTCTTTTTTTTACTTTATCTACCAATCTATCAGTAATTCATTGTCTGTCTCCAAAATATATCCATACTCTTTTTCTTTTTCTTTTTTTTTTTTTTTGGTCCATGGTAAGACTGGATCTCTGGGCCTGGGCACTACCCCTGAGCTCTTCAGCTCAAGGCTATTGCTCTACCACTTGAGCCACAGCGCCACTTCCAGTTTTATGGTAGTTACTTGGAGATAAGTCTCATGGACTTTCATGTGCCCAGGCTGGCTTTGAACCATGATCTCAGCCTCCTCAGTAGCTAGGATTACAGGCATGAGCCACCGTCACTTAGCCAATTCTATTTCTTTGCATCTTCAATATCACCATTCCAGTCCAACTCAACATTATCTCTGTCCTAGATTAATAAAATAGCCATTTTATCAGCACACCCATCTCATTTAATATTCTTCCAATTCAATATCCACAGAGAAACTGATTACTTTTTTCAACCCAAGACCTTTTATTTCTTGCTTTAAAAAATACTTAGAATAAAATATAAACTTCTTCTCATGGCCTAGCAGATCCTATGTGATCAACCTTTACCTATTTGTGGCCCCTCAGTGTTATCCAGCTTTCTTGTTTTGTTTTGTTTTGTCTTGGGCTTTGCACAGTCCTTGGACTCTCCTCAAGGCTAGCACTCTACCACATGAGCCACAGCACCACTTCTGGCTTTTTCTATGTATGTGGGTCCAAGAAATCAAATCTAGGCCTTCATGCGTGCTAAGCAAGCACTCTACCAGTAGGCCAAACTCCCAGCCCTTATCTAGCTTTCTTTGAGAAGTATCATGTTCATTCTTCCCTGTTGGCTTTGCATTTGCAGTTCCTTCTGCCTGGGATTCTCTTGTTTGGGACCTGTGATGATGAATCTTATGTGTCTACTTGACAGACTGTGAGTCTCTTGGCCTTGAAATCTTACTTCAAAAGGAAAAAGTTCTTCCAGCAGGAAACAACACTTCCACTGGACTGCACACTCTGGCCATGTTGGACAACTCAGACTTCTGAATTAATGGGCAAAGAAAGGAGTTAGTGTGCTAGTGAGATTACCCACCCTAACCATCAAAGAAAAATCGGACTCCAGTCCTGCTTCACAATGGAGGCAGAAAGAGAATTATGAAATATAAGAGATTTCCTAGAGCATCTTCTAGTATTACCACAGTAAGGGCAATGAAAACCTATAATTGTCCAACCCAGGCAAGACTACTAATGACTGGGTTAGTCTGTCAGGTAGGGAACTCTGACCAATTGAGGTGGTTCCTAAAGGCAAAGGATATGCAGATTGAGTCATGGAAGAAGACAGGTATAAATTTCAGCCACAGCTATGAGATTAGTTGCAGAAATGGGGACTGAAATTATCATGAATATTTTATTATGAATATATCATGTGTATACTAAACAACTGTTTTTCCTTTTTAGTTCTCATCATAGGATATTTTATCATAGGATATTTTATCATAGGATATATATAAGATATGAGATATAAGGAGAACAGCAAGCATCACTCAAGAATTTTACTTACCTTCTTTCCTGAGAGATTGTTACCTTTTTAGCTGTATGCAGTATAGTTATATTATGTTAGAAGTGCTTGCATTATTACTGTCTTTCCTTGAACAGTACATTTAAGGAGATGTCTATGAGGACCATATTAGCCAGAAGTAGACTTATAATTTTCGACTTACTAATTTCATTTCAACTTGACAGAGTCACAGGTATGAAAATATTTATTTAGCCAAATGTTATGAGAAAGCCAGGCACTAGTGGCTCATACCTGTAGTCCTTGCTACTCAAGAGTTTAAGATCTGAGGATCTCAGGTCAAAGTCAGCTTGGGAAGGAAAATCTGTGAAACTATTACCTCTCATTAAGCGCTAAAAAGCTGGAGGTGTAACTGTGGCTTAAGTGGTAGAGGGCTATCCCTGAAACAGAAAGCTCCAAGCCCCAGTACACACACACACACACACACACACACCCCAGAATTTTTTGGATGAAATTAACAATTGTATTGGTGGGTAAAGTAAAGCAGATTGATCCCCATAAAATGGTTGGGTTTTATTCAATCATTTTTGTACTTGGTATGCACGCGCGCGCACACGCGCGCGCGTGCGTGCGTGCGTGCATGTGTGTGTGTGTGTGTGTGTGTGTGTATGTGTGTTGTTTTTTCATACTCAAGGCCTGGGCATCATCCCTGAGTTTTTTCACTCAAAGGTAGTGCTCTATCATTTTGAGCCATAACACCACTTCTGATTTTCTGGGGGTTAATTGGAGATAAGACTCTTGGGGACTTTCCTGCCTAAGTTGGCTTTGAGCCATGATCCTCAGATCTCAGCCTCTTAAGTAGCTGGGATTACAAAAATGAGCCACCAGCACCTGACACCTTATATTTTATTTATATACATCTATGTTGGGAGCCAGAGTGGAATCAAACTGTACCTTGACTTGCATCAGACGATGGCTATATTGTCTTATTGCTTTCTGGCCCTATTCTATGTAAATGACCTGAGAATTACCATATGAATGTAACACCTGGAGGTTGCCTGGGAGAAGAGGAGGGAAGAAGGGGGAGGGGAAAATAAACGCGGCAGTCTAGTCAGTCTTTGCCTGGACGGCGGACATCCCGGACCGAGTGTGTCTGTCTCTCTTCTTTTTCTTCCTAGTCCTTGTCCCCTATTTCAGGAACCCCAATCTGCGAACCCTGGTTTGCTGCCGGTTGGCCCCGGCATCTGGCGCCCGAACAGGGACCCTGAAAATCTGGGACGAAGGTGAAGGACCCCTCCCTGTGGTGAGTAACACATCGTAGGACTATTAAGAGAGTATAGTCAGGAGTAAAAATTATGGGTCAAGCTAATAGCCATGGGTTATTTCTACCGATCTTAACAGGCCTATTTGAAGCCCACGGAACGCGGGTGGAAAAAGGGGTGCTTCAGAGCTTCCTACAGTTTGTCGAGGAGGCATGCCCGAGGTCTATAGAGGAGGAATTCCAAAAAGCCTGGCAGCGGATAGGAAAAAGAATTCTAGATTATTATGATGTATATGGCCCCGAGAAGACCCCAATAGAGGCTGCTACTGTATGGAGTTTAGTAAGTGAATACATAGATCCTCTACATGAAAATGCTGAACTTAATCTTGAATTAAGGGAACTTTATGAGTTAAAGGACCCTTCTGAAAAACCTGAGGCTGAGCCATATGCCGCAGCCCAAGAGAGTCTAAGTGAGATCTTGAAAAGGGAACAACAACCAGTAGATATTGAGTATCAGAATTCAGGTTTGAATATCAAGGAGGAAAGTTATGATGAGTCAATGGAGGGCCGAATGGCTACGATGGAGAAGAAGTTAGAAGAAATCCTACATTTTCTATCGAAAATGGGGACAGAGCAGAGAGCCCCCCCAGAAGTAGGAAAGAAATATGACCTTCAGGCCACTATGGTGTCTGATTCTAAACCTTACCCCTCACACCCACCGCCTCCGGCTGCAGCCTTACGGCCTCAATCCCTTTCTCAACCTTTAGGCAAGCCTAAAGGCCCTAGCAACAAGTCCCTTTTAACAGGCACTACAACCAGGCACAGTGCATCGCAATTAAACCTGACTCAGGCTGCTAGAGAGAGGGAAGGTATTTCAGGGCCTCGATGCTTCCCTAGTTTAGTTGATTATGATGAACAAGTAAACCATCAACCTGTTCCTGTTAAACTATTACAGGATTTAAAAAATGCCTGCTCCCAATATGGGCCAACTGCCCCTTTTACTCAAGTAATATTGGAGGCCGCGTGTGCTGGTATTGCATGCCCAAATGACTGGAAGCGGCTTGCCAGAGCATGCCTTAGTGCGGGAGAGTACTTATTATGGGAGACAGAGTTCACTGCACAGTGTCGGGCTAAAATTGAAACAAATAGGTCTAAGAACCTGCCTTACACTGTTGATCAGTTGTTAGGAGAGGGAACCTATAAAAACACCAAAGATCAATTGGGTTATGCAAAGGAGGCCTATTTACAAATAAATGCTGCGGCGAGAGAGGCTTGGAAAAAGTTACGCAATTCCAATCGTACAAAAAATCTAGTAGAAGTTAAACAGGGACCAAATGAGCCTTATCTAGAATTTTTGTCTCGATTAATGGAGACTGCAGACCGCCTAGTACAAGATGAGAATGCAAGGGAGATTATAGTTAGACACATAGCCTATGAAAATGCCAACGCCGCCTGTCAGGCAGCTATCAGACCCCATAGGAATAAGGGAGGAATCACGGACTTTATTTCACTGTGTGCTGATATTGGACCCTCCCATGTACAAGGCCTTACTTTAGCCGCCGCTCCTCAAGGAAAGACTGTTACTGAGTCTCTAAAATATAGAGGTCAGCGGCATTCTCGGGCTGCTAGACCCCCAGGGCGTTGCTTCTCTTGTGGACAAATAGGACATTGGATGACGCAATGCCCACGCCAGGCCAGGCAAAAGAGAGAAAAATCACCTGGCACATGTCCACGCTGTGGTAAAGGGAAGCACTGGGCTAAAGATTGCAGGTCAAGAACAGATCGCAATGGCCGCCCGCTTTCGGGAAACTGGAGGAGGGGCCAGCCCCTGGCCCCGCAAAACCATGGGGCAGTCCCTCCCTCTTCTCGGCCACAAGTGCATCTTCTAACAACCCCCCAAGATCAGTCTCCGGCCTCCTCCGTGCCACCCCAGGAAGTGCAGGATTGGACCTCTGTTCCTCCACCTGCTCAGTATTGACCCCAGAGATGGGGACACAAGCTCTCCCCACGGGGGTCTTCGGCCCCCTTCCCCCGGGAGTGGCTGGATTGCTGTTAGGGCGAAGTAGCTCAGCCCTTAAAGGGATACAGATTACACCTGGCAAAATTGACCAGGATTTTACTGGAGAAATCAAAGTTATGGCCTCTGCCCCGAAACACGTGGTATCGATCCCAGCCGGTCAAAAATTAGCACAATTAATACTTGTGCCTTTACCTCCCGGGGAGACTACTAATTCCCCATGTGGACAGAGAGGATTTAGATCTTCTGATATCTATTGGGTACAAAGCATAAAACAAGAGAGGCCTGAGATGACTATATTTATACAAGAAAAGCCCTTTAAAGGAATATTAGACACTGGAGCAGATGTGTCTGTGATATCTAAAAAACATTGGCCAGCCCAATGGCCCCTGACAACCTCTATGACTTCCCTACAGGGGGTTGGGCAAGCAACTGACCCACAGCAGAGCAGTGCGATCCTTGTTTGGAGAGATGAGGAAGGGCACTCTGGTCATTTTCAGCCATTTGTCTTGGATCATCTGCCAATTAATTTATGGGGTCGTGATATCATGGAAAAAATGGGAGTGTATATGTTTAGTCCTAGTGCTGCGGTCACTAAGCAGTTACTTGATCAAGGCCTCCTCCCCTTTAGGGGACTAGGCCGAGCAGCACAGGGGGAGCTAGAGCCACTCCAACCCCAGTCTCACCCTACGAGACAAGGATTGGGGTATCCCTTGACGGGAGCTGTCGTTTGCCCTCCCCCACATGCTGATCCCATAAATTGGCTCTCTGAACGACCGGTATGGGTTGAACAGTGGCCTCTTTCACTAGAAAAGATCATTGCAGTACAGCAGCTAGTACAGGAGCAGCTGGACTTGGGGCATGTGGCCCCTTCTAACTCTCCATGGAATTCTCCAATTTTTGTTATAAAGAAAAAGTCAGGTAAATGGAGGCTGTTACAGGATTTGAGAAAAATAAATGCCACAATGGAACTGATGGGGGCCCTACAGCCTGGCTTGCCTTCACCCATGGCAATCCCAAAGGATACTTATAAGATTATTATAGATTTGAAGGATTGTTTCTATACTATACCCCTGGCGCCTCAAGACTGTAAGCGCTTTGCCTTCAGTGTCCCCTCTGTTAATTTTAAAGAACCCATGAAGCGATATCACTGGCTTGTGCTCCCACAGGGCATGGCAAATAGCCCAACTTTATGTCAAAGTTTTGTGGCTAGAGCCATTTCTTCCACTCGTGAAAAATTTTCTTCTGTTTATATTGTTCATTATATGGATGACATCTTGTTGGCTTGTTCTGACCCTATCGTCGTACGACAAGCCTTTGGACAACTAAAGCAGGATCTGAGCCTCTTTGGCCTTGTAATAGCAGCTGAAAAGGTTCAGGAACACCCGCCTTTTACATATCTAGGCCATATATTAGGCCCACACTATTTTAAAAGCCAAAAAATACAATTAAAAACTTCACACTTAAGAACTCTTCATGATTTTCAGCAATTCTTAGGAGATATAAATTGGCTTCGGCCTTATCTAAAGCTCTCCACAGGAGAGTTAAAACCCCTCTTTGATCTCTTAAAAGGAGATACCAACCCTACATCCTTGCGCGAATTAAATCCTGACGCCAGGAGGGCCATCCAAATTGTAGAAAAGGCAATTTCCCAGCAACAAATGACCTATTGTGACTATTCTAAACCCTGGGGAGTTTACATTTTAGCTACTTCTCACTCCCCAACTGCTGTATTGTGGCAGGATGGCCCACTTTTATGGCTTTATCTACCATCAACACCCGGCAAAGTGCTGACCCCCTACTACGAATTGGTAGCTAATCTGATACACATGTGCCGAGTGGATTCCCGTAAATATTTAGGTCAGGAACCTCATTTTATCTGTGTCCCATATAATTTACAACAACAAGATTGGCTATTCGCCCATTGCGATCCTTGGGCCATTGCTTGGGCCAATTATACGGGAAAAATTTTGCATCACTACCCGTCTAACAAACTTCTCCAATTTGCTGCGTGTCATACGTTTCTATTTCCTTCCATAGTACAGGCCTCGCCTTTATCCTCTGCCGCTTTGGTATTTACAGATGGATCCTCAAATGGAACGGCTGCTCTGACCATTAATGGGAAAACTCAATCTTGGGTTACAGGTTTTTCCTCCGCCCAAGAGGTGGAGTTAGAGGCTGTTTTACAGGCACTCGTCCTGTTACAAGACGAGCCCTTTAACTTATACTCAGACAGTCAATATGTAATCCGTGCTCTTCAAGTCATAGAAACTGTTCCCTTTATTGGAACTACTAACTCCAATATTCAGACCCAATTTCGCCAAATACAAACTTTGCTTTGTTCTCGCAACCACCCCTGTTTTTTTGGCTTTGTTCGAGCTCACACTAATCTTCCTGGCCCTTTAAGTGAAGGCAATGCGGTCACTGACTCTGCCACCAGAGTTTACTTAACTCAGGTTGAACTTGCTAAGCAGTCACATGCCATCCACCATCAAAACAGTCGAGCCTTGCGCCGACAGTTCAAATTATCTAGGGAAGCAGCGAGGCAAATAGTCAAGACTTGCCCCAACTGTGTCCCTTTTTCACCAGCCCCCCATTTAGGTATAAACCCACGAGGACTGCTTTCTAATCACATTTGGCAGATGGATGTCACGCATGTTCCATCATTTGGCCGATTAAAATATGTTCATGTTACTGTAGATACTTATTCTAATTTTATCTTGGCCACCCCCCTTGCTGGGGAAGCCACTAAACATTGTATCTCTCACTGCATTCGATGCTTTGCTGTGATGGGGATTCCCTCGCAAATAAAAACAGATAATGGCCCTGGCTATGCAAGCCGAGCATTTCAATCCTTCTGCCGTTCCTATAATATCACTCATATTACAGGCATTCCTTACAATCCTCAAGGCCAAGGCATCGTGGAGAGAGCTAATGGATTATTAAAACATCAAATTGCTAAAATACAGAAAGGGGAGTCGTATCCCGCTACCCCTGTGAATATACTTAATCATGCTTTATTTGTTTTAAATTTTTTGAATTTGGATTCAAATAATTTATCTGCTGCTCAGCGATTCTGGGAAAAAAGAGAGCAGCGTGCTTTTGCCTTAGTAAAGTGGAAGGATCCCCTAACTGGTGCTTGGCATGGACCCGATCCTGTTCTAACCTGGGGTCGAGGGCATGTATGTGTTTTTTCACAAGGAGAAAATGACGCCCGCTGGCTGCCTGAACGCTGCGTTCGGATCGTGGAGAGTGACAGTGGCCATCCAAGCAGCGACTCACTGGGCCTACACCCCCAACCCTCCAGTGGTGCATCCTGCGACGTGGAAAGGACCTGAGTTATTTGTGCATGTCTATTGGGACTGCTACTGATCCACTTGTTCCACACATTCATATGAGCTGTGTTTCTCCTCCTTTTACTATTATGTAGGGACCTTTTAACATATTCATTGACTCTACACAATTTAATATGTGACATTATTTTGTCTTTACCATCCCTCTTCTTAATAACCTTTTTTATAAAAGATGCCCAGGTGAAAAGCAAAGGCCTCCAGAGGTAAGTAGAAGTCGGCCGACCCCCTGTATGTCTGTGTTTTGTTTTATTTTTTTTATTCTATTTTATTTAAAAAAAAAAAAAAAAAAAAAAAAAAAAAAAAAAGGGGTGCACTGTGGGCCTAAAATAGAGGCCTGGGTGGTCAAGGGACGCCTTGACCCCCCTTCCCCTTCTGAGTTTCTTGTCAATATCAAGGCATACCTGAGAGTCCCACCAGCAAGACATGTCTAAATCTAAAAATAACTGTTTGGTGAAAACATTCATTTGAGCTCATGTTTTTTGTGTTAAGTGTATCTGATTGAGTCCAATTTTCTTGTTATATGTCAATGTCTGATTATTTAAAAGTCTCCGTTTGTCTTGTTCGTGTTACATATTTTTCCTTGTCCAGTTTTGTCTTTAAAATTGGTACCATTTCTAAGTATGGATCCTTATGGTTTTTCTGTGCGTACTCAAGCACACATCCTTGTTATTTATTTGAACATTTCTGGGCCTGGTATGGCCCCTCCCAATCCGCTGCAGCTGAGGTGAGCAGAGGCCAGACAAAGCAGCTGCAGGCTTCGTTCAGTTTCCTTTTTCCTACAACCTGCTGAAGTGACAGTCTAGAGACACTTGGTGACAGGACACAGACTTGTCTTAGTTCTCCTAGGTTTAAGACTCCCACCCAACTTTCATCTGCAAAAAGTAATATGTCTGATATCAGAAACAAACTCTGGAAGAATAAATTTCAGCTAAGTTGCCTTGTTAGAAAGCTTTGTTTAAAAACAAAAACAACAACAGCAACAACAAAAAACCTGGTTGTCACCTCCAAGAATAAGCTTTGCAAAAACAACAACAACAAAAACAACAAAAAACAACAACAACAAAAAAACCCTCATGGTACTAAAATTTCCGGAAAATGAACGGCCGATATTAATTTTGCGCGCTTTAAGATCTTTGAGTATGAATGTGTGTACGAATGGGTGTGAGTGAACATGTTCAAGGTTAAATTGTCAGCATGCTGTATAAAACAATGGTTGAGCTCATTTGAAACACAAAAGCAATTGGGTAAATCTAAGTCTAAACTTCAAGAAAATTAGTAGGTTTGAATGTTTCCTATGTCTCAAAGGATTATTGCATTGTCTTAAAGAAAAACTGGTAAATATTTTTCTAGATCCTGAAATCTGCATTTTATTGCAAGGCATACAACTGTTTACATTGTAAACATTGTATCCTGTTTAGCACAGAGATGTTAGGGAATTTGGAATTTATTACTTTAAGTTAAAGTTTGGAAACATGTATTAGAGATTTAAATGTGAAATTGTTCATTAACGTCAGAAATTTTGCCTGTCTGTCTTTTCTTGCAAATCTGATGGTAAAATGTGGATAATGTGATTAGTATTTTAAAGGAATGTTTAAAGGTTTATCTCCATGCTATTGGGTGAAAAAAAAAAAAAAAAAAAAAAAAAAAAAAAGAGGAAACTAAGTCCAGACCTAGACTTTTGGTGCACTGATGTCTATAGTTCTTGCATTAGGGAAAAACTGTTATTTGAGTTTAAATTGTTGTTGGAGTTTAAGACAGTAATCTAAACTGCAAAAAAAAAAAAAAAAAAAAAAAAAAAAAAAAAAAAGGCCCTTTTCTAAAAGGCAAGAGGAGTGACTTGAGCCCTAGGGGGCCTGAAGGCAGAAGGAGTTCTTTGTGCCCTTAAAGGTTTTTCAATTGCAAATAAAGGCTAAGGTGTTGATTGTTTAAGCCAGTATCAGCAAAAGTTTTAAGAACATTGGAAATGGGTTTCTAAACAATATTTGAAAGTGAAATTGTCTTAAATGTTTAAAGAAAGAGAAAAAAGGAAAATCAGGACTACCAAAGTAATTGCTTAATTGCTATTTCAGCTTACTCTTGTAAGTTACTTTATAGCAATCTCCAGAAGGCCCATGGAGAAGGACAGCAGATCCTCATTCAGATGTAAGTTTGGCCCTCACCAAGTTCCAGGTAAGATCATGCTTAGAGACTATTTCTGTATTGACCACCTTGTTGCTTCTAATTGGAGTAAAGTGGCCTTTTGTAGACTCATTGATCTGAAAGCCACAGTTTTGAGCCTGCCCGGGCAAAGCAAAGTCCCTGTGAGACTGTGGTGTCTAATCTGCCAGCAGGATGCTGGGACAGAGTTGCTTTGGAGCTCGAAGTGGCAGAGTGATAGCTCTGAGCTGAAAAGCTGGGGGGAAGCACTCAAGCACCAAGCTCGGGACTCACAGTGGCAGGGTGCTAGCCTTGAGCTGGAGAGCTGAGAGACAGCGCCCAGACCCTGAGTTCAAATCCAGCAACCAACAAAGTGAAATGCCAATGGCATGTTTATCCCTGTGTGGAGAGACACTACCGGGACAGGAAAGCCTCTGCTTGGATGGCAGAGTTGGTGTCAGATCTTAGAGTCACTTGTGCTTGGCCATTCAAATTAATCAGAGCCGGGAGGTCATAGAATAGTTTGTAAGCATGCCTTACTAATGCCCGTGCCTTTCATAACTGGGCAGGAACTTGTCAATCTTCTGTGATAGTGGGTAGTTTAAAGTCCTAATTGAGCGAATTTTTTTATTTTTGACACCAGCCACAAATTCAGGAAAAGTTTGTGGATCTGAAGCTTGTGTCTCTATTAATCTGTTTAGATCTGACAACTGAAGCATTGTTAAGGTTGCAGAAATTTAGTTCCCCAGACAATCAAGAAAAAGCCTTTGCAAACGGGTGCTAGGTAGGCTGCGCTGTTGTGGCCAAGGATGGTTTGTGCAGTTGTTGAATGTCAAGTATGATTTCTAGTTTGGAGTAGATTGTTGTTCCTGGTGTCTAATCCTTGCAACCCCTTGATAAAACAGGCTAGGCTTCTTAAGGTCCCTGGTCAAGCGTGGAGACGGCACCCCTGAGTCAGCTTGAAGAAGTCACGGAAGTTGAATCTCCGCCCATCAAATCCCCGTTGGACCAAGGGACCAAAGTCATTTTTGGAAAATGTGACAGGATAAATTAGGGGTATAGAAAAGAGTAAAAATTGCACTTGTGTTTCTTTTAAAATAAAAAACGGGGGACATGTTGGGAGCCAGAGTGGAATCAAACTGTACCTTGACTTGCATCAGACGATGGCTATATTGTCTTATTGCTTTCTGGCCCTATTCTATGTAAATGACCTGAGAATTACCATATGAATGTAACACCTGGAGGTTGCCTGGGAGAAGAGGAGGGAAGAAGGGGGAGGGGAAAATAAACGCGGCAGTCTAGTCAGTCTTTGCCTGGACGGCGGACATCCCGGACCGAGTGTGTCTGTCTCTCTTCTTTTTCTTCCTAGTCCTTGTCCCCTATTTCAGGAACCCCAATCTGCGAACCCTGGTTTGCTGCCGGTTGGCCCCGGCACATCTATATATTATTTATATACATACTTGTCAATCTGCCTATACACATTCTCTTGGTTCTGTTTTTCTGGGGAATTCTAACTCAAGTCGTCACCTCACTAGCATCTTCTTTGTCATTTTAGTCATAGTGCAACCTTACCCCCCAGGCCACTGGATTGCAATTACGTTTCACATACATCTCGTCAGGTTCTGTGTCTTTGCCATCAAAAATGGCTTCGCCTCTTTATTTGCACTATCTTTTACTGCCTGACTGTCCTATAATCTACATAGGAACATTTTTCTCTTGCTCTCGAAGACCCCTTAAAATTAGAACTATCTAATAACTAGCACATAAAAGTGCTCACTGATTTGTTTCACAAAGAAAGGAAAATGTACTTTTTAAAAAATATGGAATGAAAATGTAGAAGCTTTGCAAGCATTTTAAAAATGAAACTAGCTAACTGATTTCTGCCAATGATAAAATATGTTCCAATATTATCCCTTTCACCTGAAAATGTTCAGACTCTTCCACTCATTAATATTCCTGGGAAGTCATTCAAAAAAAATTAAGCACTCCAACAAATGGAAACAAGAGTTTTTCTTCAGTGTTGCTGTTTTTGTTTCTTTTCTTTCTGTCTTGCTTGTCTTTAGGAAGATAAAGGGGGGAGGGCAGAGAAATGGAGGGACACTGAGTGAACAAATGCAGCAGCATTGCTTACTAGATACTATGTTGAAAACAAACTATACAACTTGCAGGTGATGGAAGGTGAAAATGTAGAAAAGATTTTTACCAGACACTAAGTCTGCAAGCACCTTAATCTTGGACTTCCCAACCTCCCAAATAGCAGTAAATTGTTGAATTTTGTGAATTACCCAGTTTATGAAGGTCTTTTCCTATCTTCTGTTATTTCTGTTATAGCAATCTGAAGAGACCAAGTTCCCAACCTTATATAAATTACCAATGTGATGTGTTATACAGAAAAAGAAAAAAGAGGCCGGGAGTTTGGCCTAGTGGTAGAGTGCTTGCCTAGCATGCACGAAGAGCCGGGTTCAATTCCCAGGTACCACATATATAGAAAAAAAGCCAGAAGTGGTGCTGAGGCTCAAGTGGTAGAGCTCTAGCCTTGAGAAAGTCCAAGGACAGTGCTCAGACCCTGAGCTCAAATATATTTATAAATATATTAAATACTAATATAGAATAAACTACAGATAATCTGCTGTGTTCAAATGGTAGAACTATTGGTCAATTATGTTTAAATTTTTCTTTGATGTCAGTCCTATATATTTCTATAAGAAAAAAATGTTTTTGCTTGCCTTAGGGCATGAACCCAGGGCCTGACAGCTGGCCCTGAGCTTTTTAGCTCAGGGCTGGCATTCTACCATTTGATCTAAAGCTCCACTTCCAGCTTTATGTTTGCTAATTAAATAAGTGTCTCATGGACTGTCTGGGTTTTTAGTCCTTGGTCCCTTCCGACCTGCAGGAGGGATAGAGAGTACATGCCCCCACCAGGATGAGCCGAGAAAGGAGAGGGCCAACTGACCCTACACCCAGCCCTCCCTCAGGAGGCCAATCAGGGAGACCCGTCAAGGCATAAGCTTGTTTATTGAGGAAGTACTTTCAGCTAATATAGGATGCAGGAGCCTATCAGTACAAAGGTGGGCAGAGCGGGGAGGTCCACGTGTTTTCTCTCACTATAGGTAAAGAAGGGGAATCATGTGCTGACCAAGAGGGTGGAAGGGTTTGGGCCTATCCCAGAGGTGACCTTACTTTATATCACAAACCACATACACACCTTCTGACTGGCTGTGGGCACCATCTCAGCCAAGAGTGGTCCCAAGACCAGGAAATGAGCATTGGGCCATGAGTTAGGCCTCCTTTTCTACAGCATAGGTTTCCATTTCCCTGAGGTGATGTGCTCCACATTGGACTTTCCTGCTAGTCTGGCTTTGAACTGTGAGCCTCAGATCTTAGCTTCTATAGTAGCTAGGATTATAGGCATGAGCCATCAACACCTAACTTACATAAGAAAATTTTATATCATGCAAAATAATGTATAGTTTCAGGTCTTAACACCATTATTCACTGATATGTGGCTAAAGGCATAGTTTTCCAAACCTGTTGAACCTAAGAATTTCTTGGTGTTTTCCTGGATTCAGCCGAGCCAGATCTACTAAATCTAAATGTTAAGAAAAAATACCAAGGAATCTATTTTTAAATAAGCACCAATGTTTTAGCAACCACTAATTGGGGAACTGAATGACATCATGATGGCTTGAGTCAATGTAATCTTCAGTCCACCAACTGATTTATTACCGTAAGTATATGTCTCCCATTCCTCTTTGTCCCCTCTTATTAAAGAACCACAACCTATCTCTTCCAGGAGCTCACAAGGTACCAATGTTCTCAAGTAATGCATGGTAACAGAAGAAAAAAAATAGATCCAGACATGGGTTATTCTCTAAATGAATGATAGGTAAAAAGTAGATCTAGATGCTATTTTTATGCCATCTGGAGGCAGAAAGAAGAAATCTACCTTTTTTTCTTAAGTGGCATTAAACTGATTGTGAAGGGCGAGGGAGGGTATGACACACACACAAGGTTCTGAGTTCAAATTCCACTGCCACCAAGCAATTGAATGGTAGAATGGGGAGAGAGAACTAATAGAAGGAAGTAAAGAAGAATTCAAATTTGAGTTTACTTTGAAAGGAGGGAATACTGTCTTCATGCCCTTACTTCTTCCCCAGCCTCAGCCCAAGTAAGGGCATGACCAAGAGTCAGATGTTCAACAATGTGGCTCAATGTTTTACTGGGATAAATGCAGGAAAGAAGTTCCCAGTGGGAAGGTGGAGGTTATAAATTCTCAGTAGGTGGCAAGAACCTGTTGAATAAATTGCTGTAGAGGTTGAGGGTATAATTCAGTGGTCTAGTAAATTACCTTGCATTCACAAAGCACTCAGTTCAATCATCAGCAGAAAGGCAAGAAAGAAAGAAAAGGAAAGAAAGAAAGAGAGAGAGAGAGAGAGACAGAGAGGGAGGGAGGGAGGGGGAGAGGTAGGGAGAGAGGGAGGAAGAAAAAGATGTGGAGGGAGGGAGGGAGAGAAAGAGAAAGAAAAGGAGAGAAAGGAAGGAAGCAAAAGAATCCAAAATAGAGGTATACAATAAAAGAGTCCAAAGAAAGAATGAAGTTCAAAGCAGGTCATTCGATTCAGTGTTTGGGTCCTTGAGGGAAGCATATTCTCTTTTCAGATGATAGCAAAACTAAACTTTGATGGTGAGGGTAGCCAAGCTATTTAATACCCTACATTTACTGGGTAAGAGCCTCTCTCTTGTTATCTATTGTGCTGGCCCAATTCATAAGATTAAGTACCTGCCTATCCTGGTTTCCTACTTAACTCTACAAGTCCACATTTAGTGTCAGAGTCCAGCCCAGACCATGATTACCTCTTCTATGAATTCTGATAAGGGTTTTTTTTTTTACATCAATTCATTTTCCCCCACTTATGCTCTCTTAGATGATTTCTCCTGCCTAAGTACTTAGCAGACCTGAGGCTGTGCATCTGAGATCAGATAAGATCTCAGATGAGCTTTCAGGGTGTTATGGCTATAGACTCTGGTGATTTCTTAAGTCATAGTTTTGACAAATAGTGTCCTAACTATTAAATAAAATGTAGTCTGATACAAATATTGTGGTCAACTTTGTTAAGTCCTCTTACGGTGTTAGATTGCTGGCTATTGCAGGCTGATAGGCAATTTTCCCAATCAAGTTCCACCTGGTCCCTTTTATCACAGTCCTTGACAATAGCATTAGAGATAGATGACTAATATACTGAGGACTTGTGAGTGAGTGAGAATGTTAACCACACTTTAACACTGTATGATGGTTCACAGTATAAAAACACCTTTAAAAGAACAATCAATGATTCTTTCCTTCAAAAACAATGATTCAGGAAGGTAAAAATCTGGACCAGCTCGTGAATATCCTATTATATGCAATCTCACTAAATGCATGATACTACTCTTGCACAGGCCCTGTGAGAGTCTGCACACATCAAATGACATCTACACAGTTCAGAACTTCCAAGAACTTAAATATTTGTTTAGTTTTCATTGGAAAGCATACCTAAAAGAAGCATTCATCTCAATAATGGAAGCAAACCAATATTTGCTTTGAAATTCTATAAAATTGTGCAAGAAATATAAGAGTAAAAGCCCAATATATATAAAGGCTGCATAAGTTCAAGACAGATGTTCTACTTCTTGAGCTGACTGAAGAAACTGGCCAAAATTGTTTCCAATATTGTATTTCATTGTTTATACCAACATATATGGGAATGCTTTTCTTTCTTCCTTCCTTTTTTTTTTTTTGTCTGTCATGGAGCTCTGGGCCTGGCAGCCATCCCTGAACTCTTCACCTCAAGACTACCCAAGACTACCACCCTACCGATGGAGCCACAGCCCCATTTCCCATTTTCTAGTGGTTAATCGGAGATAAGAGTCTCATGTTCTTTAGTGCCCTGGCTGGCTTTGAACTTCGATGCTCAGACCGCAGCCTCCAGAGTAGCTAGGATTGCAGGCGTGAGCCACCATGCCCTGCTGAAGTGCTTTTCATAAGAGTGCTTCATACAGCTATTTGCATACAATGATTGGATTTATAAAATATATAGCGTGAAGATTCACTTTTAAAAGGAAATTCTATGTGTTTCCTTTGAGGAGAATCCTCATAATGTATTTAGAACATGATTTCATTGATAGAAATTCCATTTCAATTTGACCCATCAAAAAAGCATCCCATATTAATGAAACAAACTTGAAAATGAATACAATTTAGAGTACATTATAATCAGTTCTCTGAAGCAATAGCAATGCCGAAAGAACAAAAGTGGAATTACCCTTTATTAGTAGAGACAAAATGAACACACTATAAATACACAGACATCTCAGAAAGAGTGATCCATGAAGCATATGTTGAATACTAAATAACATTGCTTTGGCTTGGATGTGGTTTGAATGTGTCCACAAAGGTTCATGGATTAGAAACTCAAGACAGAACTTTTAAAAACTTGAGCCTCATGAAAAATGGCTAGATTACTAGAGACATTTTTATTTAAAAAGCCAGACTGTCTAGGTGCTCATGGCTCACACACAGAATCCTAAACTACTGAAAGGCTGAAAACATGAAGATTTTAGTTCAAAGACAGCCTGGGCAGCAAAGTTAGTCAAGACCCCTTCTGAACCCATAGTTAGGCACCATGGTATGCATTTGCCATCACAAGGTGCTGGGAGGCTGGGATTAGAACTGTGGTGCCAATCAAGCCTAAGACTAAAAGCCAAAGAGATTTTATTTCCACATAAAAGAAACATGGACCTGTGCTGTGACCCTGTAATCCCGTTGCTATAGGAAGTCTATACTAGGTGGCTCAGGTGTAGACCTAAGTGGGAAGCAAGCCCTGGTCCTAAAAGTAAGCAATGAAAATTTCTAGCCTTGAGAAAGTCCAAGGACAGTGTTCAGGCCCTGAGCTCAAGCCCAGGCACACACACACACACACACACACACACACACACACACACACACACACACATCCCTTTTCATTTCTGGACAGACAAGGATATACCCCAGCAGACCTGGAACCTGTGTTTCTCCTTCCTGAGCCTTTTTTTTTTTGCCAGTCCTGGAGCTTGAACTCACAGACTGGGCACTGTACTTGCACTTTCTCAAGGCTAGCACTCTACCACTTGAGCCACAGCACCACTTTGGCTTTTCCCGTGTATGTGGAACTGAGAAATCAAGCCCAGGGTTTCCTGCATGCTAGGCAAGCACTCTACCACTAGGCCACAGTCCTGGGCCCTCCTTCCTGAGCCTTCTGTGTGCTTTTAATTCAACCTAATTCCTTACCTATGGATTTAAATAGCAGCCTTAAAGCAAATTATATATCTTCATGTATGAATACATTATACTGAACACTCATAAACTCCATAACTTGAAATACTCATTTTTGGTGGTGGTGCTGTGGTCTCAATTCAAGGCATTACACTTAAGCAGGTTCTCTACCATGTGTGCTATACTCCCAGCCCTTTATTTGCTTTTAGTTGTTTGCTTCTTTGTTTTTCCCAGATAGGATCCTCTATTTTCTTTTTTTCTCCCCATTGGCCTAGAACATCCATGAGCCTTTGCCTACATCTTCCAATACCTGGGATTATAGCTGTGGGCCACCACATCTGGTTCATGATCTTGCTCTTAACTACTTGATTATAGTGGTGTCCATCAAATTTCTTCAATATAAACTCGACTTTGTAATTAATATCCAATGCGTAGAAGTTACTTTGAGACTCTAAGTATAATATTTCCCATCACATTTTAGATTCTTGTTTCAGCATCTTTTGATTCTTCTTCTTTTTTTTTTTTTTTTTGGTGGATCATGGGGCTTGAACTCTTGACTTAGGCACTGTCCCTGAGCTCTTCAGCTCAAGGCTACCACCCTAACCCTGACCCATAGCCCCATTTGGAGTTTTCTAGTGATTAATTGGAGATAAAAGTCTCACATTCTTAAACACCTGGGCTGTGTTTGAACCTCGATCCTCAGATCTCAGCCTCCTGAGTAGCTAGGATTACAGGAGAAAGCCACCACTCCTGGCTATCTTTTGACTATTTTTATCTAAGTCAATAATAAAATCAATTTTAATGTTTTATTATAAGCTGTGCACCAACCATGACTATCAAATCTCATTTTTTCACCGTCTCCAAAGGAAACACTGCACCTATTAGCCGTCATTTCCCTTTCATACTCTCTCCAGCGTTGGCAACCACTTAGTCTTGTCACAATAGATTTGTCTAAGTCATTTTTTGCATAAATGAAATCAGACAAAAAATGGTATCTTTTTCATGACTTTTTCACGTTTCTAATTGTTCATCTATATAGTACTTTTAATCTTTTTTTAATTTGGCTCAATCAATCATGACTATAGAAAACGAATACATTTTAACTACAATGTTCCATTTATATTGATTATAGCAACATTGTTTTTAATTAACCTTTGTCAGGAAGTCCTTTTTATTTCAAAGAGGAAACTGAATCAGTAAAGTTCATTTTAACCTTGTCCTCAATTTCTAATCTTAAATAACCACTTTTCTTGAGGTTTACAATTTGTCTTCCTTTCCACTCTGAAAAACCAGTAAGGACATTTCTTTCCGCCTGTCACCCCAGAGGCTCCGCCCTCGTCTCTTGTGGCCCCGCCCCGCAGGAGGTTGCAGGAGGCGGAAGTGACACACGGGAAGTGTCCCTGTTCCCCCCTCACAGTGGGGGGGGAAGGGAATCAAACTTCCAAGATGGCGGCTGCGGAGGAGCGGATGGCAGAGGAAGGAGGCGGCGGCCACGGTGATGGCGGCTCCTCTTCGGCCGCTGGCTCTGCTCAGCGACAGCCCCCGCTGCCCTCGTCTCAGGCCCCGCAGTCGGGGTCCCAGGCACCTCCAGCGATGGCTCCGGACCAGCTGCCACAAAACAACACATTGGTGGCGCTACCCATCGTAGCCATCGAGAACATCCTCAGCTTTATGTCCTACGACGAAATTAGCCAGCTCCGCCTGGTGAGTCCCCCGGCGGGACCCCGCCGCCCTCTCCTCCGGGCCGCGGTCTAGGGAGCCCCCCCTCCCCGCTCCGCCCCGCCCCGCGAACCCCAGCTGGCGCCAACCCCAGAGCGCACCCCTCCGGCCGGAGGCTGCCCCGGGGCGCGCGCGGGTCGGCGGGAGTCGTCCGCTCTCCGACTGCGCTCTCGGTGCGCTGCGCTTCGCTTCGGGGGTGTCCCCGCCTGGAAGCGGCGGCGAAGTTGGGCTGAGCGTGACCCCCCCCCCACCTCCCGGGTCTCATTGCCCGCCTGCCTGCCTGCCTTTTATATCTGTCTGTGATCGGCCAATCGATGGAAGGTCGGGGGGTGCATTGCGGGGAGGTGGGGGGACTCACAAAAGCAAGCAGATGATGCCTGGCAGGCTTGGTTTGTCTTGGAAGAATCACGTATTGTTCCCCCATCCACCCAAGCTTGCTTGTTGGAGATGTAGTAGAGGTGGATCCATTTCACCCAGTAGAAGGGTCTGAAGAAATTGGAACGTGAGTGTGTGTGTGTGTGTGTGTGTGTGTGTGTGTGTTCGTGCTTTTAACCGTTGACCACTAAAGTAGAGCCCTGAAAATGACCCTTCTAGCTTTGCCTCACCCTGACACATCACATCCAGTGAAGCAACTTGTCCCTTGGCAGGTTTTTTGTTTTGTTTTTTTTTCCTTTTGCAATACATTTTTTTGACTAGTGTTTTTAACGCCCACCCGTTAGCAGGAGAGATTTATTTATATCTTAAAATCACAGTTGCTTGGGACAAGATTTGAAAATAATACCAAATTTGCCCTCAGAATTCTGCTTCGGCGCAGAGGTTTGACTGAAGGTTTGATAAATGTCTTTACTTCAGACGAATATTCTGTCTCCTTCGGGTGTCACCATTTATCTTTAAGTGGTCAGGAAATTGAAGGAGGTGGACATTTTGAAGTGATTGCAAGGCGGATTTGTGTAGACGCTAAATCTACTTGGGATTGTTTTTAAGAGGACAAAGACATCTGAATGTGCTATGTGTGGCATTTGCTCATTAATCAAAATATATTTTAGTATGGTTAACAGTTTAAGATTGATTGCTATTGCTTTTTTGAAAGATACGTTTTAAAGAATACTTACAGTTGTTACCTCAGATGGGCATCTTTTTTCTGGTCAGCACAATTCAGCCATTCCAGTCATACAGCAAAATGCATAATTTTTCCATTGAACATATTTCAGAATTGAGTGTCTCTTATTTTCAAAGCATTTCATCCTAGAAGTTAATGTAGAGTCTTAATGCTCGTTCATATTTTTACAAAGAGTGATGTTTGACCAAAATTCACAGAATTTCTGCATGAGCATATTATAATTTGAACTGAGCCAGACAGTGGCTTTGTAAAGCTTGAAATGTTCACAGTTCTGTTTTGAAAGTATTAAAAAAAAAAACTGACTAGTCTTTGTTTTGTTTTGAGAGGTTTTGTTTCTTTTTGGGGGGGGCATTGAAACTCAGTGACTTGTTCATGCTAGACATGTAAGTGTACTAATAAGCTACCCCTGGCCCTTATTTTATTTTTTGAAATTACCACATGTTTAGAGAGGGAAAAGTAGCCAATACATCCCACAATTTATTAATAAATGGTGTATTTTCCAAATGCAATTGAAATTTTCAGTTGCATACTTCATTTTAAGCTTTTAATGTTAAAGATATATAATTTCAAGTATTTTTCAATGTTAATAGGGCTTTTAATGTTAAAAATATATAATTTCAAGTATTTTTCTTAAGGCTTCACCTCCCAGAAAAGATTCTGCAGCCAGTTTTACATCTGCAAATAGACATTTTTTAGTAAAACATCTTCTTTTACTACTTTTTTACAGTTAATGAATAACTTAGACTAAATGAGTAATGTCATGGGAATTTAAAAGTGTTTTGGGTTTTAGATTAATTGGTTTCTGGAGGTAAACTTATAGTAACGTAAAAGAAAGATGTGCTTGTCACTAAGTGTCAGCATTAATTTAACTATGATTCTTGTATGAGATTGACAGAATACACTGACTAGTTAGATACTTTATATTTGTTTTCAATTTAATGACCATTTATGCATAAAGAATTGTTTGCAAAAAATCAAGTGATTTGAGTATACATGCAAGTGTCCATTGTTTGTTACAATAGTTCCATTAGCTGTATTTCCTTGGGTAGAATTAGGGCTGAGTGTGCTTGAAATGGAACAATACTAAGAACCAAATTACTAACCATAGAGCTAAATGTCAACTATTTTGGAAGCTGATGAGCTGTTTTGTTTTGTTCATGTGTTTTGTTTTTATTTCCAGTTTTCTAACTTGCTTTATCATATAAGGAAGGACCGTGTTCATAACTGTTGTTAGCATCTAGCCAAAGAGGACAAGTATAAATTCGTTTACTGGTTTTTCAGTATTTTGTTGAAAAGATTTTCTCTTAAGTTGAAATTGCTGCAGTAGTATTTTCATTTATTTTTGCAAGTCAGTCCAGAATTTGAATCTCAGTCCAGGGATTTCCAAAGGACTATCTAAAAGCCTTAGTAATTTGGATCCTTTTCTGTCATTAAGTATGCTCCAAAAAATGTGTCCAAGTATAAAGAAATACTTTTAAGTATTAACTCCTCCAATACATTAAAAAATTTGTCTGAGCACAACTTTTGAAAGATAAAACATTTTCCTTTTTTTTTTTTTTTTGGCCAGTCCTGGGCATGAACCCAAGGTCTGAGCACTGTCCTTGTGCTTTTTCAAGGCTAGAGCTCTACCACTTGGGCCACAGCATCACTTCTGCCTTTTTTTTTTATGTGCATGGTAACTGAGGAATCAAATTCGGGGTCTTCGTGCATTTTAGGCACTCTACCACTAAGCCAAACCTCCGGCCCCAAGATAAAACATGTTCTTTGAGTAGTTTTCCTAGTAAAACAGATTTGTGCTGATATAACTTTTAAGTATGTGACCTGAGCTCCTTGACAGTTACATAAGAGACTTTGAAGTAAGTAGTAAAGTGTAAGAAGTTGAAAGCTAACTTTGAACCTATAACTTTGTCTCATAAACACAAGGCTCTTGTTTGCTGAAAAGAACTAGAGGACGTTTTCAAAGGTGAGCTAGAGACAAATGATCAGTTTTTTTCCCCATGATTCAAATGGATGGATATAAACTTAATGGAATTGTTAGTGGTTCAGAACAGGAATTGAGAATTCATGCTTATTATGTGGAATGAGATTTTCCAATCAGCAGCAGTCTATAAAGTCATGCTTTCTTCCAAGGTGTTTGTCTACTTTTTGAACTATTGCCAATAGTTTGAACTGAGGTGGTTGCTCACATCTGTAAACCCAGCTATTCAGGTGGTGGAGATTAGAAAAATTGCAGTTTGATGCTAGCCCACTCAAAGTTAGCAAGACCCCTCTCAACCCCTGAGTTCAAGCTCCACAGTATTGGAGGAAAAAATGAACTGAGATATCTAATGAGCACCTTGATCTTTAATAATAGGTTCCGAGTTCCTTGATGAAAAAAATCAGTTTCTTAATTTATTTTAAACTGTAGAGCACCAAGTGAATACCTTTTAAATACTGGGTTCCATTACACTATTTTCTTGGTACTAAAATACAGCTTCATATTTTAACATTTGTAAAATGACAGTATATCTGCTACTGTATGTGTATTATAGCAATACTTTTTTCCTGCAGATCTTTCATTAACTCGTAGCATGCTTTTAAAGTCTTTATAATACCTTTTTTTTTAAAAAAAAAAAAAAGTCCAGAGTACTATTTTTCAAGGCAGCTAAAAGAAAACTGCTTTGAGTTACAGTTATTAGAAATCATATATTATGGACCCTTGCTGTCCAGAGTTAGGAAAATTCTTAGTTTCCTAAATTTGTAGTATAATTGTCTTATAGTGTGAAGAAGGACTATTATGAAGCCAGGTGCTGGTGGCTCACACCTGTAATCCTACCTACTCAGGAGGCTGAGATCTGAGGATCAATGTTCAAAGCCAGCCTCAGCACAAAAGGACCTGAGAAGAATCTCCAATTAACCTCTAGAAAACAGGAAGTGGGGCTTGGCTCAGGGTAGGATGGTAGCCTTGAGCTGAAGAGCTCAGGGACAGCACCCAGGCCCAGTTGACTCCAGGGGTAGGTTGGTAGTCTTGAGCTGAAGAGCTCACCGACATTGCCCAAGCCCAGAGTCCAAGCCCCAGGACCAACCAAAAATAAATAACTAAAAATAAAGAAAGACCATTATGGAATAACAAATCTAAAAAGATTTGTAAATAAAAATTTAACAAGTTAACTTAGAAAGTACTAATTAAAAGTAGAGAGGTGTATATTGAAAAAGCCTTTTATTTTAAATTTAAAATAGATTATACTTAATGAGCATATTATATATGAGGGGATGTCAACAGAGTATTGTGGCACATACATGTATAACAAGTACAGAACCCTAAGTACTGCTAAGTTTCAAACCTTAGTACTGCTTTAAGAAAAAAAAACAGGTTTTCACATTTATTTTGTTTTTTGAGGGTTTTGTTTGTGCCAGGGTTTTGCTGTGTGTCACAAGCTAATCTAGAACTCATTGGTAAACCCAGGCTTGGCCTTGGACCTACCATACTCCACCTCTGTTTCAGAACACTAGAATTATAGGTGCTTCTATCACCACATAGGTTATTTTATTTTTGACACAAAATAACATTGTATCATGTTGGAATCAAGGGGATCAAGGCAAATGTGTCTCCTCAAACCTTTATTCTTCCTTCCCCTTGGCACTGGGTTTGAATTTAGGACCTTGTTCTTGCTAGGAGGTACTCTACCACATCCCAGCCACCCCCCATCCTTCCCCCCTCCCCCCGCCCCAGCCTCCTCTACTCATCATTCTACCCTTTGTTTCTGTGAGCCCTGATAATTTTGATATTGTCTTCATCTTTGCTCCATTTTTCCCCCCTTTGGTCAGTCATGGGGCTTGAACTCTGGGCCTGGGCACTCTACCTGAACTCTTCAGTTCAAGGTTACCATCCGACTTCCACTTTTCTAATGATTAGATAAGAGTCACCATCTTTATAGTGCCTAGGCTGGCTTTGAACAGCAATCCTCAGATCTCAGCTTCCTGAGTAGCTAGGATTACAGGCCTGAGCCACCTCGCCCGGCTAGTCTCCATCTTTTTAACCATCTTAGACTGTCAAATTGCTAAGATTTTTGTTTTTGTTTTTGCTGGTCCTGTGGCTTGAACTTGGTGCCTGGGCACTGTCCATTAGCTTTCTCAAAGCTTGAGACATACACCATTTCCACCTTTTTCTATGTATGTGGTACTGGGGTATCGAACCCAGGCCTTCATGCATGCTAGGCAAGCACTCTACCACTAGGCCACACCCGCAGCCCTTATGTTTTGTTTTAATCAGGGAAACATTTTATTGTTTAGTACTGGAAAATCATTTGTATTCCCCTAAATTTAGAGCTACACTTTAAATGAAGTTTCTTTGATTTTGTTTTGGTGTGCTTTGCAGAGCCTTAGACTAAATCCAAGACCTTTGGACATTCTGCCACTGAGCTACATAACATGTCTTAAGTGAGATAATCTAGAGTTGAAAGTTAGCATGCAACATTGTTAGCAATGAACATTAAATTACTTGACTTGGGGAATATATTTCTGTTTTCCTGTGGCCACATTGTTTCCTTCTGAATCTTAAACTATATATATATATATATATATATATATATATATATATATATATATATGCTTTTCTGTACCTTTGCTTTATGCTGTCAGTGTTTGTTGGACATCCATGAAAGAGGACAACATTAAAACACTGATTGTCAGCCGAGTGTGGTAGCTCACGCCTGTAACCCTAGCTACTCAGGAAGCTGAGATATGAGGATCACAGTTCAAAGCCAGCCTGAATACAAAAGACCTTGAGATTATTATCCCCAACTAATCATTAGAAAACAGAAAGTGGGGCTATGGCTCTAGGAGTCGGAAGGTAGCTTTGAGCTGAAGAGCTCAGGGACAGCGAACAGCCCCATGATCCACCAAAAAAAAAAAACTGATTGTCTTGCACTAGCTACTGGTGCTTTGCACATTTTTGACAGACATTTCTTGAGCTGTTCTAATTTGTCTTTGGAGTTTCCTTTCTTCTGATCTGTTTTCTCTTTCATTAGCTCTGACACTGTGAATGTCAAGTTTTTAAAGCTTCATTTATAAGCCTTTTTTATAATTTACTTGTTCCTTTGATGTTCATGTACATTGATTTCCATTATCATCATTTTTTCAAACTATATCTTTTTAGGAATCATATTCTAATAGTGCAATGCTTACCAAAAATAAGTCAGCTGACTGACCTTTGAAAAGATGAGTGCTTTTTGTTTTAAAGTGATCTTTAAAATTATCATTTGATTTCCCTGCTCAAAACAATGGAAATTCTGCTGGACAGATGGCTCACGCTTGTAATCCTAGCTACTCAGGAGCTGAGATCTGAGGATCAAAGTTCAAAGCCAGCCCAGGCACAAAAAGACCTAAAGCTTTTATCTCCAATTAACCTCTAGAAAATGGGAAGTGAGGCTTGGCTCAAGGGTAGGGTGGTAGCCTTGAGCTTATGAGCACAAGGACAACACTCAGGCCTCGTTCAAACCCCATGACCCACAAAAGACAAACAAACAAAAAAACATTGGAAATTCTTACCATAGTCCATATACCACCTGGTCTATCTTGAGAAATATTTGTAGGCCTCTGGTTGCTCATTTAGACTTTGTGCTTCTACCTGCATCATCACCTGTAACTCTAGTCCTTGTCCTCTCTTCATTTTGTCAGGTGAGGTCTTCCTTACTTGACTTTATGTGGCTACTCATTTTCTCATCAACCATATTTCCATACTTACACTAGTTAATGCTCATGTTCAGTTGACTTTCTAGACAGTAAAAGATACATAAATCCTAGAATTATAGAATTGGATATATTGCATATAACAAAACTCAAAATAATTTCAGTCATCCCTTGAAAATTGTGACAGTAGTAATGGCCCTTAATTTCTTTTCTCTGTAAATGAGTGGTTGATAAAATTTTATTTCCAAGTTTAAATCCCACCACAAAAACATCTTTGCATAGTCAGGTATGTTACACTTATAGTCTCCTCATCTGGAGGCTAAGTAGGACCACAAAGTACAAAGTCAGTCTAGGCTACATAGTAAGACAGTGTCTCAAAGAAAAAAAAAAGTATATTAAGAAATGATTTGTTTCCAGGAAATGGGAACAAGTATTTTCTTTATAGTTGTTTTTCTTTTCTTTTTGTCTTGGCTGTGTTTGAGATAGCAAGGGGAGCCAGGAATGGGAGAACCAAGGGTGAACAAAGGCAGCAGCGATACTAAACAGTATGCTGAAAATGCACTGTATAACTTGAGGGAAAAATGAGGGTAGAACAAGGGAAGAGGTGACATTGTCCAGAAAAAAATGTGTTTTTTTTGGGGGGGGAGGGCAGTCCTGGGCTTGAGCTCACTGTCCTTAGATTTTCTCAAGGCTAGAACCCTACCACATGAGCCACAGCACCACTTCCAGCTTTTTCTATGTATATGGTACTGAGGAATCAAACCTAGGGCTTGCTGCATGCTAGGCAAACACTCTACCACTAGGCCAAACTCTCGGCCCCAAGAATTATATTCTTTACCTGACCTATGTAGTAACTGTAACCCCTCTATATGTCACCTTTATAATAGCAATTTAAAAATTAGAAAAAATAATTCATCTTAGAGAACTTAAGATAGTCTGCAAGGACAAGGAAGTGTTCTACAAGATAGAAAGATGCTAGGATATCCCAAGTATAGCATATAGAGATTTAGCATATATTTTATTTAATCCTAATAACTGTTTCTACATTTTACACCTGCGATATCAGCTTTTAAATGGTAGCTTCCGTACACAAGAATGTGTATATGTTGAGTACCAGTGCCTCATGCCTATAATCCTAACACCTCAGGATTTTAGGGTCATGGTTCAAAGGTAGCCTGGACAGGGAAGTTCATGAGACTCTTATCTCCAGTTAACTATTCAGAAAAAGTTGGTAGTGGAGCTGAGGCTCAAGTGTTAGAACACTAGCCTTGAACCAAAAAAAAAAATCAGGACAACACCCAAGTCCTGAACTCAAGCCCCAGGACCATCACAGAACAAAAAGAATGTGAGCAGACTGGACTCATACCAGCTGTTCTGACTTCTTATCTTTGGTTTAAGGACTCAAAGTAGTTGTTTGGTAGGATGTACTGAAATATTTTGGAGAACATGATTGACCAGAGTCATTAGGAAAAATAAGTATTCTTATTCTAGTTATTTATTATGTAAGCTTTGTGAGAAGTTAGACTTAAATTTGAATTACACATTTTTGGTTGAATGGAAATGGTTCTTGTTTCAAATTTCTGAGAACCTCCAGATGCATAGTTAGACAGATTTAAGGACCATAGTCATTCCTTTCTATATTGCAGTTTGGTTATTGTGGCTTTACTGTATCGCAGGGTTTTTTGTTTATTGTTTTTAAATACATACATGCTTCTTCTCCCATTGCAGGGGCTACATTCTAGAGATCTCCTCCGCCCCCAATCTCCTGCAATAGTTGAAAATCCTCTAAGTAGCAATTAACCACAGTATAGTGAGGGAGGATGAAATAACAATGCTGCTTGGTGGATTTTCACCTATTATGGGGGTGGGGGGGAAGGAGGGGGGAGGGTCTCTGGAACAGTAGGTGAGGTATCAGTGTCCTTAACGCCTAAATTGAATAACACATTTTTGCCTAGATTAATATTAATTTTTAACTAAGATTCTGTAAGTATTGTATGTTTAGGAGCTTCATCCACTTGTATTGACTCAAGAGATTCAGACAGCAAACTGTGAAACAGTACTATCACCCAGAACTTTCAGTCATCAGATTGTCTAAATTCATTGTTACTAATTTGGTTATTGACCTTTTTTAAAAAAAAATTCTATTTCCCCCTCCCTCTTAGGTTTGTAAAAGAATGGACTTGGTCTGTCAGAGAATGTTGAATCAGGGATTTTTGAAAGTGGAGAGATACCATAATCTGTGTCAGAAACAAGTTAAAGCACAACTTCCAAGGTATGTTATAACGAGCTATGAGATTAGTTTATAGTTGGAGTGTGTTGTTTGTTTCTTTGTTTTTTAAGTCTTAGAGTTTACATGCTAGTTTTCAACTTTGTAGCAAAGGACAGTTTTCAGTACAATTGCTAATACAATTCCATTTGGAAACAGTAATGTTTTTAAAGATTGGATGTGGCTGGCACACAGCACGCAGCTATAATCCCTGCACTTCACAGGATGAGGAAGGAGAATCGTAAGTTTAAGGCCAGTCTGGGCTAATTGAGAGACCTCGTCTTAAATAAATAGTATTGATGCTGAGACAACTAAGTAATAACTTCATGTGAAAAAATGAAGTTCGCTAGTGGCCAGTGACTCATAACTGTAATCTTAGCCTAAAACCTGGAGAATTGCAGTTTGAAGCCAACCCTGGCAGAAAGGTCTTCAAGACTCCATCCAACAAAATGCTGACCTTGGTAGAGAAGCTCAAGTGGTAGGGACCAGCTGAGAGTTAAGAAAGCCAAGCAAGAGTATATGCAGAATGGACCGTAGACCTTTAAGAGTAAATATCAGTAATATACTCTCACATCCTTAAAAGAAAACGTAATAAGCCGGGCACAGTGACTCATGCCTGTAATCCTAGCAGCTCAGGAGGCTGCGATCTCGGTTCAAAGTCAGCCGTGGCATTAAAGACTCTTATCTCCAATTAACCACTAGAAAATAGGAAGTGTGCTGTAGCCTTGAGCTGAAGAGCTCAGGGACAGTACCCAGGCCTAAAGTCCAAGCCCCACAACCAACAAAAAATCTTCATGAGTTTGGAGTAGACAGTGAGATAGATAGATAGATAGATAGATAGATAGATAGATAGATAGATAGATAGATAGAGATAGAGATATATGTAGATGGGTGAGGTGGTGCAAGCCGGTAATTCTAGCACCTAGGAAGCTGAGATAGGCTGGAAAGTATGAGGCCTGCTTGGGCTGCATAGCCTTGTATGCACTAGGCAAATGGTATACAACTGATCCCTTCCACTAACTGCCATCATGTGTTCGTGTTGTCTAGGCGTACATGTATATGCCTGTAATAGGAGCTTAGAGCCTTATACCTTTGCTTGGCATATTTGCTTATAGCTGGTGTCCTACCACTTCAGCTATGTCTTTAGCTTGGTTAATTGGAGATGAAGCCTCATGGACTCTCTGGCCCAGGCTGGCTTCAAACGGTATTTTTCTGATTTCAGCCTCCAGGAGCCACCAGTGGGTGAAGAATGGAATTTTTTCCCCACCAGCTTCTCTCTCACTCTCTTTGCCTCTCCTACCTTCTCCCCACCTCTCCCTCTCCCACTCTTTCCCTCTCTCCCCTCCCCCCTTTTCCCTCTCCCTCCCTCTCTCTATCCCTCCCTCCCTCCTTCTCTCTGTGTAAAAATTTTATTATGAAGTTGGGCATAGTGACTCATGCCTGTAATCCTAGCTGCTCAGGAGGCTGAGATCTGAGAATTGTGGTTCAAAGCCAGCCCAGGCATTAAAGAACCTGACTCTTATCTCCAATTAACCACTAGAAAAGGGGAAGTGGGGCTGTAGCTCAAAGGGTAGGGCAGTAGCCTTGAGCTAAACAGCTCAGGGACAACAGCCAAACCCAGAGTATCAGTTGTTACTCTCTCTCCCTCATCCCTCCTAAACCTAGAACATCTGTATGTATGCATATGATTATTTTTTTCTAACAGGACTAGGCTTTGAACTGAGGGCCTGACATTCAGTGTGCATGCTTGTTTAGCTAGCACTTTACACTTAAGGCCCACCCCGACCACTTTTTCACTATGAAATATTTTGTTAATTGTTTTTGTCAATATGTACTAGTTCTGATCAAATTTGTCTGCCTAATGTGGTTCGTTTATCAGGATACTGCCGGGGCCAACCGGCAGCAAACCAGGGTTCGCAGATTGGGGTTCCTGAAATAGGGGACAAGGACTAGGAAGAAAAAGAAGAGAGACAGACACACCGGGTCCGGGATGTCCGCAGTCCAGGCAAAGACTGCCGAGACTGCCGCGTTTATTTTCCACTCCCCCTTCTTCCCTCCTCCTCTCCCAGGGAACCTCCAGGTGTTACATTCATATGGTAATTCTCAGGTCATTTACATAGAATAGGGCCAGAAAGCAATAAGACAATATAGCCATCGTCTGATGCAAGTCAAGGTACAGTTTGATTCCACTCTGGCTCCCAACAGGATACTTAGTGATGATATTGTAGATTTCTAAATGATATGTCTTAGGCTATTTCTTTGAGGAGTTTTGTTTTGTTTTGTTTTGTTTGCCGGTCCTGGGCTTAAGCTCAGGGCCTGAGCACTGTCCTTGGATTTTTCCCAAGGCTAGAACTCTACCACTTGAGCCTCAGCACCACTTCTGGCTTTTTCTAAGTATGTGGTACCAAGGAATCAAACCCGGGTCTTAGTGCATGCTAGGCAAGCACTCTACCACTAGGCCAAACTCCCAGCCCATCTTTGAGGAGTTTTTAGGGAAGTAAGTTTACTATTATAAAGTAAGTTTACTATTATAAGTTTACTATTATACAGAGGGGCTACGATCACTGAGGAATTTTTATTGCTTCACATCCTGATCCACACTCTGCTTTTTAGTGGTTGCTGTTTATCTTCATTATTATTTCAGGAGAGAGTCAGAAAGGAGAAACCATTCTCTAGCTCGTCACGCAGACATCCTTGCTGCTGTGGAAACCAGGTTGTCACTCTTAAATATGACTTTTATGAAGTACGTGGATTCCAATCTCTGTTGCTTCATCCCAGGAAAGGTAAAATAGACTCTTGCCCGCATGATTATTCTGTGTGAACTTTGTTGGACACTTACAAAGTGGTATTTAAAAGGTCAGAATTGTTCCTACATCTCTGAAGGACTGGGTTTGTTTAGCTTTTGTATAGTTACCGATGTGAATATATATCATTCATGTGATATTTATATTTAAAATTCTAATTACAAAATATACAGAGGCTCTGGTATTCTATAAAGAAGCTTGGTAAGAATTCATACTCAAAAAAAAATGTGAACTTTTGATGTTTGCAGAGATATTGTAATGAACAAGATAGGGATTGTCCTGCCTTCAGGATTGTTATAATTTTTGGGAAGTGAAGTAGGCGAACAAGCTCATTTTTGTTTTGCTTAAGAAATGTTTCATAGTGACAACTTATAAATTTGCAAATCTGACCAGAATAAACAATTTTTTTTTTGCTCTAGGCTAGTGTCTGCCATTTGAGCCACAGTGCCACTTCCAGCTTTCTCTGTGCGTGTGGTACCAAGGAATCTAACCTAGAGCTTCATGTGTGCTAGGCGAGCACTCTACCACTAAGTCACACTCCTGGCCCCAACAATTCTTTTTAATACTTGTTTTTCTTCTTTTTCTCCCCTTTTTAAAACTTTATTTACAATTTTTTATTATAAAGATGATAAGTATATTACTAAGTTAATAAAAATCCTGCCATACCACATGCTCCTTAAACCTTTAGTAATATTTTACTTCTTGAATTATGTATAAATTCAGATGAGATGTGGAAGCAAGCCATAGCTGTGAACTTAAAAAAACATTTTGTATTTTGTTGATGTCTGGCAAAAAGACTCCTTAGCATGATTAGACTTTATTAATACTTAGTAAAATTTGGAAGTTCTCTTTTTATTATCAATGGATCATAAATATTTACAATATTATATATTACTATCTCCCAGTTTTTAAAGTTTTCTGTGTTTATTTTGATGGAGATCTTATAATTTTATTAGAAATATTCCTTAGTATCTGGCACTTTCCTCTGATGGCCTACAAATGCTTTTGTGGGCCGCTATAGAAATGAGACCAACTAGAAACTTTAGGTTCTGATTCCTAACTAACGTTTAATACTGAAAGATCCTTTCAACTATTATGTGTTTTCTCCAGCTTCTTAGTGTTGACAGTATGTCACATTTTGAATGATATGAACTTTAAGGAACATCCTAAAGTTTTTGAGTAGAGCAGTTGTGGCCAAGTACAGGGGAGCTGCAAAATTAAAGTATTTAACATTAGGCCTTAGCTGGGTGAAGTGACTCACACCTGTAATCCTAGCTACTCAGGAGGCTGAGATCTGAGGATGAGATTCAAAGGCAACCCGGGCACTAAAGTCTATGAGACTTTTATCTCCAATTAACCACTAGAAAACAGGAAGTGGTGCTGTGGCTCAAGGGGTAGGGTGGTAGCCTTGAGCTGAAGAGCTCAGGGACAGTGCCTAGGCCCAGAGTTCAAGCCCCGTGACCCACAATAAATAAATAGGCCTTTACAGTAGTTTCCACTATGTGTTCTGTTTTGACTGGATTGATGATCCTTAGCATTTAAACAAATGAGGTTAGGGTGGACGGTGTCTCTGGTGTTCGAGATGGTCCTCTTAGCATTTCTCTGAGCAGGCATAACTGGCCTTTTCACAGGAAAGGACATCTGTACCTCATAACGTGGATGTCGCCTAGCCTTTTGTCTTGTTGTTGTATATTATGTTTATGAAACAATTTCTTATTTTCAGAGCACTTTCCATGTATTACTTACCATCTGTCACAGCCACAGGTAGAACAAAGAATAGGAATACTCAGGAATAGAGAAGTGATTTGAATAAATATGATTTCTCTTCTGTTTTCTTCTGGTTTTCTCTACTAGTATCTGTTTCTTCACAACTTATTCTGTTTCTGGTTGTTGGTTATTTTTTCCGTTTCTTTCTTAAAAACCTGTACTTGAGTGGAAATGACCAAAAAAGAATAACTTTTTCTAAATTCAGATATGAAGTAATCTTAGACTACTTCATTTCTTGTACCTCCTTAAAGCTTATGTCTTGGCTGAAAGACAAAATGTTTATTCACAGTTCATCTTTTTTTTTTTTGTCAGATCCTGGGGCTTGAACTCTGGGCCTGGGTGGTACTGTCCCTGAGCTCTTCAGCTCCAGGCCACCACCCTACCCCTTGAGCCACAGCACCACTTCTGGTTTTCTTGTGATTAATTGGAGATAAGAGTCTCACAGTCTTTTGTGCCCAGGCTGGCTTTGAACAGTGATACTCATATCTCAGCCTCCTGAGTAGCTAGGATTACAGGATGAGCAAATAATCTTATTTAGACTAAAGTGGCTAACTTACTCTAGTGTTGGCAATGTTTGGATTGTTTTGTTATTGCTCTCCATTTTGTTTGTTTGGCTTTTTTTTTCCTTGTGGATCATGGGGCTTGAACTTGGCCTGGGCGCTATCCCTGAGCTCTTCAGCTCAAGGCTACCATCCTACCCCTGGGCCTGGGCATTGTCCCTGAGCTCTTCAGAGACCACCCTAACCCTTGAGCCAAGCCCCACTTCCCATTTTCCACGGGTTAATTGGAGATAAGAGTCTCAGGCTCTTTTGTGCCTGGGCTGGCTTTGAACCTTGATCCTCAAATCTCAGCCTCTTGAGTAGCTAGGATTACAGTTGTTTGGCTTTTTTTTTTTGTTTTGTTTTTAATTTCTTACACTTTCAGATACTGTCTTTAAAATATGAAATGTAGGGTCAGGAGTTTGGCCTAGTAGTGGAGTGCTTGCCTATCATGCACGAAGACCCAGGTTCAATTCCTCGGTACCCCATACATAGAAAAAAAGCAGGAAGTTGTGCTGAGGCTCAAGTGGTAGAGCTCTAGCCTCGAGAAAGTCCAAGGACAGTGCTCAGGCCCTGAGCTCAAGCCCAGGACTGGCCAAAAAAAAAAAAAAGAAATGTAACAATTTTCACATACTGAAATAAGAACATTGTCCATTGTAGTAACAAACTTCAGGAATGAAAGATTTGGCTCAAATGTCTCTTGCTTTGGACCTGAGCTGCACATTATATCATTATGGTCGCATATGAGAATGGAGCTGTGTTAATCAGAAGCAGAGGAGACAGTAAGGAGCCAGCTCTTTAAGGCTCCCAGTGACCCACCTCCTTTTTACTAAAGGTCCCAACCAATAGCATTCAACTAAGGATAGGAGCCTTTAACACATGAACCTTTAGGTGATTGATTCTCCACATCCAAACTATAGTAAACATAGTTTTCTTTTTGTTTGTTGTTGTTGAGCTCTTCAGCTCAAGGCTAGTGCTCTATCACTGAGTCACCACTTTCTACAGTTTTCTTTCTGCCTTATTTATCATTAAGTTGGTTTATGATTTCTCTAGCAAGCTATTCTAAGATGGCATCCCTGAATTGTAAAAGTTAAAGGACTTTCCTGCTTCATAAGAGCACAACTCACCTGATATATATATTATACATTACATATATGTACACATGATATATATTATATGTATATAATATGATACATATTATAGGTAGCATATATAATATCTATATATCTGTTTTCTTAAAATTCATCTCTACGGGGCCGGGAGTTTGGTCTAGTGGTAGAGTGCTTGCCTAGCATGCACAAAGACCCAGGTTCGATTCCTCAGTACCACATATATAGAAAAAAGCTGGAAGTGGTGCTGAGGCTCAAGTGGTAGAGCTCTAGCCTTGAGAAAGTCCAAGGACAGTACTCAGGCCCTGAGTTCAAGCCCAGGACTGGCAGAAAAAAAATCATCTCTACAGTCAGCTTTTTATTTCCCAGTTACTGAAATGAATATCCATAATAGCAACATGTGATTTAAGTCAGATTGCCTGATATTTATCACACTACTGTGCTACTGTTACCTAGGTCAGGCGTCAGCAGATTTTTTATTATGGAAAAGCCAAATAGCAAATATTTTTGGTTCTGCGGATTGTATGGTCTGTGTCACAGCTATTAACTCTGAGAAACAATTACAAACAGCATGTAGTAAATGAATGTGTGCCTTATCTAGGCTAACCACGGGTATGGTATAGTTGGCCAACCCTGACCACTACATTGCTATTCCATTCCTCTTTGGGAACTACGGTGCTCTGGATGGTTAGCTTCCTCCTATATGGGTCTCTCAAATCTTCAGTCTGCTATATGGAGATGTAACTTTTTGGGGGGCTAGAGCCCTACCACTTGAGTTGAGCTGCAGCACCACTTTCAGCTTTTTCTATGTATGTATGTGGTACCAAGAAATCATATTCAGGTCTTCGTACATGCTAGACAAGCATTCTACTACTGGGCAAAACTCCCAATAAGTTCATGTTTACATCAGCAGTTTGCACATATTCAAGTATGAACTACAAGTGAGCAGTGACAGTGCACTATTCTGGGAGTTGCATTAGTGAAAAAAGATAAAGATAGTCCCTGCTTTATATTATCAGTAGTAGCCTTGGTGACCCATGTGTTTGTTCTTGGGAGGGTTGGGTTTTTGTTTTTGTTTATTTTTGCTAGTACAAGGATGAGTGCTCAGGTCCTTATGGTAGTTCAACTTGCTTACTCATAGCTGTCACTGAACCATTTGAGCTACAACTCTTTTTCCAGATTTTGGTGGTTAACTGGAAATAAGACTCTTGCAGACTTTCCCTGCTCAAGCTAACTTCAAACTATGATCTTCAAATCTCATTCTCACAAGTAGCTAGGATTACAGATATGAACCACTGGTACCTGGTCTCCAGCCTGGCATTTTGCTGATTAATTAGAGATGGCGCCTTAAGAAATTTACTGCCCAGGCTGGATTTGAATCATCTGATGACAGCCTCCTGAGTAAATAGGATAACAGACATGAGCCACCAACACCCAGCTACCCATTTATTCTTGTTAAAACTGTGATCTACAAGGTAGGTTTTTCACAGTGTAAAATGATTTTGTAAAATCATGAGATTGCCTGACTATTCCTAAATAGACCTAAGATCTACATATAATGACATTTATTAAGTGTATAGAATGCTAGACTGACATGGATCATATATTACACTGAGAATCTAGAAACTGTTAAGCACTATGAGTTTGGTCAAGGTATTATTCTGCTAAGTTATGTTTCTCTAGTAAATAGATGTTTACTCTCTGAAGGAGAAAAGTAAGCAATAAATGGTTCAGGGATGGGAACTGGCTGCACAGATGGAGTGGGAGGCAGAGTGTTCAAGGTTTTGCTGATAGAATGGTTTGGATTATTAGTCCATAGTTCTTGTAAGGTGAAGTCCCATTGGAATTGATGTTATATTCTGTAATGAAGGTATGGGAATTTCTGAGGATACCCTCACAAGGATAAATATTAACAGCATAGTGCCTGAGGAAATTCATGTACAGTACCGCAAGAAAAGAGGGAATTGGGAAGCAATGTGTGTAATGCCTTAGATTCCTCCATTGCAATTACCATTCAAATGATAGCAACGAAGTGTGATCTGAAGAGACTGTTCTAATGCAAGGCAACTCTTAGAGAAGGAGAACTGTGGGGCAGAGCAAAAGAGAAACGGAATCAGAATGAGTTTCCTGAAGTTTTACAGACTAGAATCTAGTTTGGAGGATTCACAAAACATGAACATAAGTAATTTCCCATTCAAGATTTAGTTTCTGTGTTTAGTCCGCTAATTACTTTAGCAACTCTCTACTTTGTCTCAGTGTGTACAGTTGTGTCTTCCCAGTTACTCTGATTTCCTTCAGAGAAGGAGTCACATTTTGCCTTGACTCTTTAGTGCTTAATATAAAGTATTACGAAAGGCAGGCACTGGTGGTTCATGCTTATAATCCTAGCTTCTCCGGGGGCTGAGATCTGAGTCCTGGTTCAAAACTACCTGGGCAAGAATGAGACTCATATCGTCAAACAACCACCAGAAAACTGGAAATTGCACTGTGGCTCAAAGTGGTAGAGTGCTGGATTTGAGCCAGATAGCTCAGGGACAGAGTTCAAGCCTCACAACTGACAAAAAAGTATTGTAAGAAGCACAAAAGCTGTATATTGCAGTAAGTTTTATTATCCATGAACAGTGCTTGAGTTACCATATCTGGTAGGCCTTTACAAGAATTACAAAACAAGTGATCAGTTCTATGCCTGGTTAGCTATTTTAAAAATAAATAAGCATATAAATAAATAGGCGCTAATGAGAATTCATTATTTTAGGTGATTGATGAAATTTATCGTGTACTGAGATATGTCAATTCTACCAGAGCCCCTCAACGAGCTCATGAAGTACTACAAGAGTTAAGGGATATTTCCTCCATGGCAATGGAGTACTTCGATGAGAAGATTGTTCCAATTCTAAAGAGGAAATTGCCAGGATCAGATGTGTCTGGAAGACTCATGGGCTCTCCTCCAGGTATCTCTTGATTGTAGTATCTTCATCATCATACTCATAATAATACTTATGCATAAACTTTATACCTTTTTTGTTGTTGTTAAGGTAGCATTACTGGGTAAAATGTTATATAAAACTTTTAGGGCTTGGAGTTTGGCCTAGTGGTAGAGTGCTTGCCTAGCATGCACGAAGACTCAGGTTCGATTCCTTGGTACCACATACATAGAAAAAAGCTGGAAGTGGTACTGAGGCTCAAGTGGTAGAGCTCTACCCTTGAGAAAGTCCAAGGACAGTGCTCAGGCCCTGAATTGAAGCCCAGGACTGGCAAAAAAAAAAAAAGTTATATATAACTTTTATTTGCACTCACATATATGCTGGTTTTAATTTGTTTTTCAGTTTTTTAAAACAAAGGTCTTGCTATATATGACCTACTTTTGATCTCTCCATCCTCAGCTCACAAGTGTTAGCATTATAAGCCAATACCACCAAACCTGGCTCCAAAATATTCATCCATAAAACCCAGTAAATTACTTCTGCCTCTGAAGTATCTGGCTGCTACATTAAAAGACAGGACATATGAGACTTTTGCTAGCCTTGGGGCATGAACTCAGCCTGGGCACTTTCCTTGTGCTTCTTTTGCTCAAGGCTAGCACTCTACCACTGAGCCACAGTGCCATTGCCAGTTTGCTGGGTGTGGGGGGGTGGGGTTGTTTTGTCGGTTATGAGGCCTGAACTCTGGGCTTGGGCGTTGTCCCTGAACTCTCCAGCTCAAGGCTACCGCCCAACCCCTTAAGCCACACCACCACTTTCCTTTTTTGGTGGTTAATTGGAGATAAGACTCTTCAAGACTTTAGTGCTTGGGCTAGCTTTGAACAGAGATCCTCGGATCTCAGCCTCCTACGTAGCTAGAATCACAGATATGAGCCACAGCGCTCTGCACACTGCCAGTTTTGGGGTGATTAAGTGGAGATAAGAGTCTCACAGGGACTTTTCTATTCAGGCTGACTTCAAATCAAAATCCTCAAATCTCAACCTCCTGAGTAGCTAGGATTACAGGCATGAGCCACCAGCACACAATTTGAAAATATAATTTCTGGGTGTGTGTGTGAGGGCAGGGTGTTTACTACTCCTGGGTTTTGAATTTAGGGCCTTTTACTCTTGCTTAGCTTTTTAAAAAGCTACGTGTCCTTGTTCTACCACTTTAGCCATCTCTCTAACTACCTGTTTTTTGCTGGGTAGCTGGAGATGAGTCTCAGATTTATCTGCCCCAGCTGGCTTCAGAGATCCTCAGATCTCAGCCTCCTGAGCAACTTGGATTATAGGTATGAGTCACTGGGACCCAGCTAGAAAATAATTATTTTCTTGTTAGGTCTTAAAAATGTAAAATATACCATTAAATGCTCCATTTACTGACAGTCTGCATGTTGCCATATGAGCAGGAAAATAGCAATTCAAACCCATTTATAATTAAAACAAGGTATTTGATGAGTCCATTAGAAGAAATAGTTTGCAAAGAAGAGATTAATACTCTATATTAATGTAAATCTAAATATTGCTAGTAGGGAAACCTGTGAAGTGATACTTTTTATTTTTCCCAAGTTCCAGGACCATCTGCAGCCCTAACAACAATGCAGCTCTTCTCCAAGCAAAACCCTTCAAGACAAGAGGTTACCAAACTCCAGCAGCAGGTGAAAACCAATGGAGCTGGGGTGACTGTTCTCAGGCGTGAAATTTCTGAGCTTCGCACCAAAGTGCAAGAGCAGCAGAAACAGCTTCAAGACCAAGACCAGAAACTGCTAGAGCAGACCCAGATCATAGGTGAACAGAATGCACGGTTGGCCGAGCTGGAACGCAAACTACGTGAAGTAATGGAAAGTGCAGTAGGGAGCTCCTCAGGGTCTGGGCAGAATGAGGAGTCTCCTCGGAAACGAAGAAAGGCAACAGAAGCCATAGACTCTCTTAGGAAATCCAAACGTCTTCGGAATAGAAAGTAACATCTTTGGAACATGGTTCTCGCCCCAGAGGAAGACATTATGGCTTGGTAGCTTAAACAATTATGCATATCAGGATGCTGAGAGAAACAAGGTGTCCCTTAGGTTTCTAGGCTTTCAGAACTCAACTTAAATTTGAACTCTTACAGTTGGGACATTCTTTTCCTGCTTCTGATGGAACTGATGCACAGAATGTTTTTACTTTGCAGTAGATTTGTACTAAACAGACCCGTACTATAATGTTTGGGGAACTAACTTCTATCTGTGCAGATAATGTTTAAAGTAAGTTTGTTTCTGCATATATGCACATTACATAAGGATTTTAAACCCGGTCTCGACAGACTAGATGTTAAGTTTAATACAGAAAATGTCCTGTTCACTTGAAAGAGGAAAAACAACCTTTTTAATGGACACTATCTTGTTTTAAAAAAAAAGACTTTTTGTTATAAGTGACCTTTTCGTCTGGAATGTCTGAAAAGTAGTTGATGCTTTTTGGTATTGAAGTAATGGGTAACTGAATGGACTTCCATAGTATTAACTGTAGAAGGAACCTCTACAGTATTGACTATATATTTTTATAAACTACTGGCAAGGGATGTATCCAGTTGTTATATACATGTTTTCAGTTCTCTTTGGGGGCCATGTCTTACATTCGCATGGATGGATGCATGCATTGCCTAATCAACTCACTTAAAAAGCTCTTGCACTGGTATTGATCTTGAACCTCTGTACTTATCCACTTTTTAGAGTGGCATCTTCATTGACTTAGCGCTTAACATCTTCCACCGCAAACAGCTTGCCTCTAAGGGGAGACTTGTTAGTCCATTTGTCCTCCAGTTTTACAGGAACAAGAGAATCTTAAAGCCCATTGCTTTATCTATTCTCTGTAGGGTTCAGGCACACTGGCCAAGGCAGAACTCCAAATCCAAGGCTCTTTCTGTTAATAGCAGTTCTTTGGGAGCTAGTACTGAGCCTCACTCATCACTGTGCACCCGTGGACGAACTGCAGTAGGGGACCCAACTTCTTGGAGGCAGGTTTGCCACTGAAGGAATGTTTATTGAAGAAAATTGTACCATGAAAGGCAATTTGATCATTCTGGGGGATGACCTAAGAGAAGCTTTTTTTTTCATTTTTAATATTAATTTCATACTTAAACTTTAAGCAAAAGCTTTAATTTTTTTTTGCACTCTTTTGAGCTTGTAACTGGAAATGCATGTCTTGCACTGCTCAACCTTATGAATGGTCACTTTAACAACTTCCAAATTGTGTATAATAGTTCTTTTCTCTAGTTGTTTATCTCTGACACATTCAACTTAATCACTGTTTTAGTTTTCTCTTCATGAGCTAAATTATGTAGTTATTTTACTTTTAAGTTCTTTATCACAACTGTCGCTTTGAGCTTCAGTTAGTTAAAGTAAATTTAGATATAATATAGAAAACTGTCCCTTTCTAGATGGGAGTTGACACCCGTGTAAAAACCTAAGGTTTTGGTAAGTACCAGAGTTGAATAAAAGCACAAGGTTATTGCCTTTAAAAAAAAAATCCGTCCAGCATGACATGGTTATTCATCCTTTAGATAACCTTACCAAATGAAACTTTCCATTTTAATATTGTCCTTAGGTTTTGATCATTTCTATGTCTGACTTTGATGCTCCATTTATTCTGTAGTATGTTTTCAATGAAAAAAAAATCAGTAACGTCCAAATGTTTTATTGTTTGTGGAGAAGGTAACTTTAAAATAAACAATGTCCTAGAAACATTTGTCAGCCAAGGTCATCCACAGAAGTACTTGTCTGGAATTCATTTTTTTCAGCGAGTCTTATTTTTTTTAATCAGAGGATTTAGCCATATTACCATAACTTTGTATTTTAGGAGGCTTACTGGAATACTCATACTTTAACAGTCTGCTTCTCTGGTAGTAGGAAGGCTTTTTTAAGCACAGGTTTATAAATTATGATCCTTATGCATCAGAGGGATATAGCCACGAGTATGTCTTCAATTATTAGAAGTTTTTGTGGATTTCTTTTCAAACTACATTCAACTAGCCTAAATGTATCTAGTCTTCCATTAGTTTCATGAGTATGTGACTTTGATAATGAACATATGTTCTATTAGAAGGTAAATTTTCTGTTCCCAGCACCAGATTTCTATAGCGGACACCTGTAGACCCATGTTTTTAAGGTTGAGTTGTACTTATTGCATGTATGTTTCCTCACTAGTAGAATAAAGCACTACAGTTTTAAATCTTACTGAGAATAACTAAAATATGTTAGGATATCACCTTTACCAATTATCAAAACAGCTATTTTGTAGAGGTTCTCACATGCATTTATGGTTCTACAACTCAATTATTATCAACTAAAACTGACATGTAGTGGGAAAACTTAAGAACACTGATTTTACATTTCTAGTTCAAATGCTGAGTTGTTACAGTATGACACTTCATAAAGCATTTCCATCATCTGCCTTGATTGCTTTTCAGAGGAGACTTCTGTTTGGGTCATTCCCAAATATAAAATTTATTATGGTACAGCACTACACACAAGGATGAAAATGTGAAAAAGCATATGTAAGGAATGAAGGACTGCCCCACCCCCCCCCCTAAAGGATCTTCTGCTTCTCCCACCTGGATGCTGACTTGGTTTTTGCACATCCTGAGGTTATGTAGAACCTGTTTCTCAACCTTTTGATGTACGGAGCCTGGAAATGGGGCAAATGCAAATATATTTGGGGCAATCCTATTTTAAAGACTTGGGGTGCCATCAGGTCTAAAGCCACTGATTTTGGAAGCAACTTTTTTGTAAGATGTATTTTTTGAAGTATTGAACTTTACAGGGGCTTGCCTTAATCTAGTAGTTTCAAAATGTATGCGCTATTATTCTATGTGTTAAAAATGTTAAAATATTCTATGTAGCCCCCAAAGTGGGTAAAACAGAATATAAGTAATGCCTAAATAAATAAGCTAAAAGGTGTCACTACAACTGGATTTTTGAGAGAAAATGGACATGTGAGAATAGGCTATGCGTCATAAAAGAGAATGGCACCTTAGGATTGCACTATTTTATGCATTATTTTATATGCCATTTCATAGCCTGCACTTTAATCTCCAAAGAAATGATGTACGGTATCCCCATTGTTTCTTATTATTAATGAGCTTTTTCCTAAGACAGGGCACTTACTTCTATTTTACTATACTGAATTAGTTTCTTGGAGGTGGATTCCTTTTTTTTGAGTTCTCTATTTCCTTAGCCATAATGTTCTCTAGGATCTGGGAACTCCCTCTTGTTTATTTTTAATTTAATGTAATATAAATCATACTTGGTGATCAGCACATGGGTATGTCATCTTCTAGCAATGAGTACCCAGTTGTTACATGTATCAAACCCTTTAAAAATATATGCTGTAAGATTTGAAGGCAAGAATAAAAGGCCTGACAGGAAATAACCTGTTATGATGCAATTACTTAGGCATGGCTGATTCTAACAGGAGACCCAGCTGAACATGCTGTCCAGTTCTTGACTCGGAGTCCTTCTAAATTCTTTGATTAGGACACAAAAGTTTAGGTTAAAACTATTTATAACCTGTCATCTGCAGAAATCATTATTTCCAGAAGCACTAATTTTATAAAATGACATGAGAAGTTGTTGGCTACCCTGATTTCCCTTTGACTAGAAAACAGGCACAGGGTGATAAATGGAACAGCCTCAGATGATGTTAGCCTTTTGTAAGTTCCTAAGAATATTTGGTAGATTTCTGAACTTCAGACAGTAAATCCAGATCTTTCCTGTTGTGTCAGAAGAAAACTGAGGTTTAGAAGTATATCATAATAGGTCTATTGCCAAAGTTGTAAACCACCAAAAGGTTAGAGGTATTGAAAACTCCTTTGTGGTACCATGTCTGTTTAACCAACTATGCTTCTGGGCAACAATCACTAGTTTACCTTCTGGAATTTTAATTGTTATAATCTAATCAATCATTGGAACACAGAAAACACCTCCTGGTCACACAGCAGGATACCAAAATAAATGTGTTGTTACCAGTGCTGCTTGTTTTCTTTGTATTTCATGCACAAGAGTTGGAGTTCTCCATTAGCAAATGCCTTTTTGTTTTTTATTATTATGTATATGCATGTGGTCTTTTTGAGTTAGGGTCTCATAATATGTCCTTGAACTCAAAAATCCTACCTTGTCCTCAGGTGCTGGGATTACAGATTACCCAGCATGGTCAGCTGTAGCTACTGTCTTGAAGTACTTACTATATACCATGTGTGTTTTACACATTATAGTCTTCATCACAGCCACTTAGAAACATTTTACTCCACCTAGGGTAGTTGAACTCAGCATATCTAATATTAGATAAAAATTTCGGTAGAATTTGATTCAGACTCATCTACCTCAGAAGTTTTGAACTTTGTGCTGCACTGCACTCTGCTAAAAGTCCTAAGAGCTTCGGGACACTAAACTTCACAAGTGTATGATCATACTACACCTTGAATAGAAGTAGCGAATACCAAACAATGCAAAGAAAAAAAAAACGGGTAGACTGGAAACATGGCTCAAGTAGACTCTCGTGCTAGCAAGTGTGAGGCTCTGAGTTTGACCCCAGTACTATAAGAAAAAAAAAAAATGCCTTCTAGAACTTAAGATCAACTAAAGACTAGGCTCAAAGTAGGTAGTTTCACTCTAGGCACACAAGTAGAAGAGGACTTCTTTGCGTGTCAGGCTTGAATGGGCCTTGGCACTGTCCTGAACTTTTTTTTTTTGGCCAGTTGTAGGGCTTGAACTCAGGGCCTGAGCACTGTCATTGGACTTTTCTCTACCACTTGAGCCACTGCACCACTTCCAGCTTTTTTTGTTTTTTTTCTATGTATGTGTTACTGAGGAATCAAACCCTGGTCTTCGTGCATGCTAGGCAAGCACTCTACCCTACCACTAAGCCAAACTCCCAGCCCTTGTCCTGAACTGTTTTGCTCAAGAGTGGCACTCACCAGTGCTCTATCGGTTGAACCACACTTCACTTAGGGATTTTGGATAACTGGAGATTAGAGTATAATGGATTTTGCCTGAGCTGGATTCAAACCATGATCTTCAGATTTCATCCTCCTAAGTAGCTAGGATTACAGATGTGAGCCACCAGTGCCCTGCTAGAAGAGGCCATATTTAAGGCATCTAGGACTGAGGACCCATCAGGTCTTGTATCTGCTTGTCAAGTGACTACCCAATTCTTAGACCATATCAGGGAATAACGTTTCTTCACAATTGTTTCAAAGCTCATCGATTTTCATTAAAATCATATGTTGCCAGGTATGAGATCTGAGGTTTGCGATTGGAAGCCAGCCTGGTCAGGAAAATCCAGAGATGCCTGTCTCTAAAAAGCCAGAGGTGAAGCTATGGCCCGGGAGGGAAAGCACTAACCTTGAGCAGAGAAGCTCAGGGACAATTTCCATTCTTTGGGTTCAAACCCCATGGTTGGTGCGCACACGTACACACATTATACCAATCAACTTCACCTATTTTGCCTTTGAAGGTTTAACTGTGACAGGAAAATGTGAACAGCAAAATCTGAGGAATAGAAAATCCTTCACCAATATTTGCCCTGCTCTGTCTCCCAACACAAACACTATAAACAACATGGACATTGAGAAAAGAGATCATATAAGGTGACACTTCTGAAAGGTGAGTATGGCAATAGTCCTAGAAATGTCACTATATTCTAGTCATCCAGATAGCTGCCCAGAAAAATAAAGGCTGCTTCTATGTGTCCATATTCAGAAGGTAAATCACTATACAAATTATTTCCATATTCTCTGGGTGGCTATTAAATAATAGATTAACTGCCTTAGAAACCCAAGGAGTTTTTCCAGAACCCTTTTTCTTACAAAGAAAAAAAAAAGGAAAGGAAGGAGACTGGATCTAAGCAATATGCCTTGTCCTTACAGCCAGCCTGGTGCCTTGCTGGGTGGAAGCTTTCCAATCAGCTTTGAAAAGCCTAGAGGTGAGAGAGGCCATTGAACTGCAGATGTCATGTTGTTTAGCCCTAGGAAAGCTTTTGCTACAGAGAATGCTAGCCTTGGATTTCCCCTACATGGTTTGATTTGCTTACCTCTGAATATCTCCCTAAACAGAAAGTTAGAGGCATATCCCTCTCATATAAAGTTTAAGCTGACCCCTTAGCTACTTCCCTAGATGCAAAGTTCTGCTTGTACCTGAGCATTTCCCTATATGGTCTGTTTCTGTTGGATTTGGATCTCCACCCCAAAGAGCTGTTTTTTGTCTTTAAAACCTTTGTGCAAGCTCTGTACTTGGCTGCAGGTCTTTGAGACAGGAATCCATCTATAGTTGCTGGCTTTCTAATAAAGACTCCCAATTCAGCCTCTGAATTTATCTTGATATGTTTAAAGTCTGTACAGTAGTGATGCAAAGAGTAAAACTGGCTCTGGGAATGGGAGGCCTAGAGTGTACCTGCTGTGTGGAAACCAAGGAAGGAAGCATCCCTGATTGAAGGTGGGCTAAGCTGGCTGGAGCCAGCTTATCAGCACCTGCTCTTTAGACAACTACTTTCTATGACCCTAGGTGTTGCCATACTCAGTTCTTCATTACCAAAGCAGCTGTGAAGGAAAGGCAGCTTGCACAATCCTGGCTAGAGGACAAGGAGGCGCGGTTGTATGGAGCCTACCACAGTGTGAATAATATACAGATCAAATATAAGATTTTCACATGTATACATCTGATCATGATCTCCAAATGACACATGGATTTACTCTAACCTCTGGCCTAAGTATATTTGAATGCATACAAACACACTTGTTTCTTTTATCATAGGAAGTGAAAGAGTAAATTAGTTAGAACCCAGGGTCTTCAGACTCTACCTTGGGGGCTTAATTAGGAATTAGCCAATCAGAATGTTGTGGGGTCCAACCAATAAGGTGGAACCTTTCAAAATACCTGATTATAATTGGAACAACCAATCAGAGCGAGGTGTAAGAATCTCTAGAAACAAAGTCCCTGAGAAAATGATACAGAAAGAGCAAGGGGGACAGACACAATAGAGAGACAGAACCAGCCATGTGAAGAGAGGACAGACTTGGGGGAGCAGCTACAGTAACTGTAAGGTTTGCTGAAAGAAGACTGCCACGCTGTTGCTCAGGGTGAAAAGTTGATTTGGGGTAACTGAATTACTAGCCCACATGAGGTGGAAGAGTGTAGACAGATGACTATCTGGTAGAACTGAGATTATGACAGGGGGAGGAGGAGTGGCCCTGCGTGGATGCTGCAGTGAATTCAGAGCCTGGGAAACTCTCATGGTCAGAAGGAGAGACTGGGACAGGTGAGGACAAGACTTCAGAGGACATGTCCTCAAAGCCTGGAAAACCTCCAGCTGCTTCCAGGTACACCCGTTACCTAGGCTACAGTTGCTGGGCAGAGTTTTCTAGGGAAGGGGCCTTTTTTTTTTTTTTTTTTTTTCACCAAGAGGACCTAACATTCACATCACTTCTGAATAAATTCTTCATGGTCATCCTTTGTTGTCCTAAGTTGAACTTATGAAACTCCTGAGACATAAACCTGAGTTGGCCACACAGCAGTGCTTTAGTCTAGCCTAGTGGTTGGTCTCTGTTGGCTGCTGAGCCAAAAGGGTTGCTCTCCCACAGGCTTCTAGATCCCTGAATAATTTATCTTCAGTCATCTTAGCTTTGTTATCTCTTAGAATCCTAGAACAACAACAGAAAAAGTTCCTTCGAGATGATTTAGATTAATTACACCTTTTAGGTCCCTGAAGTATAAGTGACTTGCAGAGGGCTACATACCCTAATTGATGGTATCTGCTGAGTACTCATAGCCCAATATTGCTGCCAGGGCTTGGCCCAGTGACTCCCCGTCCCCCAGGGGATCTTCCTGAACTTCTCAAATCCAACATCCAGCCTGGAACCTTAATCTAAATATGAAAGCAAACTCCCCCACCCTCTCAGGTGATGGATGACTGAGAGTTGGGGCTGGAGATTTGCTCAGACTATCAGTTCCCAGTTATACTCATTACCTGACAACTGTAACCCCTCTGTATATCACCTTTACCATAAAATTGTAAAAATTAAAAGAATAGGTTTCCAGGATCAGACCTGCAGCATAAACTTGCAGAACTCTGAATTCTGGAGCTACCTGCAATTCTGACCCCACCCTTTGAGCCCTCCAACTCCCTGTGACTCTGTCCCCTAATGTGATCCTACTTAAACCCTTCTACCCCTGCTCCCAAGATGCCACAAGCCTCCTGACTCTCCTTGTCACCATGGCATCCCTCTTCAACTTTCCAATAAAGCCGACTTGATCTGCTGCTTGCCTTCTGCTCTTTTTCTAATACCCTCACAACTCGATTCCCGAACCCTAATAATAGCATAGACCAGCTTGGTTGCTTATTTTCTCTGAGACTGCATTCTCTCGTAAAAATAGCTCCTCCCACATAGAGTTATCGAAAAATTTTAAGAACACCAGATGATGTTAGCTTTTGTTTTGGTTTTTTGATTGTTTGTTTTTTGGGTGTAGGACTTAAAATCTGGGTCTGGGTGTTGTCCCTGAACTCTTCAGCTCAAGGCGACCACCCTACTCCTTGAGCCACAGTGCCACTTCCAGTTTTCTGGTGGTTAATTGGAGATAAGAGTCTCAGGTACTTTGGTGTCTGGGCTGGCTTGGAACCCTGATCCTCAGCTCTCAGCCTCCTGAGTAGCTAGGATTCAGGCATGAGCCACCTCCCCCAGCGATCTTATCTAATACTATATTTTATCTAAGTAACTCCTGAAGATCCCATGTCCATTTGCTTTTGTTGGGTTGAGTTTGTGCTTTGTTGTAGAGTAAGAAAACAGGGCAGCCACATTTTGAGAGGTCAAACTGGGAGTCTTTATTGTAAAGCTGGGGAATGCAAACAGATTCTTCTTGCAGTCTTGCAGCCCCAACAATACACTTTAACCCTGTCAGAAAACGGAGCCAGAAGTGAAGGACTTCCTTTCCCCTTTGGGCCCAATTTTTTTTTACGCATCTATGGATGGAATATGACGGACTGAGTTCTGCCTGTTCCCCAGGATCAAGCAAAGCACCAGATGCCCGCTCACCCACTTATCCAGAGGCAGGGCATTCAGACCTTGGCCCCAGGAGACAATACCCCTCTCACCCAGGTGAGCATTCTGCTCTGGACCTGGCCAAGGATACCAGCCTTGGCCTCCAAGAGACCATAGCCCATATCTTTTAATGTTCTGCTTTCTTTGTATTATTATTATTATTTTTTACCAGTCCTGGGCTTGAACTCAGCGCCTGAGCACTGTCCTTGAACTTTCTCAAGTCTAGAGCTCTACCACTTGAGCCACAGAACCACTTCTAGCTTTTTTTCTATGTATGTGGTATAGAGGAATTGAACCCACTTCTTCGTGCATGCTAGGCGAGCACTCTTACCACTAGGCCAAACTCCCAGCCCAATTTTCTGTTTTCTTGTCAAGACCTACATAAGCCCACTCACAAATCCAGCCCCTCACACAACCTCCAAATTCACAAGGTCTCATCCTCTCACTGGCAATAAATAGTCCATGCCAAGCAGACAAACTGACAAGCAGAGGGGCAGGGGCACACTCTTAATAGTGTGCTCTCACAGGGAGATAGATAGAGAGAGAGAGAGAGAGGGAGAGGGAGAGAGAATGTGTTCCTTGGACTACTGGGGTATTTATATGGTAAAGGCAGGCTTCAAAGCTAGATAAAGGTAGGTGCCTTGTCTTTGCTCTAATCACACCTGGTGTTACTGCCTGAGCTTCCAGGTAAGAATGCATCCTGCCATTCTGCCATAAAACAAATCCTTAATCTTGACACAAGGAGGTGCCCTGCTATTTGCATTTGGGAGCAGGCTTAAATTTGGGGATACATCCTTCTCAGGAAGGCAGAAATCAGACAAATGTTAATTCTTGGAGTGAGGAATGCAAGGGTCAGGAAGGGATCCATCCTGTTGTTTCTCTTTGAAGCAACAGGATGCAGCCCTTCCTGAGGGCTGCTGGAGACCGAGCCTGTCATCCTGCCTACTCAGGAAGCTAAGATCTGGGGATCACAGATCAGTGTCAGCCCAGACAGAAAAGTCTGAGAGACTCATCTCCAATTTACCAACAAAAAGCCAGAAAGTAGAACTGTGCCTCAAGTGGCAGAGAGCTAGCCTTGAGCAAAAATGCTAGAGGAGAAGGCCCAGGCCCTGAGTCTAAGCCTAGTACACACACACACACACACACACACACACAAACACACACGGAGCTGCTAACCATTTAGAGATTCACATGTGATTAACTATACAATATTTGCTATGGTGTCATTTAAAAATGAAAAATGTAAACCAATAGGTGTCAAGGGAAGACACAGACACCAGTCCAACATATTTGTGCTACAGGAATCTATTACAGGACACTACTTGCACAGATTTGTCTGACAGAAGCTAGGGATCAGAACTCCAGCAATGGAAGCCCAGAGGAGAGAAGGAAGAGGGGGGAAAATCCTGGTTTGGGGGCAGGGAGCATGGCCTAGTGGTACAATGCTTGCCTATCATGCAGGAAGCCCTGGGTTCCATTCCTCAGTTCCGCATACACAGAAAAAGTCAGAAGTGGTGCTGTGGCTCAAGTGGTAGAGCATCAGCTTTGAGAAAGCCCAAGGATGGTGTGCCAGGCCCTGAGTTCAAGCCCCAGGACTGATGGGAAAAAAAAAAAACCCATGTTTTCTCCCTCCCATCATCCTTCCCATGCCTCCCATTAGCTAAACTCAGAATGCTTCAGATATGGAGCCTGGGAAACAACCTGTGCTGATGCAGTGCAAGGCAAGAAATCATTGAAGAGATATTTTTAGCAACAGATAGGAATGGACTAGCGCAAATGGCCCAGTATGATTTCAACAAATGCCTGTCTTTCTTATTCATGGAGGACATTGAGATTGTTCTCTTTCTGTTAGCTTTTTAAGGAGGGAAGACTGGTTGGTTGAATTTGTGCTAGTACTAGCTGGTACTACTAGCTCTTTTTTTCCCTCAAGGCTGAAACTCTACTGCAATTTCAGCTCTAATTTCAGCTTTTTACATGGTGGGAGCAAACATATGAGGAGACCTGTTTACTTCATGGCAACCAAAAGGAGTGAGCAGGTGAGTGATCCGGTGAGCAAAAGAGAGAAAGGGGGAGGAAGGGAGAAGAGGAAGGGTGAGAGAGAGAAGGGGAGGGGCAGAGCTCCCAATAACCCTTTCAAGGACACATCCCTACTGATCTAACTTCCGCTATTTCTCAACTAATGCCACAGTCTGGGGACCAAGCCTTGAACACATGGGGCTCTGAAAAATATCCAAGATACAAATTACAACAGCCATACAAATAAAATCCCCGCTAAGGTAGTATTTCAGAAACTTTCCTACCTCTCCCTTTCACTCTCCTCCTTTCTTCTTCCCCTCTCCTCTTTCCTCTTGAAGGTAAGGACTTGCTCCATGTTAGGCTTATTCTCCACAATAAAACTACATTTCTAGTCCAACAAAGCTTCTTTTTGGGTAGAGAAGTGATACTAATTTTGATACAGAATGCCCCTTCTTACAGGAAGAGGTTGTGGTTTATGGCTTCTGTGACACATACAACTGAGTAAACATCAATGTAACAGCAATAATTGCATTAAAATAACTTGTATATAGTTTTTCTCTCTCAAAAATTTGTTTTCTTGGCCTGGAGTTTGGCCTAGTGGTAGAGTGCTTGCCTAGCATGCATGAAGACACGGGTTCGATTCCTTGATACCACATACTTAGAAAAAGCCAGTAGTGGTGCTGAGGCTCAAGTGGTAGAGCTCCAGCCTTGAGAAAAATCTAAGAACAATGCTCAGGCCCTGAGTTCAAGTCCCGGGACTGGAAAAATTAAAAAAAAATTGTTTTCTTGTCAGATATGGTGGTACATAAGGGAGACATTAGGGCAGCAAAGGCAGGAGGGTAGCAAGTTAGCAAATATTTGTGCTACACCATGAGCTTCTCTTTTAAAAATTAAAAATAAGGTGAGCACCAATGGTTCATGCTTGTAATCCTAGCTACACAGGAGGCTTCAGTATGAGAATCATATGGCTCATGCTTGTAATCCTAGCTACACAGGAGGCTTGGGTTTGAGAACCATGGCTTACAGCCAACTGGGGCAGGAAAATCCATGACTCTTACATCAATAAACTACCAGAAAAACTAGAAGTGGAACTGTGGCTCATATGGTGTTAGGCTTGAGTGAAAAAGCTAAAGAATGATGTCAAGGCCCTTAGTTCAAGTTCTAGTACCAACATACACACACACACACACACACACACACACACACACACACACACACACACACGAAAAAGTTTCTTTTTGCTTTCGCCAGTCCTAGGACTTGAACTCAGGGCCTGATCACTGTCCTTCGGTTTTCTCAAGAATAGTGCTGCTTTACCACTTGAGCCACAGCACCACTTCCAGCTTTTTTCTATGTATGTGGTGCCTAGGAATCGAACCCCGGTCTTCGTGCATGCTAGGCAAACACTCTACCACTAGGCCAAACTCCCGGCCCCAAGTTTCCAATTTTATTAGTAGACTTTCCATACCATAGGCATTCCTCCTTCCTCCAGGTATCAATTCTTGAAGTAGACACAAGAATAGGCTCAATGCCTAATTTGCTATTAAAAATTAAACAAAGGGCTGGCCAGCTGCCACCTATGAATGTCACGGATCCTCAAGACGAGGTGTTGCTCCATCCACCACGGGGGAATTTCCCCTGTCCGCCCCCTCCCTCCCCCCACTCCGCGCGCCTCCAACGCCCCGCCCGCCTAAAGCAGCTCCGGCGTGGCACGAGTACGAGCAGGTAGGGGAACCTGGGACTTGCCGGTGCGTCGAGAGCTACGTAGCCTCAGAACCCCGCAGACACTGTGTCGCAGAATCCAGGACCCGCGCAGGAGCCCGCCGGGCGCCGGCAGCCAAGCCCACCTACCAGGGGCTCCGCAAGACAACCGCCAGGCGGGCGGGGCGGGGCTGAACAGATCACCGAGGGGCGGGGCCAAGACACCGAGAGGCGGGGCCACACGCGCCCGCCCCTCCGTGGCCCCGCCCCTTCCCGTGGCCCTGCCGCCGCGCCCGCCGCCGGCTGACACGAGCCGGGGATCCGCCACGGAGTAGTCGTCGTCCCCTCTGAGGAGCTAGCCCGTGAACTCCTGCCGCCATGGGGAGCTGCGTGTCTCGGGAAGATTTCGAGTGGGTCTACACCGATCAACCCCACACCGACCGGCGCCGGGAGATCCTGGGTGAGGACCACCGGCGCTCCGTTATGTGCCTGCGCGGCCTTCCGCGCCGGCCCCGTGCGGGCCCTGAGCTGCCCTGGACTCCAGTGGCCCGTTAGCACCCCGTTTCCCCGCCCTGACCTGCGGCCGCCGCGGCTCCTCGCTCGCCGCCCGCCCTCCGCCCGCCCTCCGCGCGGAAGAGGCCGGGGCGAGGTGCCGGGCAGGCTGGGGAAGGGGGGAGGGGAGGGGGTGGACGAGGGTCTCGCGCGTCCCCGCGCTCACCGCGGAGCCCTCGGGGGAACAAGTGCGGACGATTCCCCGGGAGCCGTCGCCCCGGCTGGCAGGTTGGGGCTAAGGAGACCCTGTACCGGGCTGTGGTCGACCGGATCCTCCAACTAGAACGGTCCCTTGTCCGCTGGTGCGCGCCGATTTCTTCGCCCACTTCTGTCGCTCACTCCCCAGCGGGCCGAAGCCTGTGCATCCGGGCAGCCGGAGCATCCGGCTCAGGGCGTGGTCCTGGGGCATCCCGGAGCCCCTGGACTCGCGCTCACAAGGTCCCGTGCAGCCCTGGTGGGGTTTCCACTCGTCCCTGTGACCCCAAGGCCTTCCCAGACATGATGGCTCCTGACTCCGTGGTCATACAACTTCTAAGGCAAGCTTGAGGCTAAGGCAGCTTTTCAGACACATTTCATCCCCCTCGGTTTTATGGGTGAAACGACCAAAAGACCGGAGACTTGCCGAATAGGGAAGACACTCAGCGTGGCCTACTGATGTTTCTGGCGGCTCATTTGGGCCTTTTAGGCCAGACTAGGCCTAACTTTGCAGGGTCGCAGGCTGGTCTTTATGATATGCTAGGTGTTGGTTGAGGTGAGAGCTTTGCAAACGTTTCTCAATCCTGGACAATTGAACCAGTTTAGCATTTTGAAAGATGAAGTCAGAATTAATGAATAGATGTTAAGAGGACATCTAATCTGGATTAGGCTACCTCCAAAAAGAATTTGCTATTTTATTTCTGATGCCCGAGTTTTAAAAGGAATATACTTTTAGCTTCTGCTCTTAAAAAAAAAAAAATGAGGAAAGTAATGGGTGGAGCATTGACCATGAGAAATTCTTTCTCATGTACAACATTCCTATAGTTTTTCTTAAAGTTCTTTTGCCCAAAGGAAAAGACAAGGTGCTGTATCTAAATTTAGAAGTTTCATGCATAAGAATGCACAAGAGTTTGTAGATGCTATAGAAATAATTGGATTTTCTTTTTGGGGGGAGTGGGAAGAGGGTTCCCTGTATACTGGGAACTCGTTGCCTCCTAATTTTAGGTAACCATTCTACCACTGAGCTCTGTACCCCAGCCCCTGAAATGGAATTTAAAAATGCATCACAAAATTGAGAGTGAATCTTGTTAGTTGCTTATTAAGGAAGGTGCTTTAAGCTTCCTTGGGTTAGGTATTGTGTTAGTCTTTTGGGGCTTAACAAATAGCCTGAGAGAGACAGCTTTGAGGGAGGAAGGATTTATTCTGACTCACTGTTTAAGAGAGATTTCATCCTCTCTGTTGCTTTCAAATTGATAACAGTGCAGAACATCAAGTCAAGGTGTGATGAGCGGAGCTACTTGGCAGTTGGTAAGCGGGGAGAGAAATAGAGACAGACATACACAAAAGAAAGAGCCTAGGACAAGCTGTATGTTTTCACATCCTCAGTGGCTTCTTTCTCCAACTAGATCCCACCTCTCAATAATGCCCTCATGTTATAAATTTATCAGGGGAGGCCGGGAGTTTGGCTTAGTGGTAGAGTGCTTGCCTAGCATGCACTAAGACCCAGGTTCGATTCCTCGGTACCACATATACATAGAAAAAGCCAGAAATGGTGCTGAGGCTCAAGTGGTAGAGCTCTAGTCTTGAGAAAGCCCAAGGACAGTGCTCAGGCCCTGAGTTTAAGGCCCAGGACCAGCAAAAAACAAACAAACAAAATTTATCAGGGGATCAGTTCTTTCATTAGGTCCCTTTCCTCTGAGCCAGTTACTTTTCAATGATTGCATCCACCAGCCTTCAGTACACGAACGTTTTGGGGAGGCCATAGCCAAACTACAGTTCCTCTTTCTAATTAAAACATATATTGTGCAAACCACTTACCCACACTTGATAGAATGTACATTGTACATCTTTGTGTGTGTGTGTGTGTGTGTCAGTTGTGGGGCTTGAACTCTGCCTGAGTGCTGTCCCTGAGCAATTCAGCTCAAGGCTACTTCCAGTTTTCTAGTGGTTAATTGAAGAAAAGTGTCTCACGGACTTTAGTGCCCCAGTTTGAAGTGAGATCCTCAGATCTCAGCCTTCTGAGTTGCTAGGATTACAGACGTGAGCCACAATGTATGGCGTCCATTGTACCTCTTATCTTTGCCTTCACTACAAGTTTAAGAATAACCTGGCGGGGGCTGGGAATGTGGCTTAGTGGTAGAATGGTTACCTAGCATGCATGAAGCCCTGGGGTTCAATTCCTCACTACTACAGCAACGGGAAAAAACTGGAAGTAACTGTGGCTCAAGTGTTAGAGTGTTAGCCTCTGGCAAAAGAAGCTCAGGGATAGTGCCCAGACCCTGAGTTCAAGCTCCATGACTGGAAAAAATAATAATAATCTAGTGTCCTTTGTAAAAATTGACTCTCAAATACTCAAATTGAGCTATACAATCATTAGAAAAACAAGGAAGCAGTACTTACCTCATAGCTGAGCCTTTTTTGGACAAATGTGTCATCACTGAATGATTCCATTAGCACTGTAAAAGGACTGAAGCTGGACATCAGTGGCTCACACCTGGAATCCTACCTTCTCAGGAGGCTGGTATCTGAGGATCATCATTCAAAGCAAGCCCAGGCAGAAAAGTTGGCGAGACACTTTCTCCAATAAACTCCTAAAAAAGAAGTAACACTTTGGTTCTGGTGGTAAAGTGTGTGCCTTAAGCAAAAGAAACTCAGAGAGTACCCAGGCCCAGAGAGCGGTCAAGCTCCAGGACTGGCTAAATAAATTAATTAATTAATAAGCTAGATACTTCACAATGAAAATGTAACATTTGCCAAGCAGGTAGTGGTGGGAGATGGAATATCCTCAGAAAGATAAGAATCTGGAGGTTAAATTATACTTTAGGTATTATGTTTTATTTTTCTTTTTTGGAGGGAGAGAAGCATTATAGAACACAGACACATTGTTTAGTAGTGAAGTCTGTGCAGCATACATTTAGCTAGCTGCTTTGTGACATGCAGGATCAGGGTTTAAAAGTTCATTTAGACTCCTTAGCCAATTACAATAATGAATGTCTGTAATCCCAACTACTCAAGAAGCCAAGGCTGGAGGATCTCAAATCCCAAGGCCAGCCGAGGCAACATAAGATTTTCTCCCCCAAAAAAGGTAAGAAAATAAGGACTTATGGAGGCTTGGGGTGGCAACTCAGTTGGTAGATCACTTACCTGGCATGCTTAAGAACATGAGTTTGACTTCCTTCCCTTCTTCCCTCCCCCAAAAGGCATGTGTTTGATATAAATGAGGGCTAGGAACTAGACCATGTTAATAGGCTGAAAGGACTAGTCAGTGCTTCCTTTACTATTTACTTGCATGGGAAACCTTTTTAACATTCTTATTGAAAGTAAAAATCACATATAAAGTTCACCCATTTAAAGTATACAATCCAGTGTATTTTAGTATATTCATAGCTATATAACACTGCCACCTAAATTTTCATATCTTCATACTGATCTCCCAGTTCCAGGTGACAAGTAATTAACTTTCTGTCTTTAACTTTGCCAGTAGGTACATGTCATACAAAATGTGGTTGTTGGTCTGTGACTTCTTTTACTTAGTGTGTTTTTTAAAGTTACTTAGATCCACATGAAGGAAGTGGCACCAAGGCTCAAGGGGTAGGGCAGTAGCCTTGAGCTGAAGAGCTCGGGGACATTGCCCATGCCTAGAGTTGTACCATGATCAACAAAACAAAACAAAACAAAAACAGAATCATACATGTTATACCATGTGTCTGTACTTCATTCCTTGTAGCCAGATACTTCTTAATGGAGGGCATACCACATTTTGCTTATTCTTCATTTGGTAGACATTTGGGTTTATTTCCCCTTAGCTGTTTGGAGTATTACTATTCAATGTTCATATACAAGATATTGTATGGATATATAGCTTTATTTTATGGGGGTTTGCTGGATCATTGGAAATTCTATTTTCATCATTTTGAATTAACTGCCAGAGTGTCTACAGCATTATACATCCCTACTAGCAGTGTATGAAGAATCTAGTTTATTCACATCTGTGTTATTGCTTGCCTTTGTATAGTCATTCTAGTGGGTGTGAAGTTGCATCTCTGGTTTAAGTTTGTATTTTTCTAATGACTAATGATGGTAAGCATCTTTTATGTGCTTAATAGCTTTTGTAGAAATTTCTCTATTTTAATTAGTTTATTAGCATAAGAGTGTTAAGAGTTCTTTATATGTTTTGGATACAATTCCCTTATGAGATAGATGATGTTCTGGCATATTCTACTCTTTAGCTTATCTTTTACTTTTTTGATGCTATGTGCAACAGAAAAGACTTTGCAGTCAGTTTTTTTTTTTCTTCTTTGGCCATTTGTGTTTTTGTTATAGTATTTAAAAATCAAAATGATCAGAAGTCTTACAGTTTTTTTCCTATATGCTCCATCCATTTTCAGTTTGTGCATGGTCTGTAGAAGAGACTCCAACTTCACTCTTCTGAATTTTGCTAACCATTTGTTCAGACCATTAGTTAAAAAGACTTTCCCTGTCTAATGATAAGGATAACCATGTATTATTGTTGTATATTTGAAACAGCCTAAGTTCAGGCTGGCCTTGAACTCTCTTGAGTGCTGGGATTATAGGCAAGAGTCACTCTACCTAATTGGTGCTTTTTTGTTTTTGAATTTATTTTTTTGTTATTGTTGGTTAGGTTTTGGCTATACTGATCTTTGAACTTTTTGTACTTAATAGGCAGGCATTCTATCACAAGATCCACTTTGACAGCCTTTTTTTTTTTCCTGGAGACGGGTTTTGTTTGTGCCTGGGCTAGCCTGAAGCAAGATTGTCCTGTTTCTACTTTCTTGCATCACTGTGATGATGAGCACTCTTCACTGCTGTTGGTTGAAATGGAGTCTTGTGAACTTTTTCCTGTGTTAGCCTTGAATTATGATTCCCTGATCTCTGCCTCCTAGGTAGCTAGGATTAAAACTATGATCCACCAAGCCTGACTTTTTTTTTTTTGGGTCAGTCCTGGGGCTTGAACTCAGGGCCTGAGCATTGTACTTGGGCTTTCTCAAGGCTAGAGCTCTACCACTTGAGCCACAACACCACTTCCAGCTTTTTTTGTATGTATGTGGTAAAAAGGAATTGAACCCAAGTCTTCGTGCATGCTAGGCAAGCACTCTGCCACTAGGCCAAACTCCTGGACTTGTTTGTTTTGCTTTTTTTTTTTTTTTGACACAGGGTCTTGCTATATAGCCTATAATGTTCTGTGACTCCCTATGTACCCAAGTTGGCCTGTGTACCCAAATCTATCCTGTTGTCTCAGCCCTCTGAGGTCTGGGGATATAGGCATGTACCACTAAGCTTGGTTCTATGTTACCATGTCTGGCTGAGGTTTATGCTTCATGATATTGAAATATGTATAAAATGCAACTGTCCTTTGTTGGATGTTTTCATTTAAAGTTTTAAATAAAGTAAATATGACAGAGCTTTGTCTGAATTTTGTGACTTGAATATCAGGATATATTCTTTCCCTAAAAGAGATATTTGGTAAAGGCTTTGATAGGGAACATTATGATTGAAAAGAATATTTAATGATGATTGCTAGACTACTGTATACTTTGTTTCATTTCTGATTGTTTATTTTTTCTTACAGCCAAGTATCCAGAGATAAAATCGTTGATGAAACCTGATCCCAACTTGATATGGATTATAATCATGATGTTTTTTGCTCAAGTGGTTGCATTTTACTTAGTAAAAGACTTGGACTGGAAATGGCTCATGTTTTGGGCCTATGTCTTTGGCAGTTGCGTTAACCACTCAATGACTCTGGCTATTCATGAAATTTCCCACAACTTTCCCTTTGGCCACCACAGGTCACTATGGAATCGCTGGTTTGGAATGTTTGCTAATCTCCCTCTTGGGGTTCCATATTCCATTTCCTTTAAGAGGTATCACATGGATCATCATCGGTACCTGGGGACTAATGGCATTGATGTGGACATCCCTACTGATTTTGAGGGCTGGTTCTTCTGTACCACATTCAGAAAAATTATATGGATTGTTCTTCAACCTCTCTTTTATAGTTTGAGGCCTCTCTTCATCAACCCCAAACGAATTTCTTATCTGGAAGTTATCAACACTGTGGCTCAGGTTATTTTTGACATTATAGTTTACTATGTGTTTGGAATTAAGTCTTCTGTGTACATGTTGGCTGCAACTTTATTTGGTCTGGGTTTGCACCCTATTTCTGGACATTTTATAGCTGAACATTACATGTTCTTAAAAGGACATGAAACTTATTCATATTATGGGCCTCTGAATTTAATCACCTTCAATGTGGGTTATCACAATGAACATCATGACTTCCCCAGTGTCCCTGGAAAAAGCCTTCCATTGGTAAGTAAACGATTTAACATTTAAACTTGTGATAGTTAATGAGAATTAGTCTTAACTTGGTCAGATAAAACTAATATGTTATTAATCTGAACCATGTATCAAAAAATTATTTAAGTCGGGCATGTTGGCTCACACCTGTAATCCTAGCTACTCAGGAGACTGAGATCTGAGGATCAAGGTTCAAAGTCAGCCTGGGCACAAAAGGACCTGAGACTCTTATCTCCATTAGTCACTAGAAAATGGGAAATGGGGCTTGGCTCAAGAGTAGGGTGGTAACCTTGAGCTGAAGAACTCAGGGATAGCACCCAGGCCAAGTTCAAGCCCCATCACCCACCAAAAAAAAAAAAAAAAAGAAAGAAAGAAATTATTTAAAAAGGAAAGAGTATGTATGCTTGTTTCCACTAGCCAAATTTTGTTGAGGGTTCATTTTCTTCTATATTGAAACTTAATGGCTATTCTTAGAGTTCAGAAGTACTGGAGGATGTTAAGATATATATGATTTATTATGGAATAATTATCTACAACTGATTGGATGCCCATTTCCAATATTATAATTTTTCCTAGGCAAATAGTGTCTCTTTCCCTTGACTTTTAATGTATTGTTTGTGGCGTAAATGAAAGAAGGTATTTTAACCTACTTTTTTTGTTTTGTTTTGTTTTTTGTTCAGTCCTTGAACTCAGGGCCTAAGCACTGTCCTTGAGTTTTCTCAAGGCTAGAGATCTACCACTTGAACCACAGCACCACTCTTTATCTTTTCTAAAAATAATTATTTTTTTTCTGTTGTCTTCCTCCTGAATTCTCTTCCTAGCCTTTTGAATAGTTAGAAAGGGTAATAAAAGGATTCTTTTATTATGGAAAAAAACTTCCATAACTTAAAAAATGTAAATAATTATGAAATGCACTATAATTTTTCTTGATTTTTTTAAAGCTACGATATAAGGGAACCCTAACCATCATCCTTTATGTTGCCATACCCCCGTACACACACTCAAAAATTTAAACACGTTTAAAAAAATTTAAACATGTGATTAAAACTCACATAATGATGTTTCTATGACATACAAACCCTTAGCCTAATTTTGATTAAGTTCTAAATACTAAGTCCCAGTGAATGTAAATAGAGATTCCCTCCTTGAACACTTGTTTGTTAAACTTGTCATTTAAAATAGGATGTAAAAATCAGCGTTAATAAATTCTCTAATAAAAAAAAAATAGATGAAAAAAAACCCAAAAACCTCACATAATGTGACCCAACAGACACATGCATGCATCAGCTGATACTGCCTTGGAGCTCCAAAGGTGAGGAAAGAACAAGTTACAAGCCCCATTTTACAGTGTCAGTTGTGGGGCTTGAACTCTGGGCCTGGGCACTGTCCCTGAGCACTTCAACTCAAGGCTACCGCCCTACCTCTGGGCCTGGGTATTCCTGAACTCTTCAGCTCGAGGCTACCACCCTACCCCCGGAGCCACAGCGCCACCTCCTGTTTTCTGTTGGATAGTTGGAGATAAGAGTCTCGGGGTCTTTGGTCTTTAGTGTACAGGCTGGCTATGCACCGTTGATCCTCAGATCTCAGCCGCCTGAGTAGCTAGGGTTATATGCATGAGCCACCGCGCCAGGCAGTATTTTAGATCATACTTTATCAGTGTCCCATTTACAGTTCGCATTATGACTTGTAGGAAAAATATCCTTTGGAAATACATATCGTAATACTTAGTGATGAAATATTAGAGATAAGTTGATGTTTAATATCTTCAACTTTACCTGAACGTTCTGTAGCTTCAGCAAAGAGAACACTGTGTTTGTTCTGTAATCAGTACATAAATAATCCATGTAAAATAAATTGTTTATAAAAACAAGTAGAGGACATATCAGAAGGAGCAAATAACACCTACTTGACGGAGGCAGCATGAACTTGAGAGACAGTATGCTACAGCTGCTCGGCACCCTGCCAGTGTCCTGACTACTGTGAGAACTGCTTGCCTCTTCCAACAGTTCAACAGTGGGTGGCAAGTAAAGTAAAGGTTGTTGTTGTTGTTTTAAAGGGATTATGGTTTAAGAGAAAACCCAGTCATGAGTTGAACACAAAATTTTTCCCAGCATGAGTTTTGTTTTTTTTTTTTTTTTTGCCAGTCCTGAGCTTGGGCTCAGGGCCTGAGCACTGTCCCTGGATTTTCTCAAGGGTAGAGCTCTATCACTTGAGCCACAGCACCACTTCTGGCTTTTTACTATGTATGTGGTACCGAGGAATTGAACCTGGATCATTGTGCATGCTAGGCAAGTACTCTACCACTAGGCCAAACTCCCAGCCCCCAACATGAGTTTTTTGAGTAGTTTCAGAATTGAAAACTAATCTTTGTTCAAATATTAGTTTCCTTATAGCCCATTGTACCTCAGTGGTAATTCACTTCTCTCTGTTTTCTATGGTGTCTTTATTCCTTAGCTAAACTAACAAACTTCCCAAGAGTGAGTTTGTCTTCCTGCTCTTTCTCTGATACGTATGCCTTTCAAAGAGTACAGTTTTGTTCATTCTTATTTTTAGTTTAGTGGTTTTTGTTTGTTTGTCAGTTGTGGGGCTTGAACTCGGCCTGGGCACAGTGCTGGTGTCTCTATCCTAACTGCTAAAATACAGTGATTGCTACTAGCTTTGACATAGACTCAGTGTGAATGAGACCGGGGTGTGTGTGTGTGTGTGTGTGTGTGTGTGTGTGTGTGTTCTACAGAATAGTTTTACTCATGAAAGATGTGTAGGACATTTGGAAGATTGTGATCAAAGGTATGGGTCTTTGGGTGGTTTGGTGTTTTGTCCCCCTGGATTATCACTTTGGGGAGGCCTCAGTGACAATATTTACCTTGCTGTCTTCGTTCACTTCTAGGTGAGGAAAATTGCAGCTGAATACTATGACAAGCTTCCCCAGTACAATTCCTGGATTAAAGTCCTGTGGGATTTTGTGATGGATGATACCTTAAGTCCCTACTCAAGGATGAAGAGGCATCCAAAAGGTCAAGAACTTATGGACTAAATATCCTCCCGGTGAAGAGATTCTCTCCACAACCTAAAAAAAAATGTAGCTGATAAAGTAGTTTTTGTATTATTAAGCTTAGGAACACTAATGCTTAGAAGCAGCTGGATCCCAGTGGAATGAAGAGGCAGATCTGCCTTGAATTAGCAGCCTGAATTTCAGGCTCACTTGCCTTGCTCTGGTGTTGTCATCCCTGAGGATGTCCTCCCTATCTCTGTCATCTTTAAGCTTATCATTTAAAGAAAAAACGAGCTTATTTTACCTGGTTCTTTTTACTCCATAGTTTAGCTTAATCAAGACAGCTAATAAACTGAATTGTTAATCATGATGTGCCTAGAATTCATTTCAGTTTTGTATTTCTCTGTCTTTATACCATGTAATATGGTTACCTAGATAATGGGAAAAGATAGCCTCAAAATTTCATTTAAAAAAAGTAGTTTTTAAAAGTTATGAGTTGATATAGTATAAAAGTTGGAGATGGAACCATTTCTCACTATCAAATTACTTGAACTTTTTCTAATTGGTTCAAGATGAGAACTAATTAAACACATGAATAAAGTACTTAGCATGATGATGTCCAACACTCAACTTCCTCTTTAAAGTGCCTTGACTCCTGAGTGAGAAGCAGGTTAATGGGTAGCTTAAGTGGTCTCAAGTAGCTGGGATGCTGTGGTGTAGTCAATGGTCCCGGTTTTCTCTGAATGTGTCACTTAGGAAAATATGGTATAATGTGGAAAAGTACTTTTAAAATACTTTAGCTATGTTAGCTATATTGAAAATACTAAATATGGCTATATGAAATATATTAGCCATATTGAAGGTTTCTGCAGTGTCCAGACAACCATGGAGTGAAGAGTAGAGCTCTACCTTAACGTTAACTCCTGAAGTGCTTTGCTCATAAGGGAAGTCCTACCATCATTACCTACCATCTACTACCTAAAGAGCTACTGGTTTGAAAGTTTACAGTAATAGTGAAACCAATATTTCTGTTCAGATTGAATCTGTCATTGAAGAATATATGTGAAACATATCCTTACATTTCATACTGGATGTGACCAAGTCCTATGCTTGAAGTGAATCTTCAACTGTCTTGTAGAACTGTCCTCAGCCTTTCTGCTCAGTCCTCCTGAATTCCACTACCTGCCAGATAACATCAGAAAGCAGTACCATCTGTTCCCAGGTTACATGAGCATATCTTGCCTAGTAAACAGCCTGATTTTTGTAGCAGGTCTAAACTAGCCTGGTTTCTATTTGACACCTCAGTCTGTCCTTTAAATGATCTACAGCTCAGAGCAAAAAGAAGGTTGGGTCTAGGACCCTCTAGAGAATAAATATCCAGTTTAACTCCAGTTCTCATTTCTAGTATGGTTAGTTTGTATCAAGACTTCAAGGCTCACATTAGATTTCCCTAGTGCAACCTTCTCTCTAGTTGGTCAGATACCCCTTTTTTATACTTGGAAACCAGAGGTAACCTTCTTGGCTTGAATCATACTGTTAGGTGAATGATTCTCTTGAGTTCTCCTTGTGTTGTAACTCCCTAAGAGCAGAGCCAACCTTTTATATCTCTGGTTCCTCAAACTTGGCCAAGTCAGTGTCTTGAACCTGCTTGAAATAAGATCTGCTGGGGGAAAAAAAAGGAAGAGAGAAAGAACATGAGAGGAGTTTGATCTTGAGCTTTATCTAAAACGCTTTATCTAAAACTGTTCAAACCCCAAGGGTTCTTTATATAACCTTCAAATAAAAGACAGTGATATTGGCCAGGAGTTTGGCCTAGTGGTAGAGTGCTTGCCTAGAATGCACGAAGACCTGGGTTCAATTCCTTGGTATCACATACATGAGAAAATCCAGGAGTGGTGCTGTAGCTCAAGTGGCAGAGTGCTAGCCTTGATGAAAAAGCCCAAGAACAGTGCTCAGGCCCTGAGTTCAAGCCCCAGGACTGGAAAAAAGCAACAACAACAACAACAAAAAAACAGTGATATTAAAAACAGTGTACAGGTATTGGAGTCAGTAGCTCATTGGTAGAATTCCAGCCAATGAGCAAAAAGCTCCAGGTACCTATTTTGAGTCCGTCTTGCAACAACAACAAAAAAATCAATGCTCATTGAAAATCCTTTTCCTGGAGCCCTGTACCAAGTTTTTATATTCCCCCCCATACACACACTCTTTCTCTCTTGTGGACCATGCTAGGAACTGAATTAAAGGTGTCATGCATGCTTGACAAGTAAGTGCCTTATAGCTGAGTCATATCCCCAGCCCCTGAGTAAAAGCAGAAAATGAATCTTGAGTTCAAGCTCCCTCCAGAATTCAGCCTCTTGAATATGCCACATAAATGTGTCCTAGAACAGGAAAAAAGCCATTAAAAGCAGGTGTCCCCAATATATATGTATGTGTGTTCACTAGCTTATTGACCGCCTATGTGTGCTGACAAAATCTCTACTTGTTTTAATTTAACAAAGTCTAAAATTCAACTATGAAACATTAGTGTTTAATTCCCTAGTAAAAATGCATTCGTTCATTTACTCCTGATCTAAATTCCTTACCAAGCGTTGCACTAGGCAGTGGGAATACAAAGCGTGGTCCTAAGTACCAGGAGCTGGTGCTAATAGTGCTGGGAGATGTTTGTCCCATTCAGAAGTTGCTAATCAAGGATTTCACCCAGTCGGGCCGCCCATCATGTGGGGGAGGACTGGATTTAGATTGTGTGGTCTCAGTGCTCACTTAGACTTAGGTGCAGATCATTGTTTTATGTCAGCCTATTACCTCCACAATTTCCATGTGAAGACAGCACAGGCAGGCAGGCAACTAGCCAGCCTAAGGCCATGTATGGGAGCTGCAGCCTGAACAGGAAGTTGGCCAAAAGAACTGCTCTGCTCTCCCCCTTGCCCCACTGGTTTTTGTTTGGACATTCCTTATTAGGTAATTTTTCTAGGAGCCTTTGTCATTGGAATGAGGTAGAGTGGTCCTAGAAAACAAGGCTAGGAAGGCCCCAAATCTATCAAAACCCCAAGGATGTTAAAGCCTTAAGATGTTCACAGGATATCCTCTGAGATGAGAACCAAATCGATTGAGGTTCCTGCCAAAGGTGAAGACCAGAAAGCTGCCTGTGAGCGAATGACCTCTGGGGATGGTTGTCTGAGAGCTCTACAGTGGTTGACAGCTTGATGAGAGGAGTAGGATTTCACAATATGGCTGCCTTGGTCAAATCAAGCAAGTACTTTGAAAGCTCTTCTCCAAAAGGAACTCTTTAGTTTTTGGCAAGTTCTCTCTGGACTGGCAGATGACTTGGGATCTACCAAGGAGAAGTGTTCTCTGCGTGGGTACCAGAACAAACAGCATCTGGGAAGAGGAGTGGAACCTGAGGAAACGGCAGCTTCTGGAGCCAAGCAGGGATTGCTGCTTACGACACACAGGCCTTGGTACCTGACATCCTTGTGGAAGGTATAAATGATGCATTGTGAAAAGGCCTGCACAAGGCAAGTGCTGCCCCCTGGGCTTCTCAGTCATTTCTAATCCGAGGAAGGAAGCAGGTTAGAGTAAGGAAATTGAGACCTGGTGAAAGCAACTCAGAAACAAGGTGTTTCGAAACACACAAGCACTGGGTTTGCTTCTGAGAGAAAATTGGATGCATTCCTCAAGGATCTGTTTCATGGCAGGATGCATTCTTTCCTGAAAAAGACTTTCCTGCTTTGGAGGGCTTCAAACATTATGCTCTTCAGGTCTCTGCCTCCTGAGTAGCTAAGATTACAGGCATGAGCCAGCGGGGGATGATCATTCTAGACTCTGGTTGGCTTAAAACAGTTGGCAGCCCTGCAAGAATGGAGTTTAGGGCAGAGGAAAAGGCTGGGGAAAAATATCAGAACCTTTAGTCTTCTGGAAAATGATTTTTAGCTCACTGATCTGGAGTTCTGTTTCTCTGATCATATAGAGGGCATATGCAGGCCCCCCACACCCTTTAGCACTCAAGAAGAACTCCTTGTTATAATCAGGCATTAGGGAAATGGATCTGTTGCCATCCCAATTTACTACTCCTCTCCTTTTAATCCATGCAGCGCAGAATTCGTGACTGTACACTTCATTGAAGGTAGAAGAAAGTAAAACATCTAAGATGTTACGTAACTCCTTCCAAGTGGGCCAGCTTGATCCCAGTGGTGGCAGAACAAGAACCAAGTCAGACCCACCCTCTATCTAAATCCAAACAAACCCATGTTGCCACGCTTTAATTAGTTACCTATTCACAAAGAGCCACTCTTTGTGTGAAAGGAGAGGTTAGGCAATGACAGGTCCAGTGGGAATTGCATCTTCACTGCAGGGTGGAGTGCGTAGTCATCTCTCGTATTCCAGGAAGCCAGACTACTTGAAGACATTATCTGCACATGGTCCTGACTGCAGAGAAACCCTGACTAGAGCTGACCGTATTGAGGAGTCTGAGGCCCTGACCAGGTGCTGTGCTAGCTTCTCTACAGACTTTGAGTCTCACGGTGAAACTACTGATGTGTGGCCACAGAAAGAAGCTAGTAGGAAAGAACTCAGAGTTTGTCTAAAGTTATAAAACCAAAATTCAAAATCTATACTGTGGAGGCTGCAAGTTTGGCCTCGTGGTAGAGTGCTTGCCTAGCATGCACAAAGGCCCAGGTTCCATTCCTCAGTTTCACATACATAGAAAAAGCCAGAAGTGGTGCTGTAGCTCAAGTGGTAGAGCTCTAGCCTTGAGAAAGCCTAAGCACAGTGTTTAGGCCTTGAGTTCAAACCTATGAGACTGGCCAAAAAAAAAAATCTATACTTTGCAAAAAGTATAGATTATTTATTATTATTTGCCAGTCTTGGGACTTGAATGCAGGGCCTGGGAACTGTCCTTGAGCTTTCTTAAGGCTAGCACTCTACCACTTGAGCCACAGCATCACTTCTATCTTTTTCTGTGTATATGGTACCGAGGAATCGAACCCAGGGCTTTGTGTATGCCAGGCAAGCACTCTACCACTAGGCCACACTCCCAGCCTGAGAAGAATTATTTACATTCCTCAAATGTATCCATTTGGCCACTCTCAGGAATATGAACAGAGGCCAACAATGGCTGTGAGCAAGAGTGGACTGTGTGTTGGGCTCACAGCCTACCATGTTTCCAAGCTCCTCACTGGACTGGCCAGGAAGGTATTGAACAGAAAGAAAAGGAGTGTGTGCTGTGGAGCTCTTATCTAAGCATTTTTTTAGAGCTGGATCAGGCACAAATGGTTTTATATGCAATACAACTCAATAAAACCCAGTTTAGTTAATCCAGTTGTCATGTTGGAAAAGAGGCTGAACTGGTACAGTTCACTTTGACAACAAGAAAGTAAACATGAGACAATGTGCCTCTGATACTCTAGACCCCTTCTAATGCCCACGAGGGTGACTACTAGCTGTTTAATAAAGCTCAGCTGTCAGACTCATCAGCAAGGGTCCAGGCAAAGTTGTGGCAGCATAGTGAAACCTTTAAGACGTGTCAAATAGCAGTCACAGGGATGAAAAACCGGATCTGTGTAGTTTGCATGAGTGGAGTTCTCTGAACTTATCTGTCACCCTGCCTCCCAAACTATCTAAACAGCTTGCAGATCTTGGTCACCTTGTGGGCTGTGGTTATATTAGTTCTTACTAATCCTGGGACATCAGGGGATTGTGACAGTGGCAGCAAGAGAAGTCAAACATTCTAAACCCCAGCACTTTAATACCTGTTGTCCAAGTTTCATTTTTTAATTTTTAAAAATTTGTGATAGAACAGATGTGGTGGTACATACCTGTAATACAAGCTACTCAGGAGGTGGCAGCAAGTGGATCTTAGGTTTGAAGCAAGCCCTGGAAAAAGTTAGTGAGGCATTATCTGAAAAAACGTACAACAACAAAAAGGCTTGATGACATAGCTTAAGCAGTAGAGCACTTTCCCTAGCAAGTGTAAGGCCCTGGGTTCAATTTCTAGTACTGTATGACAAGGATATAGTAGGATACCAAAAGCATAGAGTATCTTATTGCCAGCATGTTAAGGTGTGAAGTACTAAATGAAATCTCACTGTTGCACAGCCAATCTCTAGAACTTTCTTCCTCTGCAAAACTGAAATTCGATGTCCATAAAACAGTTTTCTATTACCCTTTTCAGGACTGGTAACAATTATGAGTATAACCTGTGCCTGTCCTTGGGCTTAAATTAAGAGCCTGGACCCTGTCCCTGAACTTTTTTCTATTCAAGGCTAGTGCTCTACTACTTGAGCTACAGTGTCACCCCCATCTTTTTTTGGAGGGGGGGCAGTTCTGGGTCTTGAAATCAGGGCCTTCTTTTATTCAAGGCTGGCATTACTTCCAGCATTTTCTGTTTATATGGTACTGAGGAATCAAACATACGGCTTCATGCATGCTCGACCAGCTGTAACACTGCCTCCATCTTTTTCTTTAGTAGTTTATTGGAGACAGGAGTGTCATGTACTTTCATGCCTGGACTAGCTTCAAACTGTGATCTTCAAATCTCAGCCTCCAAAACAGCTAGGATTTCAGGCGTAAGAGCCACCAGCACCCAGTTGTAGATTCCCGCACCCCCCACAAAAGTCAGCAAAACTCTTAATTTGGAAGTTGATGTGTACAGCAAATAATGTTCCACAAAGGAACCTGATTTACTCACCTGACAACAAAGACAAGTATTAGTCATGGGAAGAGTCACACCCTCCTCATCTTTAGCTTAATCTTTCAACACCCCAATTTGCTGTCACTGGGCAGTAGTCAGACCTGTAATCTGACTACTTAAATGACTGAGAGGACAGGTGTGAGATGGTTTCCTCTCACAGTTCAGGAATGGGAGCTCCACTCTTCCTGGGCCATCAGTGGGGCACAGGGCCTGTGTGTGAGAAATGCAGGAGCCAACAATGAAAGCCATTACATTTAGATTACAGTAATTAACACCTTTATGCACTTAGCATCAATCATGTTGACATGATTTGTGTGTTTTTATTTACATTGCCTTATTTATGTAGATACGTTGTCTGGAGCAGGAATGGCCACAGTGAATTTGACTTTTCAAAGCTAAACCTCTGCCTGAGTGATATGGTGATATGCCAAGAGACAGTGGGAAAGAGCTGTCATAACCCCACTCACACATCACACATGTCCCCACACAGCATGGACAGCCCCAGAGCATGTGGCCCTTACCTGACTCTTCCACACCATCTCTGCCTCCTCCTCTCACTGTGTCCCAGCCCAGGCAGGTTTCTTTCTGTTCCACCTACTCAAGAATTGGGGTATAAGTAAATTCTTTGGGATGTGATCCTAGGAACAAAGGAAGGGAGGGCAAAGTGTGTCAGAAAAGTTGGCCAACCAAGTGTGTGTCCAGGTAATCGTGGGGACAGTCAGGCTGTGAAACAAATGGGTCCAGGGGAAGTAACCCAGTGGGTAAATGGCCCTGTCTCCTCTCTGATACTGGAACACGGTGATGGGGGGGGGGCAGTTCCACCTATTGTCCTCGTATCTGTCTTAGAGTACTTCAGCTAGTTGTTCATATATGATGTACTTTTCTGGGTCTACCCTGCAGAAGATTTTTTTTTTTCATTTCTCCTGGAGATTTTAGAAGGAGAGGTACATGTCCACCAACCGATGTCCTTTGCTGACAGTTGATCCTGGGGACATCTCTGGTCTCCTAGAGATGGAGAGGCAGATAAAGCCCTTAAGCATAAAGATTGAGGAAGGCTTCAGAACAGGACGTCCTTATCCTGGATGGACAGACAGAAAGCCCAGCCTGCTCGGCTACCCCAATGGAGGCTAGAGAAGCTTGTAGTTCCTTCCAGACACAAGTGCTGCATGTCACTTCAGGGATGGTCAAGCTCTTGACTCCTGTATCACAGGAAAGAGCCAAGAGTAGTGGTGGTGGAATATCACCCTGTTTGTTAGCCAGCTTTGCATTACTCTAATTGAGGGAAAACAGGAATAAAACTCTAGTTTTGCTTGCTTTTAATTGCTTAATTTGCTCCTATTTTTATTAGTTACACAGCTGAGCACCTAAGCTTTGCTATAGTTCACACCTCTGGTGTGGGTACATGGATCAAAAAGGTGATGTTTACATAGGTTGTTTTTTCAGGAATTCCAATGCAAATCAGATGACTCAAACCACTCATCCTTTACTTGCCCAAGCCAGGTGACTGCTGGGTCACCTTCTAATATCAAACTGTAGAAAACTACAATCTCAGAGACCCTAACACCCCCATTATCAGTACATCTGTGCATAGAAAGGACAGATGTACAGAGCATGTGAAACACACCAAGTATTTCACTTTCCCTTAACCTTATTGCCACCTCTTTCTTCCTTCCCTCCTTATCTCTCCCACATCCATTTCTCTTCCTTCTTCCCTTTCTCCTTTTCTAACTTCCTGTCTTCCTCCTTCTCTCCCTCCCTCTATTCTTTTTATCAGGCAGACAGGTTCAAATTATGTAGCTCAACTGCCCTATTTTGGGGAGGTGAATTTGTAACTTTAGCCATCTTGTGAGAAAACTCTCCCCTCCACCCTCTCTCAATTCAGTGGGATTTTTTTGTTGTTTTCTTTCATTCTATTACAAACTTGATTACAGAGGGGTTACAATTCCATAAATAAGTTAATGAGTATATTTCTTATTCAACATCGTTACCCCTCCCTCATTTTTCTCCCACTTTCCTTTCCCCCAACTCCCCTCCCCCTTCAACTTGTAAAGCTCATTTCAACATAGTGTTCTGTGAGTATTGCTGTTGCATTGACTTACCCTTTGTCTTTTGTCTCACTATTTTGTTAACCCTACTGCCTTCCCCAAATTAGATAAACTCATATACAAGACAGGGTTTGGAAATAGAAAACAGTGATAACCAGCACAGGGGATAAACCAAAAAGAAATACCTTCACACAGTACATTAAAAAATCTCTAGTTTCCATACCTTGGAGTTCATTCCAATTAGCATCATTTTATGTGGTCATATGTACATAGCTATTGAGCTATTGTGATCCTCTGCTGTACTAATTATTACAAAGGAAGGAAACCATGGAGCCTATGTTTCTTTGGGTCTGGCTTACTTCACTTAATACGAATTTTTTCCAAGTCTTTCCATTTCCTTACAAATGGGGCAATGTCATTCTTTCTGATGGAAGTAGAGTTCCATTGTGTGTGTGTGTGTGTGTGTGTGTGTGTGTGTGTGTGTGTGTGTGTGTGTGTGTATAGATATATACATACATATATATCACCTTTTCTTGATCCATTCATCTACTGATATGCATGTGGGTTGGTTCCATATCTTAGCTATGATAAGTAATGCTGCAATGAACATAGTTGTGCTGGTAGGTTTAGTGTAGCCTTGTTTGTGATTATTTGAGTAAATGCCCAGGAGTGGGAATTCTAGGTCATAAGGGAGCTCTATGTTTAGTTTTTTTGAGGAATCTCCAAAATGCTTTCCAGAGTGGTTGAACTAGTTTATATTTCCACCAACAGTGTAGTAGCATTCCCTTTTGGCCACATCCCCACCAGCATCTATTATTATTTGTTTTCTTGCTAATGGCCATTCTAACTGGGGTGAAGTAGAATCTCAATGTAGTTTTGATTTTCATTTCTTTTATTCTTTTTTCCCAGTCCTGGGCTTGTGCTCAGGGCCTGAGGATTGTCCTTGGGCTTTCCTCGAGGTTAATGCTCTACCACTTAAGCCACAGCACCACTTCCATCTTTTTCTATGTATCTGGTGCCAAGGTATCGAACCTGGGGTCTTCATGCATGCTAGGCAAGCACTCTACCACTAGGCCAAACTCCCGGCCCTGATTTTCATTTCTTTTCTGGCCAGAGAAATTGAACATTTTTCCATGTGTCTATTGGATATTCTTATTTCCTCTCCAGAGGGTGTCTTTTTAATTCTTTAGCTCACTTATCAATGGGGTGGTTGTTTTTTTGAGTATTTGTTATTGGGAGGATTGAGCTCTGGGAATATTTTTGATATGAGGCCTTTGTTGTGTAGTTAGTGAAGATCTTCTCCCAACCTGTGGGATTTCTATTTATCTTGCTAGTTATATCCTTTGTCATGCAGAAACTCTACAGTTTAATTCCATCCCATTTGTCTAGCTTTTTTTTTTTTTTTACCAGTCCTGGGCCTTGAACTTAGGGCCTGAGCACTGTCCTTGGGCTTTCTCAAGGCTAGAGCTCTACTATTTGAACAACAGCTCCATTTCTGGCTTTTTTCTATGTATGTGGTACTGAGGAATCAAACCTGGGTCTTTGTGCACACTAGGCAAGCACCCTACCACTAGGCCAAACTCCCAGCCCCCCTTTTTTGTTTTACTTGTTGTGTTTCTGGATCATTAGGAGCTCTCGTGTAGCCCCTATCCCTTCCTGTAATATTTGCAGAGTATCTGCTCTTACCTCAAGGTCTTTGATCCATTTAGAGTTGCTTCTGGTGCAGGGTGTTATATAAGGATCTAACTTTAGTTTTAATGTTTGAATTACTTCACAGTGGACCATGTGGGTGTTGTTCAGTAACATTACTGTAATGTACTTACCAGGAGTCAACCTGAAAGGAGGAACGGTTTGTTCTGGCTTAGAGATTCAGAGGCTGTAGTCCAGGGCTGATTTGTCCCATTGCTTTTTGCTGTGGTGGGACTGCACAGCCTGGTAGAGGCTTGAATCAGTGAGAAAAGAAAGGAAAGGGTAGAGCCCTACGATCCCATGCAAGGGTACAACTCAGTGACAGAATTTCTCTCAGTAGACTTCACTTTTTACAGGTTCTACCACTTCTCGGTAGCTCACTACCACATGAGTACCAACTCTCTAACACATGGGCTTAGATTCACACTGTAGCATCCCATATCTAGGACCTGATGGAGTAGCAGTGTTAAACCTTGATGTTTCCTCTGCCTAACATAATTTTCCCATCAAAAGCTGTATAACTTGGCCAGATACGGTGGCTGACACTTTTAATCCTAGGTACTCAGGAGGCTGAGATCTGGGGATTGAGGTTGAAAGACAGCCTGGGCACTACAGAGTGTGAGACTCTGATCTCTAATTAATCACCAGAAAACCAGTAGTGGCTCAAGAGGGAGGGTAGTAGCGTTGAGCTGAAGAGCTCAGGGACAGCGCACAGGCCCAGAGTTCAAGCCCCATGACCAACAACAACTATATATTTTCTCAAACATCATCTTACCAGAGATCTGTCTTCACCAATCTCTATAAAACATTAACCCCTACTCACGTGTAGCATGTTATTACATGTATTTTATATATATGTGTGTACACATTTGTATATGGGTTTAGCGTCTTACCTTTCTCTCCTTTACTGTTGTATCTTAAATCATATTTAAATCCAATCATGAGAAAATAGAGATGCCACATTTTGAGAAGTTGAATTTGGAGTCTTTATTAAAAGGCTGGTGACTGCGTGGAGCACTTCTGTCTCAAAGACCAGCAGCCAGCAAACACTGTTAGGAATCTGAGCCATGAAAGTCAGAGAGGAAAGAAAGAACAAAAACAATATCAACAAACCAATTCAGCTCCAATGAAGAGCTGAAATGGGACACCATGGACTGGAGAAAAGCCAAGAGTTAGGAGATAGAGCATTTCATGAGCACCAATTGGCAGATAATACGATGCCACATAGTTTATTGATTTAACATAGCTTAGCAGAGTTGACACTATAGTCTAGTTCCTATCTTCTAGTCCTAACTTGCCTAATTCTATCCTGCCTATCCTGCACACCTGCTGGGCTCCCCTCTCTGACATCTCTTAGTCCCGAAGTGGAACAGGGCCTGCCCGTCAGTTGTTAGACGCAGCTCCCAGTCCTGTCGCGGTGTGAGCTCGTCCGTCCTCTTGGGCAAAGAGCAGTTTCTGCACGGCCAAAGATCCTCGAACCGCAGTCTCAGATAAGGCCAGCAGAAGTGCCATCCCTCATTCTGGATCCTTTGTTTATATTGGTCCTTTCTGGCCCAAACTCCGTGTTTGATTCGGATTGGTTACGCCTTGGTCCTTGCTTGGTCTGGATTGATTACGCCCTTTGTCAGTGGTGTCCAGAGATGTGCTGGTTGCTTATTCTAGCTCTTGCTCTGTCTATTCTGCCCAGGTGACCTGGGCTCCTATGATGCTACATCTTATAAGCCATGCTCCTGACCGTTCCTATGGTTACAGTCATATGTGTCCTTACATCATTTTTATCGCCCATGTCCACAAGCCTTTAGGTACAAGTTTGTATTGGCGATATACTTTTTAGTTTCATTTCTTTACTCTGCTCCTCTCATATTATTGTATCACTAGTTTATATCATATTCATTTAGCATTCCACAATATATTCATCATATACCATTTTCATATTATATTTATTATATTCATCATGTTAATATTTTCATCTTATTAAATGCTCACAACAAATATGAACATGGAGACACATGGCCTGGTATAATAAGACCAGAGCTGGTCCAGGCCTAAATAGGGTCAGGTCAGGGGACAGGTTCACAGGAAACTGGGACTGACAGGCTTAGTAACCGATCATTCAAGTCTGGGCCCCCCCCTCCATGGATACCGGCACACCCACCACCTGGGAAGTTGGTGGCTTCACCTTTCCCCACCATGAAGACAAGATGCCAGACTCTACCATGCACCATGTGGCCAAGATGGTGCCAGCCAGACCCAGTCTCCTCAGTTCACTACCATTAAAAGGAAAGGCCCAGAAGCAACAGGCTTTGATTTGGCACATAGCTTCATTGCCACCAAATCTCAATTGCTAGTCAATAAATATTTGTTGAGTGAACTAGTCAGATCTCTCCTTCCACTTATGAAAGTATACTTCCAGTTTCTATTTTCAAGTAGCAGATGGACTATGAACTCAAAGTGATCATATCATACCCTGATGCCCATTTAAAAAAATAGAGTGGTTCAAAATGGACATGCTCAATTTTAACCAGCCAGCTGAATGTGTTCCAGTTTTGGGGGAAGGGATAGAGAATTCTTCAAATATTGAGAACTGAAGCAATTTCATAGGTGTCTTTTTGTCAGCAGGAAGCAGGAGAGTTCCTGGAATTTGCCCCTCATACTCTTGATTCCTAGTCACATGATGTTCATGTTCCTTCTGCGCCAAGGCCAGTTCAAAACATTGAACTTTTAAAGTGTTGACTCACCAAAATGGCTGGATGGACCTAGCTTCAAGAGAAAGGAACACAAAAGAAAGAGAAACCTGGGACAAACACCACCAGCTTTGCTTTGCACATCAAACAGTTCTCAATGTGTATTTTGTATTGAGACTGAGGTAAACACTGGCCTGAGTCCTATACATTCTTGAAGGAGAATTTATTTGCTCCACAAGGTGAGGTTGGCTGGAAACCAATGTTTACAGTCCTTGTGTTTGCTTTCTGCTACTTGACAATTTAGCCAATTACAAATCAGTTTTTTTTTTTTACCAAAACCAAAACAAACAGGGAAAAAAAAAAAACCAAACCTAAAACTTAATTGGCTTGATTTGATGGCTCATCCCTATAATCCTAGCTTTTGTGAAGCCGAGATCGGAAGGACTGCAGTTGAAGGCCAGATTAGCATAATTTTTCTTTTCACAAACCATTTTCTAGACAACTTGATATATAATCAGCCAGTTATTTCAGTAGAAAATTTTGTGGTCAGTTTTCCAAGAGCAATCAACACCTTAAGAGAGGTATTTATTGTAAATGAATACGAAAACGGCATAAAATTCATACACAGATAAAAAGATAATTATAATGCCAATCTCACATGTCTACCAGAAGCTAGAAAACAGATACAACAGGGCAGAGAAAACCATTCTCCCAGCCTTAGTATAAACCATTTCCTTGCATTTCTTTTTGGGTTGTCTTACTTATGGGTGAATCTCCTAGAAACATATCCTGGAGTTTTGAAAAGCTGAACAGTACCTTTAAAAAAGAATCTGCCGGGGCCAGGAGTTTGGCCTAGTGGTACAGGGCTTGCCTACCATGCACAAAAACCCGGGTTCAATTCCTCGGTACCACATACATAGAAAAAAATAAAAAGCCAGAAATGGTGCTGTGGCTCAAGTGATAGAGCTCTAGCCTCGAGAAAGTCCAAGGACAGTGCTCAGGCCCTGAGCTCAAGTGCAAGACTGGCAAAATAAATAAGTAAGTAAATAAATGAAAAATAGATTAAAAAAAAAAAAAGAATCTGCCTTTGGCCAAGAGTGGTCACCTAGCATGCATAAAGCCCTGGGTCTGATTCCTCGGTGCCACACACTCAGGAAAAGCTGGAAGTGGTGCTATGGCTCAAGTAGCAGCACTAGCCTTGAGCAAAAAGTGTCCAAGCACAGTGCCCAGGCCCAGAGTTCAAGCCCCAGGATTGGCAAAAAAAAAAATCTGGTGGGCCAGGAGTTTGGCCTAGTAGTAGAGTGTTTGCCTAGCATGCACGAAGACCTGGGTTCGATTTCTCAGTACCACATATATAGAAAAGCTGGAACTGGTGCTGTGGCTCAAGTGGTAGAGCTCTAACCTTGAGGAAAGCCCAAGGACAGTGCTCAGGCCCCGAGTTCAGTCCCCAGGACTGGCAAAAAAAAAAATAAAATAAAATCTGTCATTAAATAAAGGCCCAAATATGCTGATTAGAGGGCAAGAGGATGTGATGTTAACGTGCTGGGTTTGTTTGTGTGTTTGTTTGTTTGTTTGTCAAAACGCAAAAGCAATATCCAAGGTCAGGGACTGCTTCAGATTTTCTGCCTCCAGGTTCTTGGCTGAGGCTGTGGGTTGAAGCAACATGGCTGGAAGGGAGATGGGTAACCCCGAGAATGCAGGGTAGATGTACGTCAGGCACATTTGAGCAATTTTGTTTTCTGTGTTGGCTGTCCTGTGGTTATAATTCTGAGCTGGTTAATCTCCTGTGTCAGCTCAGACTGTCTTGAGCAGGAAACACAGTCATCCTCCATAGAAGTCTGTATCCCCAACATGCCATTGCTGGAAATCTCCTTTTTCCTTCACTGGCTTCCTCATTTGGTGGGGCACATCCTATGTAGTTTCCTGAGAAAGGGTGGGTGGGATGTAGATAGCTGAGGCTACCAGGAAGTAGATGGACTCAGAGAAAACAAGCGGGGGGGGGGGGGGGGGGGGGGAACAAAACTGAGCCTGGAGAAATTTAGGTTAGCACAGACTAACAAATGAAAGTAAAATTAAAAGATGATGAGACCTGTGGGTGCAGGCTCAGATAAAGGGAGCCTGATAGAGGGGAATTCAATTCTAAAATCCAGTTATTATGTCTGGGCCTTGGAGCTCCTAGATGTTACATCAGAGCATTAGAGATGCTGGAGGGAGAGATTCTGCTCCACTCTCCCAGCTGGTGGACCTCTCCCTAGCTGCAAGCTAGAGACAAGCTGGCATCTTCCTGAGATTAAAGGGAGATATTGAGAGCCACAATCTATGTATCTGGTCTCATCCCTGCCATTGCACAATGTCCCCTGAAGGAGGACAGCGAAACCAAAGCAATCTGATATTAACTCCAAGCTATTACTTCCCCTTATTTGGGTGCCACTGGGTATACTCCTAGACAGGTCATTATCTAGCTCTGGATTGGGCTGGGTTTCTTGGAAAGAGGGAGCCTCAGGGATTCTCCCTTGCCTTGGAAGTTAGAATCACCTGGGAGGCTTCAGTTGAGCTGTCCAGGTTCCACTGCAGGGCCACTGTTGTTTTTTTTTTGCCAGTCCTGGGCTTGAGCTCAGGGCCTGAGCACTGTCCTTGGACTTTCTCAAGGCTAGAGCTCTACCACTTGAGCCTCAGCACCGGCTTTTGTCTATGTATGTGGTACTGAGGAATCGAACCCGGATCTTCATGCATGCTAGGTAAGCACTTTAACCACTAGACCAAACTCCCGGCCCTGCAGGGCCACTGTTTCAGAGTCTCTAAGAGACTCCCTCACATGCATATCCACTGTTTTCTCAAAGGATTAAACACTACAATGCCCACACTGGCACTTGACTATGCCTGATGCCCGAGGAAAGATGTGAGTGCTTTCCATCACCCTATGAACAAATTTGCCTATTTTCTTAAATCTTTTTCTCCTAAGGCAGACACTAGATGCTATTTCTTCATTTCCATATATGTCTTTTTAAAATTCACTTACTTAAAATACATATGAATTAAATGTCTGAGGTTTGCTTCAAGACCATCTGAGGTGGAGTGCAATGAAGGAGGAAGAGAAGAACCATGACTGGGTGTGGATTTAGAACGAAGTTGGGGCTTGGGGAGTCATTGCATTTACTTGAACCACTGTATCCTTGATTCTATGACACCAAACAACCAGGCTGCTGACCCTCTGTAAAACCACAGATTCTACAAATTGTACCAAATCAATGTGAACGTACACAATTTCATGTCAAACACCCGAATCTAAGGTGGCAGCAAAGGAGTTGAGACTCTGTACTTCAATTTTCAAATTTTTATTTAGTTAAGACTAGAGAAAAATACTTTAAAAGACCTAAGGGAGGGGCCAGGAGTTTGGCCTAGTGGTAGAGTGCTTGCCTAGCATGCATAAAGCCCTGGGTTCGATTCCTTGGTACCACATACATAGAAAAAGCTGGAAGTGGTGCTGTGGCTCAAGTGGTAGAGCACTAGCCTTGAGAAAGTCCAAGGACAGTGCTCAGGCCCTGAGTTCAAGCCCCAGGACTGGCAAAAAAAAAAACAACCCTAAGGGATAGCACCCAGGTCCTGAGTTTAAGTTCCAGTACTGGCTCACACATACACACACAACCAGACATGAGGTAAGTATTTAAAAAGTGTCAGGATAGCTTGCTTTGATCCTCTTTTCAAATGTGGCTTCTTTTTTTTCTTTGAAAAGCTGTTTATTTTCGGTCCACTAAGTGTCCTGCAATCTTCATTTTGAGACTGCAGCTGATAGAAGCTCCGAGAGTCTGCCAGCAAAACCCACTGTCAGCTTACAGGCTCACAGTCAGCCAGAGTGGGAGAGCAGGTTTTGATTTCCAGAAGCCTTCTAATGAGAATTTCAGTTATAATAAATATCTACAATCTTCTCTTTCAAGCTTTCTATTTTGCAGAATGCTTGAGTGGGCGAAACCCTTAGAAACAGTTTCTTCTGCATGCCTTGACTGCACTCAGGCCCCAGGCAGGGTTTCCTGAGCATGACTAACTGAGCTCTCACCAGCAGTAACTGAGTATAAGACGCCCCATCTCCAAGGCCTTGAGCAAACTTCTCATCAGATAAACCTGAAGTCCCTGTCTCATTAAAACCTTTTGCTCACGCCTGTAATCCTAGGTACTCAGGAGGCTGAGATCTGAGGATCGCAATTCAAAGACAGCCCAGGCACAAAAGTCCCATGAGACTCTTATCTCCAATTAACCACCAGAAAACTGGAAGTGGCACTGCGGCTCAAGGGGTAGGGTGGTAGCCTTGAGCTGAAGAGCCCAGGAACAGTGCCCAGCCCCAGAGTTCAAGCCCCATGACTGACCATAAAACAAAACAAAACAAAAAAACCTCTCCAAAGCAGACACTGGCTCTTTTTTAAACTTCTTTTTATTGCCTTATTTCTCTGGCTAAGATTTCAAGTAGTATATTGAATAAAAGTAGACTGTAGATATCTTTATTCCATTCTTGATTTTAAAGAAAATATTTCTTCCCATTTACCATAATGTTGGCTATAGGTTTGATTTATACAACTTTACTATTTTAAAGTATGATCTTTTCTATTCTTAGTTTATTACAGTTTTCTTTTCATGATCAGATGTTGAATTTTGTCAAAGGCCTTTTCTGAATCTATCGAGGTGACCATGGAAATTTTGATCCTAATTCTGTTCATGTGGTGTTTTATGCTTATTGTATGTGTGTTGAACCATCCTTGCATCTTTGAAGTGAAACTGATTTGATTGTGGTACATGACTTTTGAAATATGTTCTTGAGTTCTATTTGCAGATATGTTGACTTGAGAACCACTTTATACAACTACTTAAAGATAAAATAGCAGGGTACCAGTGAAGCCAACCTCAGGTAGAAAAGACTGTGAGACTTTTATCTCAAATTAACTAGCAAAAAGTCAGAAGTAGAGCTGTGGCTCAAGTGGTAGAGTGCTAGCTTTGAGTATAAAAGCTCAAAGACAGTGCCCAGGCCCTGAGTTCAAGCTTGAGGACCAGCATGTATGCATGTACACACACACACACACACACACACACACACACACACGCACATACACACACGCGCACGTTAAAAAAACAACAATAACAAAAAAAAAGACTATTGAGGATTTTTGTACCACCTCAGTGACAATTCAGCATGCCATATTTCCAGCTCAGTTTAGGTTGTTCATATTTTCAGTTTTGATAGGTCACAGGTATCTAGGAATTTATCTCTTTAATTTATTGGAATACAAGTTCTCAAAATATTCCTTGATTATCTTTCAGGCTCAATAATACATGTTGAAAATCTCCATTTTTATTTACCTATTTAAATATCTAATTACCACATATAAATTGTATGAGGCAGGGAAGCTTATTGAGATATTTCCACACATGTTTACAATGTATCTCAATCAGCTGATCTCACCTCCTTACTCAATATATTCTTAACTAGACTCATTGTTTTATTTAAACTTGAGCTATTGATAAGAAATACTTTTATTTTATTTGGACAGTACTAGGATTGGAACTCAAGGTTTATTGCTTGTTAGGCAAGTGCTTTACCATTTGAGCCACTCTGCCAAGAAGAAATAATTCCATTCAAAGAAAAATACTGAGATGATTAAATCTCTGGGAAGATACAATCCTGGTCTATGTTTTATCAGAATGAAAAGTATCAAAAATATTAATTGTAAAACTACCTGATTCTATTCAATGGGACTATAGTCAAAGATGTTGAACAAAACTTAAAAAACAAATCTGGGGGTTTTTTCTGTTTGTTTTTTTTAGCCAGTATCTTATTATACTGTTCCAGTTATCTTTAAACTCATAATCCTCTTGTTTTGGTCTTCTGAGTGCTGGAATTAACAGGTGTGGTGCCACCTTCTTGACTCAAAATATTTCCTCTGGCATACAACACTTACAGGGCAAGGCACACTGTTGTTTGTCCAAACTAACAAGAGACTCCATAAGGTGAGTGTGACTTTTAACTTCTTCCAGTGGAAAAAGTCAGCATAGTTGCCTGCTCAAAACAATGACTTATTACTTAGTTTTACTTTTTGTGTGTGTGCCACACAACCTGGGCAATTCTCTTGGCTTTTTCCACTCAAGACTGGTGCTCTACCACTTGAGCCACAGCTTTACTTCCAGCTTTTCTTTTGTTAGGTTTTTTTTGGCGGGGGGGGGGGAGGGGGGCCCAGTTCTGGGACTTGGACTCAGGGCCTGAGCACTGTCCTTGGGCATTCCTCAAGGCTAGCGCTCTATCACTTCAGCCACAGCACCACTTCCGGATTTTTTTTTCTGTGTATATGGTACTGAGGAATCAAATACGGGTCTTCAGGCATGTTAGGCAAGCACTCTACCATTAGGCCATGCTCCCGACTTACTTTCAGCTTTTTGTTATTATGGACTTTTCTGTTTGGGCTGGCTTTAAATATTATGATCCTCAGATCTCAGCCTTTTGAGTAGCTAGGATTATAGGCATGAGCCACCAGCATCTGGATTTGACCTGCTATTTATTGCAGTTAAAAGTGCTAAGAGGCTAGGCTAGGAGTTTGGTCTAGTGGTAGAGTGCTTGCCTTGCACTAAGACCCTGGTTCGATTCCTCAGGATCACTTACATAGAAAAAAGCTGGTAGTGGTGCTGTGACTCACTTGGTAGAGCGTTAACCTTGAGGAAAGCCCAAGGACAGCATTCAGGCCTGAGTTGAAGCCCCAGGACTAGCAAAAAAGAAAAAAAGTGCTAAGGTGAAGCCAGGCTCCACCTATCCATTCAGGAGGCTGAGATCTGAAGATCATTATTCATAGATAAACCTGGGTAGGAAAATGCAGGAGACCCCTATCTCTAGTTAACTACCAAAAAGCCTGAAGTAGATATATAGCTCAAATGGTAGAGCTCTAGCCTTGGGCAAAAAAGCTGAAGGACAGTCTCCAGGCCCTGAGTTAAAGCCCCAGGTGTCTCTCTCTCTCTCTCTCTCTCTCTCTCTCTCTCTCTCTCTCTCTCTCTCTCTCTCTCTCTCTCTCTCTCTCTTTCTGTCTCTCTCTCTCTGTCACACACACATACACACACACACACACACACATTCCCCCTCCCTCACACACACAAAAGTGCTAAGGTATCATGTGATAGAACATATAGAGAGAGCGTGGTTTGACATAGCCTAACATCTCGTTTCATGCAACTTTTATGGACTCTGATATAAAATTTTCTGTCAGTAGTTTTAATGAGAATAATTGCTTAACCAGGGTACTAAATGACTGATCACTTAGTCAATAAACAGCTTCTCATGGTCAAGACACATTTTGGCAGTAGTATGAAACTTAAGAGAAAAAAGGTATCACAATTACACCAAATTCAGACATTCTTTAGAGAATGCAACCATTTTGCATTATTGAAAATAATATACCTAACACAGTAAGAAATAAATATGTAAACTCTGACCTTGTGTGTGTGTGTGTGTGTGTGTTATATGAGTACTGTAGCTTGCACTCATGGCTTTTCACTCAAGGATGGGACTCTACCACTTGAGCCACATCTCCACTATTTAATTGGAGATAAGCATGTCAGATTTGACTGCTTAGGCTGGGTTCAAACTGAGCCTCAGATGGCCTTCTGAGTAACTAGGATTACACGTGTGAATTGCTGGCACCTGGCAATGCTGATGCTATAAGTAAGATGACGTTAGAATGATTTTTAAATTCTTTTCCTTCTTTTTTTTTTTGTGGGTCATGAGGCTTGAACTTGGCCTAGACACTTTCCCTGAGCTCGTCAGCTCTAGCCTACCACCCTACCCTTAAGCCAAGCCCCATTTCCCATTTTCTCCCTAGAAAGAGATAAGAGTCTCAGGTCCTTTTGTGCCCTGGCTGGGTTTGAACCTTGATCCTCAGCTCTCAGCCTCCTTAGTAGTTAGGATTATAGGCGAGAGCCACCATGCCCAGCTCTTTTCCTCTTTATAGTGAAGATCATTTCACGACTGTGAAATGTATGGATAAGACTCCTCAGCTTAGTTTGGGTACAGTATAGCTGCCAGCATGTAAGAAGCCATTAGTGGAAAAGGGTGGGGTTGTTTTGTTCAAATATTATGAGGCTGAAATTCTGAAGCTGTGAAAATAGAACGATTAGTCATCCTCTCCTTGAGTAAGTAGTAGTTTGAGGACCTAGTAAAAGAAACTATGTCCAGACACCATGACACATGCCAAAGAACTCTCTCACAAAGATCATTTTCTTGCTTGTTTTCAAGACAAAATACAGCATGCAATTTCTTTCAGGAAGTAGAAATGGTATAGAAGACATGGTCTGAAAGATAGCTTCATGACTCATGAAGTTCCTGTCAATGGGAGTCATTACCTATCTCCTCTTTCTAGACACTGAACAGTGAATGTACCTTACCTTTACTGATAGAGATGGCTTTGCTCTCCAGATAGTTCTTCAAAGTATACATGAGTGATCGTGAAGTCACCTGTGGAAGAAACATACTCATATCAGTGGATGACTTATTTTCTCTGGAAAGATGCCCAGGTCTTCAAAGGGAAACTGAAGCAAGGAGTTCTTTTTTTGGAAGAGTATTAAGGTCAGATGTTTCCTGCCCACTACCACACACAGAGACTTACCATCCATAAATAGCTAACCTTTTGTAGACCCTCTTGGCTCTGTTTAACTTATCTGGATGTTACTTATGAAATAGAACCAAAATGGTTGTCTTTTAGATAATTCAAATAAATTTAGCGGAGAAAAGAAAGTAACATTTCAGAATATCTAAATATCTCCATACTGATCTAGATGGAGATTATAATTGTGTAAGAGAGAAAGGCACATGGTGTCCCTGATATGTAGATATTAGATCCAAACAGTACAAGAGCGATGACTCAATATTCGGTACACAAGGTCATTGATACCATCTTGGAGATATAACTATAATTACATAGACATAAAAATCCTTAATGAGATATGTACTCTATAGACAATATTATATATACATATATATATATATCTGTATGTGTCTATGACATATAAACTCTCAGCTATGTTCTAAAATTTATGTGCCAGTGATTACATCTAGAGATTCCCTTCTTGAATACTTGTTTGTTAAACATGACATTTGAAATATGATGTAAAAATCAGTGTTAATAAAATCTTTTTTTTTTTTTTTTGGCCCCTTTCTCTTTCTGGCCCCGCTCGCTCCGGCCCTGCTCGCTCCGGCCCGGCTAGGCCCTCTTTCTAGCTCAGGCCCCGCTCGCTCCGGCCCCGCTTGCTTCCGCCCGGCTCGCTCCAGCTTGCTCTTGGCCCCGCTCGCTCCGGCCCGGCCAGCTCTCGCTTGCTCCTGGCTCTGCTCGCTCCGGCCCCTTCTCGCTCTGGCCCCGCTCACTCCGGCCTCGCTGGCTCTGGCTCGGCTCGCTCCGGCCCCGCTCGCTCCGGCCACCACTCGGTTGGGCTCTGTTCACTTCAGCTCAGCTCGCTTCTTTCGCTCTCTGTCGCCGTCGCAGTCTTGTCTCTGCCACTTCCGGCTTGGTTGTGTATGTGGGATACCGAGGAATCGAACCCGGGTCTTTGTGCATGCTAGTCAAGCACTTTAACCGCTAGGCCAAACTCCCCGGCCCAACAAAATCTTTTAAAATAATTTAAAAAAAATCAGGTGTCAGCTGGGAATTTGGCCTAGAGGTAGAGTTTGGACTAGTGGTAGACCTGGTTTCGATTCTTTGGTATTACATACAAGTAATAGAGCTCTAGCCTTGAGAAAGTTCAAGGACAATGACCAGACAGTGAGATCAAGCCCCAGGACTGGAGAAGAAGAAGAGGAGGAGGAGGAGGAGGAAGAGGAGGAAGAGGAGGAGGAGGAGCAGGAGGAAGAAGAAGAAGAAGAAGAAGAAGAAGAAGAAGAAGAAGAAGAAGAAGAAGAACAACAACAACAACAACAACAACAACAACAACAACTGGTGTGGGGAGCCTGTGGTTCACACCTGTAATCCTAGCTACTCAGAAGGCTGAGATCTGAGGATCACAGTTCAAAGCTAGCATGGGCATGAAACTCTTATCTCCAATTAACCACCAGAAAACCAGAAGTAGTGCTGTGGCTCAAGTGGTAGAGTACTATCCTTGAGCTGAAGAGTTCAGGGACAGTTTGCAGGCCCAGAGTTCAAGCCCCACAACCAATCAACCAAAACAACAACAACAACAACAACAAAAAACAAAGAAAACACCCAACAAAACAAAACAAAACAAAATAACGGGGTAGGATTGGGGCCAAGATTAACATTAGTTAATTGGTACGTATCTGTGGCACTAAGTTCTGGGGGCAATCTATTCTCAGACTTGGAAGCTCACTGTTCCTGGACCTCTCTGTACCTCTCCCTGTGCACACTTGCACAGAAAGCATTGCATTCGTCCACCTGGCGCCTCTGCAGAAGTGCTGACTCTTCACTTTCCCCCCTCCCTCCAGAGCCATGAATATTTGCTTAAAGACTGTTGCTTAGTCAGGTGCTGGTAGCTCACACTTATAGTCCTACTACTCTGGAGACTTGAGATCTCAGGATCCCTGTTCAAAGCCAGCTTGGGCAGATAGACTCAAGAAACTCTTCTCTCCAATTAGTCACACACACACACACACACACACACACACACACACACACACACACTCACACACAAACCAACTGGAAGTGGAGCTCAAGTGGTAGAGTGCCTTCCAACTGAAGGGACCCCTTTCTTGACTTCCCCAAAATCCATCCCCTATAGGCATTTCCCATCTTTATGACAAAGGAGGACTTGACCTAAGGCGGGGCTGCAGAATCCCTGATAATAGCTCAGATTACAAGAGCAGCTAAACCAGGGGGAGTTACCAGAATTCCTCCCCACCCCACCCCCCTTGGCCTGCCAGGGAATTCCCTCCCCTTCCTTTGTAGTCAGAGCAGCGCACCAGAAGCCCATCGAGATGATAGGTCCCGTTAAACAGCAAAGGTGTCAGTGGTTGCCCCAGCCATCAATCAATCATGCTGAATTCCATTGGCCTCCTGTGTATGGCCAGCCCAACCACATGGCTGGGGGCCTATAAAAGTAGCCTGGGGTCGCTATAAAAGTAGGTGGGGTCACTCTCACTCACATCCCAGAGATGGCCCTGACCGGTCAGTATGATTCTCCATGCTAGGAGTGGAATAAAACTCTGTTTAACTTAACTTCCAACTTCCACTTTTGTGTCAGACTCCTTCCTTTGATCACGGACCCTAACACCAACCTTGAGCACAAAAAGCCAAGAAGGAGCAGGAGGCCTTGAGTTTGAATTTAAGCATCAGTGGTGGAGTCCTTCCCTCTTCTCTCTTCTGCCCACATAGATTACTTACAACCCTAAAGAAAGTGAGAAACATTCACATTTTCAGTGTGTGTCCTTTTTGTTTCAGAGTTTACTGGCATTTCCCTTTATTTTCTCCATGTTGTTTTATATCATTTCCTTCCTCTACTGGTATCTGCAATGTTCTGGGAAGATTGGAAGAAAATTCTATTAGTTTTGGAGAGGCCAGGCTGGTGGCTCATGCCTGTAATCCTAGCTACTCCCAAGACTGAGATCGGAGGGTCAAGGTTCAAAAGGCAGCCCAGACACAAAAGGACCTGAGACTCTTATCTCCAATAAACCTCTATCTAGAACACGGGAAGTGGGGCATGGCTCAAGAGTAGGGCAGTAGTCTTGAGCTGAAGAGCTCGGACAACGCCCAGGCCTAAGGGTAGGATGGTAGCCTTGAGCTATAGAGCTCAGGGACAGCATCCAGGTGCAGTTCAAGCCCCAAGACCTACACACACACACACACACAAAATGTGGAGAGATTTGTGGCTGGGAGTGACTTCTCAGCATCTTCAGGAATCCAAGTTTCTTAAAGAATTAGCAACAATATACATTCTATATAGTTTATATTTATAGCCATACCTCATGAATAATTCTCCTGCCTGGCATGCACCAAGCCCTGGGCTCAATTCCTCTGTACCACATACACAGACAAAGCCAGAAGTGGTCCTGTGACTCAAATGTTAGAATGCTAGCCTTGAGAAAATCCCAAGGACAGTGCCCAGACCCTGAGTTCAAGCCCCAGGACTGGCAAAATAAATAAATAAATAAAGATTAGCAAAAAGAGAAGGCACAAAATAACATTTTCCATCTGCTCTGTTAAAATGATATGCTTTGGTTGGAATTCATTGAACAGTAAAAAACAAACAAACAAAAACCTAGAATCTCACTCAAGGACAAACATTGTTAATATTTTGGCATATTCTCTTTACTTTTTGTATCTCTTCATTCAAAAAAAAGGCGGGGGGCAGGGGCCAGGAGTTTGGCCTAGTTGTAGAATGCTTGCCTAGCATGCACAAAGACCCAGGTTCGATTCCTCGGTACCACATACATAGGAAAAAGCTGGAAATGGTGCTGTGGCTCAAGTGGTATAGCTCTAGCCTTGAGAAAGCCCAAAGACAGTGCTCAGGCCCTGAGGACTGGAAAAAAAAAATTTAAGCCAGGCCTGGCTTATGCCTGTAATCCTAGCTATTCAGGAGGCTGAGATCTGAGGATCTGGGTTCAAGCCAGCCCAGGCATTAAAGTCAGTGAGACTGTTATCTCTGATTAACCATCAGAAAATTGGAAGTGACACTGTGGTTCAAGGGACAGGGTGGTAGCTTTGAGCTACAAAACTCAAGGACAGTGTCCAGGCCCAGAGTTCAAGTCCCGTGACCAAAAAACAACTAGGATGGGGATGGAGGATGTAATTCAATGTGGAGTGCTTACCTGGCATGCACAGAACACTGGGCAAAAGAAAAACAAAACATAAAAGCAATCTCCTTACAAGTAAGAGTTATGTTTCAGGTTTCTTATTCTCCATATAGTATAAATATAGTCAAGGATATATGTATATCCTATATATATTTATATATTTATCCTATAATTATACCTTATAGGATATATAAGAAAATAAAACATAAGAAAAACCAAATATAAAGGCAAGCTCCTTACAAGTAAGACCTATGTTTCAGGTGTCTTATTCTGTATATAGTATAGACACAATAAAGGGTACACATATATATCATATATATCCTGTAGGATGGATATATGCCCCGGCCAGCGGGGTTCAGTCAACTGAGACCCGAGAGGGAACCATACCTAAATGAGTGGGACAGACAAACACAAAGAATGAGACCAAGACAGTGCTCTGATCAAGGTCTGTTTATTGAAAGTCAGAGGGGGTTTATATAGGGCTTTAAAGCAGGGGCTAGCTTGCAAGAATATCAAGGTAAGCAGGAAAGGGGGCCTGAGAAAACAAGACATGGGGCAAGTTAACTTGTCGAGATAACAGTTCAAACATTCCTTAGCATAAGGCAGAGCAGTCTTTGTCAAGATAGCCTCTGGATGTCTCTGTACACAGAGCAAAGCAATCAGTAAATAAAGATAATGATCCAGATGTCTCTTAGCACAAAGTAAGCGGCCTAAAACTTTTTTACTAAGCTATCATATTAAAAGTATTAGACAGCAAGTTAAGAGACCCTGAGGCAGTCTCCAACAGATATATATGATATATATATGTATATTTATACCTATAATGGCAGCTACTTGAAGCAAAGCTAAGAGGATTTCGAGTTTGAGTCCAGCCTACATAAAGTTCTAAAGAAAACAGAAAACAAAAGAGGGAAACAAAAGTGGTCCATAGCTCAATCTAGAACATGAACAAATAAATGAATAAATGACATATGAAAGATCAATGACTCAATGAAAGATCAGTCATTTTAGGCAACTCCTTTATTATGCTTTTTAATCTCAAACAACTATTTATTCCATTATTTTTCTACTAAAAAGTGGATTTTAAGAGACCATAGAGAGAAATCATAACAACACACTTAATCACATTTCTCCAGTATTACATACTAAAGCAAGTAATAAATACTAAAATTTAAAATTAGTATTTAATACTCATGTATACAATACTTAAGATTATCTTTTACATCAGCAAACCACAGCATCATGGAAGCTTTCCCCATAAGGAAGGGACAAGTAGTATGCATACATCTGATAGGTTCATGATCCCCCAGAAGTTTTATTCATGGACATACCAGAAATGCCACCTTCTTACAGTCTGACTTTCTTTATAAAACTATCAAAGTTACTAGTCTAAAACTACCTAGAATGCTAAGAAGCAAAATCATGCAGGCTTACAACATTTTAGATGTTATTTTCTACTTTTAAGACTAAAAGTTGAATTGAGTACTGGTGGTTCAGAGCTGCAACTTGAGCTACTCAGGAAGCTGAGCTCTGAAGATCACAGTCAAAACAATCCTGAGTAGAAAAATCTGGAAAATTCCATCTTCTGTTAAGCAGTAAACAATTCTGGACTTTAGACCTGGCTCACTTGAGCAAGAAAGCTGAGCAAGACCAGGTGACCCAGAGTCCTGAGTTCAATCTCTGGTACCAGCAACAAGAAAGCGGGGGAGGGGATAAAACATGCAGGCTGGGGTTGAAACACTTATGGTAAAGCACCTGCCCAGAAAATGGAAGGCCCTAAATTCAAACTCCAGTACAATAACAGAAAAACCCTTCATTTCAACAAAACCAAATATATACTGAAATCATTTTTGTGTGAATATGAATAACATGCAAATATTTAAAAGCAAAATATTTCACTGCTTGGCCGGGAGTTTGGCCTAGTGGTAGAGTTCTTCCCTAGCATGCATGAAGACCTGGGTTCAATTCCTCGGTACCACATACATAGAAAAAAAGCTGGAAGTGATGCTGAGGCTCAAGTGGTAGAGCTCTAGCCTTGAGAAAGTCCAAGGACAGTGCTCAGGCCCTGAGCTCAAGCCCAGGACTGGCAAAAAAAAAAAAAATTCACTGCCAAAACTAAATATTTCAAGAATATAACAAATTCTAAACATACCACAGTCATGTAGCTGTTTTAATACACTTGAGAATGAGTGACTAGCCTGTCTGTAACTTAGGCTTTTTATCCATGAAACTTTCTTCACCTTTTTCTCCCTCAGAGAGTTTCTCATCACTTTCCAATGTTTGCTGAAGTTCATGGACAGTACAAAGAAGAACATAAAACTGTTTCCATCTCAATTTCAGCTTATCTTCAACACTTTCTTTAATATGTGAAAGATGTCCAAATTCTTTCCCCAGAGCCTCTAATTCCTTTAATGTCTGATGCCTGTCTGGATGACACTGGATCGCTTTTGCCATCATATTCTTGGTGATTCTCCCATATTCTTTTTGCTTAAAGAATCTCCTTTTTGCACTCAGAGATTTTCTTATGTGCTTCAGCAATGTCACCTTCTATTTCCTTGCAAACCTTTCTGTAATTTTCCATTTCTCTGCGACTCATATCATACACCAGCAAAGTTTTGCCCATTGAAAATTCGCACTGAGTCAAGGTGCTCAGCATACGTTGGTACTGGCCATATCATTCTTCACCATTTAACAAAACTTTTCACTAGCAGATGAAGTCTCTGATCATCACCTGCGCCGTCTCCATCAATTAGGAGAACTTCCGTTCACTTCATCATTGGTTGAAGTTCCCATGGCATCATCTTCCCGGTGGCAGCAGAGGTCAAACTCTATGTTTTTCATTATTTTATCAAGTACATACTTGGAGCTTTCATCACTTCGTCTATGGTTAACAATTTTGCCAATAGCACTAAAATTCCAGTTGAAGGCATTGTAAAGTTGATCCATAGTGTGAATGTGAATCAGTAAACAAACTGATATCTGGAAGAATGAGCCCACCATTTGTCCCATCCAAATTTATCAGGCTTAAAATACTACCTGCCTTATGTCTGGTACATGTTGTGGATAATACCCAAAGATTGCCCTTTTCATTGTAATATCCCCCCAGGAAAGGTGAAAGCATTATCAGTTTGTCACCAAGATTACAAGAAAAGAAGATGCATACTGGCATTGTGTGTGTGTGTGTGTGTGTGTGTGTGTGTGTGTGTGTGTGTGTGTTGATCCACAGATAGATAGATAGATAGATAGATAGATAAACATATACATCAACCAAAGTAAATAAGATCTCATTAGCATCACCTCTTTCTGTTTATTTGTTGTGGGGCTTGAACTCAGGGCCTTAGTGCTATCCCTGAGCTTTGTTGCTCAAGGCTAGTGGTCTACCATTTGAGCCTTAGCACCACTTCTGGTTTTCTGGTTGTTAATTGGAGATAAAAATCTCATGAACTTTCCTTCCTGGGCTGGCTTTGAACTGTGATCCTCAGATCTCAGCCTCCTGAGTAGCTAGGATTACAGGTGAGCCACCATCACCAAGCTTGCTGTCAACTCTTTTGAGGAGGCTTGAGCTTATTTTCTTCTGCCAGACACCTCTCATTCCCATGGGACTGTACCCCAATACTGAGCAGTTCATGAAGACAAGGCCTGCCTTGGAATTTCCTCTTTATTCTGCTGGAAGCACTTGATGGCTTATCTTTGAACTAGGCATAGTTCTCCTCAGGGCTGCTTCTTTTTAGGTTGGAATATCAATGGGCATTCATAAGCTTGCCTTTGTGTTGCATGTTCTTTCACCACCATGGAGACCCACTTACCAGCTGCTCCAGACTTTCTACTTTCTTTCCCATCCCTGCCATCATCTGCAACATGTAGTTTTACCTAGTAGTAACTGTTTATATTCTCTACTTTTTCTAGTATTTTTTTTTAAGGTTGGCACCAAAAGATTCTGTGAATCCACATTTACTGAACCACTGTCAAAAGTTCATATAGCATCGCTTCAAGAGGGGTGAACCGAAGGTCCACTCTGTGTGTTAAGAGAATGGCAGTGATGGCACTGCAGAAGATGGATGGATGGATAGAGAAGCTAAAAGCTATAACACAAAGCATGCCACAGTTGAGGCGGGATGAGGGGAGAGCAAAGGGAACTCTGAAGTGAGCTCTTCAAAAACTTTAATCAGGAGCGGGGCGGGGTGGTGGAGGCGCCTTGCGGCGACCCTTGCAACCCCTGCAGATGATCATGGCCAGGAGCTTGGGGTCCGCGGCCTGCAGCCTGCGCACGGCCCTGGCGCCCGCTGTGCCCCGCTGCGGCTCTGGAGGCTGAGCTCCGACGCCGTGTGGCCGCTGCGCACGCCGCCCCCACCCAACCCCGCTCTGTTCTCCGTGCGTAAATTCACATGGAAACATGAATGGATAAGGGCAGAAAATGGGATCGGAACTGTCGGAATCAGCAATTTTGCACAGGAAGCTCTGGGAGATGTTGTTTATTGCAGTCTGCCTGAAGTTGGGACAAAATTGAAAAAAGCAAGATGAGTTTGGTGCTTTGGAAAGTGTGAAAGCTGCCAGTGAACTCTCGTCTCCTCTATCAGGAGAAGTAACTGCAGTTAATGAAGCACTTGCAGAAAATCCAGGGCTTGTCAACAAATCTTGTTATGAAGATGGTTGGCTGATAAAGATGACAATGAGTAACTCTTCAGAACTAGATGAACTAATGAATGAAGAAGCATATGAGAAATACATAAAATCCATTGAGGAGTGAAAATGGCACCCTGAATAAACTAGAGTGAAGAAATTTACTACACACAGTGGTGCAGTAAATTAGTGGTGGAAGAAAAACTTAACATTTTGCAATGACTCAACACTTTCTGGTAGGAAAAGCAAGGACTCAACACTACTAAGAGAAAAAATATCCTTCACTTTCCAGTGATTACAATGTTCTTTTTAACAATACATTAATAAATTTTAGACTAAACCCTAGGATTTGGTGTTCTGAATTTATTGTCCAGGGTAAAAATCTATAGAGATTATGTATCTCAATAATAACTATTAGCATACACCCTATTGTAACTAAATCCACCTCTGGATTTGGATTGACCTAATGACCTTGCCACTTGAAATAACTGGGAGTGGAGGAAAGTGCTTGTTGGAGAGCCTCTATGAAGAATTCTAGCTCCATTTTATAATGCACTGCATGTGCTGGTGCTATTTTTATACAGTGAAGCAACAAGTTTGCAGCAAAGTAAGAAATAAAATATTAAATCTCTTCATTAACAAAACAAAAGCTTTAATCAGTAGGACATTGAACGAATCATAGAGGTAGAAGATAAAGAAGAACATGGGAGAATTCTTAAGCTTGAATATAGAATACAGGGTGTTTTCTACTAGGTTAAAGGACCTAGGGGAGGTGTTATTTCAGCTTCAGCTGCCTAGCCCTTCTCGAAGAGGAGACATCAAAGAGGAAGCCAATTTTCTATAGGGGAGCCCAGAAGAGTTCTCTGGTTGAATTATAGCTTTGACTACCATCAGCACATAGTAGTAATATTATCACCACCCCTGCCTACAGCTAAGGAACATGTGGCAATGAGACGCTTGCTTGTTTCCGTGAAAGGGAGTGATAAGGCTATACTCAACAACAACAAGGAATTCCTAAGGTTAAGAAATCCTGCTTTAATTGTACACACTTGTTTCTGTGACAAACGTGCTAAATGTAAGTAATGCACCGTGGCGTTCCCCATCGTGGCTCTGTCAAGAGATGAGGATAAGCTGGGGACCGCTGGCTCTCACCTGCAACCTTAGCTACTCAGGAGGCTGAGATCTGAGGATGAAGGTTCAAAGGCAGATTGGACAGGAAAGTCCATGAGATTCTTATTTCGAATTAATACCCCAAACTGGAAATGGGGCTGTGGCTCAAATGGTAGAGCAAAAGAAGTTCAGAGACAGCACTCAGGCCCTGTGTTCAAACCTCATGACCAGTGTGCATACGCACGCGTACCCCCCCCCCCCACACACACACACTCACACACACACTCACACACACAGACGGGCTTAATGGCATCTGACCCTCCATTCCTGGCCCAAGGCTGTGAAATGAGGAAAGAGTTGTAGTTAGTCCAGATTCAAATGGTTGTGAGTGAGCAACAGGAGAACTAATCACAGGCAAAATGATGAGTGTCACAACCACAGCAACCAGAGAAGAGCCGATAATGGACACCAGACCAGGGAACTGGTGTTTGGGTGACCAGGGGCCTGAAGTCTTCCTCCAGTTTCAAGTGTCCTGGGTCCATTGAAAGGTATTTATTGAGAAGGGTACAGGAGTGTGCATGAAGAAGCAGTGAGGTCACAGTAAGCTTGCAGTCACAAGAATCAACCATGCCACATACTCAAGTGCAAAACAACTTTTATTTTTTCTTTAGAAGCTGCTCTAAGCAGCAGCTTACAATTAACATAGAAATTTAGGGAAATTTCCAGAAAGTTGGGTGTGTAACTAGCCTACACTTAGGATAGGAATCTGAGGTCCTGCAAGCCCGGACAGAGACTCTCAGCATTCTGAGAGTTCAGAGACGAGGCATTCCATCTCCCAGTCCTTTCAGGTCTCCAGCGTGGCTTTTGGGGACTCTCACAGAGGAGCAAATTCGAGAACTCATTCACAATATTGGGACAAAAAGAAGGTACAGATGGAATATTCACCGAGATATAAAAGGAAGCTAGCGGGCCAGGAATGTGACCTAGTGGTAGAGCGCTTGCCTAGCATACATGAAGCCCTAGGTTTGATTCCTCCTTACCACCTACACAGAAAAAGCTGGAAGTGGTGCTGTGGCTCAAGGATAGAGTACTAGCCTTGAGAAAGCTCAAGGACAGTGCCCAGGCCCTGAATTTAAGCTCCAGGACTGGCAAAATAAAAATTTAAATTAAAAAAGGGAACTAGGCATGAATGCTGATGCCTAGAATTAGAGGCACAGGCAAGATTCTAAGTTTAAGACATACCTGGGCTACCTCACAAGATCCTGCTCAAAATAAGAAACAAACATTGCTGGGGATACAGCTTACTAGTAGAGTAGCCCAGCAGGCACAGTTTCTGAGTTCTGTTCCCAGTACTGCAAATGCAAAGAAATAAGACAAAATAAAGATAGGAAGGAGAAAAAAGTAATGAAAAGAAAGAAGCATGGCAAAGGAAGGAAAAAAGAAGAAAAATTTAAGTTCATCCCAGGGGGTACAGGAGAAATAAAAATTTCAAGATATTAGACAAATAATACAAAATGTCGAAGGGACCTGATACAAGAATAACTGGTAATTCTAGCTACGTAGGAAGTAGAGGTAGGATGATTGTACTTTAAGACCAGCTGAGAGTATGTGGTTGGAAGGTTGGAATAGCAGAGCGTGCGCTCTCTCTCTCTCTCTCTGGTTGTTGTGGTGGTGGGGTGTGGACTCTGGATCTGGGCGCTGTCCCTGAGCTCTTCAGCTCAAGGCTACAGCCCTACCCCTTGAGCCACAGCCCCACTTTTTCTAGTGGTTAATTGGAATATGAGTCTCATGGTCTTTAGTGCCCAGGCTGGCTTTGAACGGAGATCCTCAGATCTCAGCCTCCTGAGTAGCTAGGATTATAGGTGTGAGCTACCAAATCCGGCTTCTCTCTCTCTCTCTCTCTCTCTCTCTCTCTCTCTCTCTCTCTCTCTCTCTCTCTCTCTCTCTCTCTCTCTCTCTCTCTCTCTCTCTCACCCCCCTCTCTCTCTATGTATTTTCTTTTTCTTTGTGCCAGTCCTGGGGCTTGTACTCAGGGCCTGGGCACCGTACTTGGACACTTTTTGCTCAAGGCTAGCACTCTGCCACTTGAGCCACAGCACCACTTCTGGCTTTTTCTGAGTATGTGGTACCGAGGAATCCAACCCAGGGCTTCGTGCATGCTAGGCAAGCACTCTACCAGTAGCCTACACTCCCAGCCCAGAGCTCTCTCTTAAAGAACCAACTGAGCATGGTGGTGCATGGCTGTCTTCCCAGCTAGACTGGAGGTGTAAATAGGAGGATTGTAGTCTAAGGCTGAGGTGTTTTGGTTTTAGTTTTTCCTTTCTTTCCAGTTTACTCTCTTGCTTCACCCTATATAACCTCAATCATAACTCTTGTAAGTATAGTTGGTATTCTATATTTTCATTTTAAAAGCTCTTGCTCTGAGCTGAAATAGCAACCATATCAGCTATGTGTGCAGATCAGTTGATAATAGTCTTTGCTGCCTATTACCATAAAAGATTGAAATTCGATCTCAGCCCAGTGATTTCCAAGGGACAATCTGAGTATCTCAGTAAATTGTCCTTTTCTCTTATCATATTGTTCCAAAAATATAACCCAGCCCTGGAAATATGGCTACCCAGCAATAATTTTAAATCCTTAATTCCCCAAAAGTTGTGTTTTGGTTGAATATAACGTTTGAAAGATAAACCAGGTGCTTTGAGTTGTTATTTCAGTAAAACACAAGCTTTGCTGCTGTTAACATTAATATGTCACCTGGGCCACTGGTACATTTGAATCAAGTGACAAAGGATAAGAAGTTTTCCTTAGGAAACACAGCAGAGCTAACTTTGAACCTGTAACTGCTTCTGCAGGGGAAGTAAATTTTATATGAATTTTGTGGAAATGTTAGTTAATCAGAATAGGAATTTGACTGTAGGATAAATAGAGAATTTTTGCTTAGTATTTGGAACAAATCATTCCAGTCAGCAACAAAATATATATAGTCACATTTTGTCCTAAGGTATTTCTCTAGAATACTAACTACTGAGACCTGCTACCTGTTTATAGTTCCTTTCACATAATTTCCTCCACTTTGTTAGACGTTTTCAGTCGCAGAGTGGGTGGATCCATAGGAAATATAGAGGAAGGCTTACTTTTTGTTTTGTTTTGAAGCAAGCCTCGTTTCTCTCCCTCTCCCAGGTAATTTCAGTTCACTACTTCCCCTCTCAGGATGCATTTCTCCTCCTCAGCGTTATTGAAGAGCCCAAGAACTTACCTTAGAAAATTCTAGAACCCACCAGAGCACACAGCACAAATTTCTGTTAACTCTTTGAGCAATAATGTCATCCCAGTATTATCATAGCACCTCTAGGAAGTTCTGTTTATACTTGTGAGACTCAGAGAAAAAGTTAACTGACTTGGCATTATGACAATGTTTGGATCTTGAAAACTTCCCAGAGGTACCCAGAGCACACCTTGGGAACTACTGCCATGGACTGGTGTTATGGAGTTCTGGTCTTCTGGCCTAATGGGAATCTGCTTTGTTCTCATAACTGTGTTGCTCCCAGGGACCCTTCACCTGTGACCTTCTGTGAAAGTGCAGGACTGTAGGTATCAGAAGGATGTTTCTCCATGGATCCACAACAGGACAGGACAAAGAAATTCCAATGAAGAAGAGTCTCACCCTAGGGTCTGTAAAAACCTAAAACCTCCCCACTCCCCCATTCTGTTTTTCTGCCCCTATTTGGTATTACATGGAGTCCTTCTGCAGCCATAATTAAAGCCTGCTCTAGTCTGCGGAAGTCTCTGCCTTCTTTCTCTCCTTCCATCCACTTGATCTTCCCCAACACTCATGCCTCAGTTTCCTAAATACCCCCACACTGAAATGGGTTTTGAGATCCCCAAACTCAAGTCCTGTAGTCCCAAGTAAGGTCCACCCATTAAGCCATCACATGGCAGATAAAGAGGCATGGTAAAGTTCAGAATGTGATATAGGAACTCAGTCGGCCAGATACAGAGAAGCCATTTTCAGAGTGGTTGAATGGGGAGTCTGTATTAGAAAGCCAGCCACTGCAGGTTGACTCCTGACTCAAAGACTCGCCTATGTCACCTCTAGACTCTTCAGAGCTGAGCGAAAAGCCCCCGCCACCCAGCAAGGTGCCAGAACGGCAGTGAGAACAAGGTGATGTTATTTAGACCCTTGTACCACAACTGAGACAAAGAATTTGACACACAGACCTTGTGCTGAAGATACAAAACTGGAGCAGAGTTGTGCAGATATACTCAGTCTCTTTTCTGAAATAATACTGACATAACTTTTTAAAGTACTTATTTGTTCTCTCTCATCAAAGGCTGTCAAGCCATGGAGGGTTTCAAAAGCAGTTTCTTACATCTCACTGCCTTGTGAAATAAAAAGTGTTGAGGCAAAAGGGAAAATTGATTAAGGAAAGTTAAAACTTTACATATCTATCAGGCACGGGTGGCTCATGCTTGTAATTCTAGGTGTGCAAGAAGCTGAAATCTAAAGTTCACAGTTCAAGGCCGGCCCAGGCAGGAAAGTCCATAAGATGCTTATCTTGTGCAGGGAGTTTGGCCTATTGGTAGAGTGATTGCCTAGCACGCACGAAGACCCAGGTTCGATTCCTCGGTACCACATACATAGAAAAAGCCAGAAATGGTGCTGTGGCTCAAGTGGTATAGTTCTAGCCTTGAGAAAGCCCAAGGACAGTGCCCAGGCCCTGAGTCCAAGGCCCAGGACTGGCAAAAAAAAAAAAAAAGATGCTTATCTCTAGTTAACCACCAAAAACAGAGAGAGAAAGAGAGAGAGAGAGAGAAGAGAGAGAGAGAGAGAGAGAGAGAGAGAGAGAGAGAGAGAGAGAGAGAGAGAGAGAGAGAGAGAAAGAGAGAGGAGAGGTAGTAACCTGTCAGAATTAGCTGTCTAATTCTGTTTTTGGTTTTTTTGTATGTTTGTTTGTTTTGGGGGGCAGGTCCAAGGGCTTGAACTCTGAGCCATGGTGCCTAGCATACTGGATTCTTTTTAATGTTCAAATTTTTGTCAATTTGGTTAATGACTTATGAGATCATTTTAATGAAAAAGTAACTGAAGAAAAAAGTTATGGAAATAAAAATGATAAGAATAAGCCGGGCACAGTGCTCACATCTGTAATCCTAGCTACTCAGGAGGCTGAGATCTGAGGATCGAGGTTCAAAGCCAGCCTGGGTACTAAAGACCAAGAGACTCTTATGGCCAGTTAACCCCTAAAAAATGGGAAATGGGGTTGTGGCTCAAGGGTAGGGTGGTAGCCTTGAGCTGAAGAGCTCAGGGACAGCGCTCTGGCCCAGAGTTCCAGCCTCGTGACCCCCCCCCCCAAAAAAATGATATGGTGATCTGGTAGCATATAATGAACAAGATAGCCATTTTAATATCGTGTCAGGCTTTCTTTTCCTTCCTTCCTTCTTTCATTCCCTTACTAAAATTAGCATATGGTAGAAAAATAACCTGCTCAGCCTTGCTCTGGAAACTGGAACTAGCACTTAATAGGAAACCACCTACTACAGACTTCTCCTTTGATCTAAGGAAGATTTATTGAAAGTCACAGAAAGAAGACATTTATGTTATTAGGACTCTGGTTCAATATAATAAATGCTTATAGAATGGTATCTATTTCTTATAGATGCCCCAGTTATTTGAATGTGTTTAAAGTATTCCCTTATTGGTATCCCTTGTCCAATGTAGTCCTGGTGCAGAAGGGGCACCCAAGCCAGTGACCCAGAGGCCTGTTGGGCGGGATTATTTCTTGTCTGTTTAATACCTTTTTGTCCTGGTAAACCTACAAATAATTCAGGTCCTACACACATTTCATTTTATAGTGAACAATATTTCCACTTCCACCTCTTATCCCATTTACTCTAGCTTTACTTTGAGGCATTGGAGTTTGAACTCCTGATCTTAGATTTGATCAAATGGGTCTCTACCACTAGAACCACCAGCCCTGCTTTTGCTAGTTACTTTGGTAGTCTGCCCCCAACCAGTTCTAGCTCTTCTTTACATTGGATGGGCCACAGTGGGCACAGCTGCACCGCAGAGGTAAAGCAGTGGGGACAGATGATCCCTGGCCAATGTCATTTGATGTGTACCTTAGTTTAGCTCTTTGATAAAGTTCAAAGAAGACACTCACCTCTTAATTAGTGTCCTCCTTTAAGTAAAATGTTCAAGTCTGGTCAGCCTAACATTTTCTAATCATTTTTATTGCAGCTTCAAGTTCCTATATAGGGAGACAGACCAAGATTCAAAACCTAGGTCTGCTGTGGAGGGAACGCTACCCTACAAGAAAATAGTGTTTATAAGGCCCTAAGGAAACTCATTTTGCATGTGCTGATGGTCTAAAATCTTGTATTGGTGGGTGCAAAAAGGCCTCTGTTTTTGTAGTTGTGTTGCCATAGGTCCTAGAATCTGATGGCCTTGGGCAAATATTTTCATTTTTCTATTGTTCCAGCTGCCATTTTGTAAGCCAGGATGATAATAGTGCCACCTAAAGGTTAAAAGATAGATTAGAATGAGGGCAGATAGCACTTAGTTCATCCCCAGGTAGATACAGAGATGTCATTCAGTATTTTCTACAAAGGCTGAGTTTAGTCATCTCATACTATTATTGGCTTTCGTTCACAGGTGACAATTTCTGACTTTGTCACCCAATTCTGAAAGGCCATAACTCGCTATTATCAAACGTTCATTTTGGTGTGATGAAGGGCAGGAGTCTCTTTCATTATCCAGAGACTCCCATGGCCCAACCACCCATGCAAACTGGCCAGTCTCGAAAATCCCCTCTTGATCCCTGCCCTTTCCAACTGGCTTCCTTAGCTCCCCAGCACATGACTGTCTAAGGTGAACTTGTATGATTTACTACAGGCCCCCTTTGGAGTGATCAATCAGTCTATGCCAAGACTAGCACAAGGCTGCTGGCTCTGTCTTCAGTCCAGATCTCATCATCCATGGGGCCAAGACACCGACTGCCAGTCAAGGGCATGGAAAAATCTTGCAATACCACAGGGCCAGTTCTTACTCAGGAAAATTCCTCCTGTTTTTTTAAGGGCCCACTTAATTACCTAAATGCCTTGCGCATGCATGGTGAAATATTACCCTACAAGAAAATGTTGCTGATAGTGCCCCTGAGAAAACTCATTTAAATATGCTGATGACCTAAAATCATGTACTGATGGGTCTTTACAAAGAGGCCTCTGTGATTCAGTAGTTATGTTGCCACCAGTCCTAGAATATGGCGGAGAAGAAGTTCTCAACCTCATGGTGCCCTATCCAGTGCCTTGCCAAGAGAACTTGGTCAGCATAGAGATTGCCAGGCCTTTGTCCTTGGGACTGCTGCTCTCATGAAGGGGGTGTTGACACCAAGAAGCTGGGCAATGCCACCGACCCAGGAGGATGGGAGACAGCCATCACAGACTTCACATGCAAGCTCCAAAACTGGTATGGCCTGAATCTTCTACGCCATAGGAAAGATGGTACATGGCACTCAGGGAAGCATGGGCTTTTTTTTTTTTTTAAGGGTATTTTATTGACCAAAACCTAGACACATCGTAAACAGAGCAGTAGCAAAACATGGTAGCAGCAGTGGTTTATGAAATGCTATCTTGGCTGTGTGTGTTCCTGAGGTTTGAACTCAGAGCCTGGCGCCAGCTATAAAAGTGCTCAAACATTGAGCCACCCCGAAGTCCTCCTTCCAGACCCAATTAAGTTTTCTACTCTAGAAACTTCTTTCATCTCAAAGGCAAGACAAATTCATCTCAGTAGAAAGACTGGCCTCCAGCCTTTGCTACATGACAGCCACGGCCCTTCAGTTCAGGAGCCACCATTTTCCAGCATCCCCATCGCCACATCCCCAGTGTCAGGTGGCCCTACCACCTGCTCATGCCACAAGCACCGTGTCACGCTCAGTTCAGCCTGGTCCCTGAGCTCACATTTGGTGACATGCAGCACATTCTCATACAGGGAGGCGTCAAGGTCAAGGGCACCCACAGTGTGATGAGGTCACACCTCTGTCCCCACCATTCTCCACCAACCCAGACGCTGCTGTGCAGAGCCTGTGATTTCAGAAGGAAGATTAACCTTTCCCAACATTTGCATGGAAATAACCCTCACAAGATGGATGGCAGGATCAGCCCTTCCCGGACCCCAGGGGGAAAACCTCACCAAGCACCAGGCGCTGCACACTGGGACAAAGCCATACCACTGTGCCCAGTGTGGGAAGGCGTTCAGCCAGGCCTTTGGGCTCACTGTTCACCTCAGGACACACATCCAGGAGAGGCCGTTTATATGTGGCACATGCCCACAAGTCTCTTAGCACATCAAGCCTTGCACACTGGTCACAAGCCCTACAGCTGCAGTGAGTGCAGGATGGCATTCAACCAGACCTCCAACCCACCACACACCTCATGACACTCACAGGGGAGAGGCCGCACCGCTGTGCTCAGTGCGGGAAGGGGTTCAGACAGAAAATTGACCAGGTGTGCCACCACAGGACGCAAGTAGAAGAGACGGCCAGGGCACTGCACACCCAGGATTAGCCAGTGAACCAGACTGGAAGCTCTTTTCATGGATGAGGAGATAGAATGGCACGTTACTCTGCAGGACAGGTGACAAGGGGGAAATCCTAAAGTCCTTTAGGGTTCACAGCAGAGAAACATGTGTTCTCCTACAGAAAACTTCCATTGGTGTCCAGGCTTCCCAGCTCCGTCTCCGCCCATCTAGGCTCTTGCCTGCGCTCCCACTTTCGGTGCCTTCCCATCCATTCAGCTCCCCTGGTGTGTTCACATCACTCTGTGCTACCCAGGGCTTTTCCCCGAGCTCCAACATGGAAATCCCACTTTCTCTGGGAGGGGAGATTCTCACGGAGTCCAGGTTCCTGTAGTTGTCCAGCATGATGTCCCTGTACAGAGTCACTCCTCCTGGGTGAAATCCACAGCCATGTCCCTGAATGGCAACATCCACACAACGACCACCACTCCACGCGGTCCGCTCTGGGTGTGTGAGGTGCTGCGCGCAGCCAGGGGAAAAAAAGAGCATGGGCTTTTTAAAAGCCATAAGTCAGGTTATGGAAACTTCATAAAAACTTCACAGTTAGGGAAACTTCACAAAAAGTCAGGGAAAGGCTGAAGCCAGGCATCAAATTGATATGAAAGCCATTTTAATTGGAGCTCATGGTTAACCCATGGTTAGTTTGTAGAATCACTGGACACATTCTTATTCTACTCCCCCATCTCACATGTGGCTCCCGCTCACTTAATAATCAGAAGGATTCAGACCACAATGGAAGCTATCGAGCAATTCTTGCTATCCCGTGTAATAGTTCTCATATCTCAATGACTTAAGTTATATCCCAGAGCGGGGAATGTAGACATAATTATCCCTCCCTAGAACTGTGTTCAATGTGGCTAGGTGAGGCTATTCACTGAGATATGGATTTGGGGCAGACCACATGGAGTTATCTGGACTGGTAACAGAAACCCCAGAGCTAAATTTTGAAGCTACACACCTAGCTTGGAGTTGATATTGTATCTGCTTGGTCTTGCTTTTCTGATGAATGACCTGTTTGTATGTGTGTAACAAGCTTGTATAAAACCCAGATTTTCCCTTCCCCATTTTGCTGCTTGCCTGGTTCAGGTCACTGATAATAAACTGCTTTATCCTATCTGAAAAGTAATGTTGATCTTTGCCTGTTCACGTTGCTGCAACAGTAGGGTAGAGGTATGAACCCTTGCTTTTTATGCTTCTCCAAGAACAAAGCCAAGCACGAAACCTCCTTGGTAGAGCCAATACTGTTAGGCCTTGAGAAAGGAAAGTGGGGTGTCGGGTGGAAAGGACCACGGGCGACAGGGCAGACATAGCCCAATGTGTGGCTCCTTCCCATAAATTCTAGCCTCCTCCAGAAGCCTCGGATATTTGCCTTCATGTGGGAGACAGCATTGCAAGCAGTCTTTTCTGTGGACAGACATAGGGGAGATACCCAGACAAGGGATATTGTTCAGGCTCCCTTCCCTAGCAGGCCTCAGTCTTCAGACACAGGAGAAATAGGCATTAAGTAGAACAGAAGAGGACTGGAGATCTTGTTTAAGACGGTTCAATTATTCTCACCCACCACAGAATGCCCAGGCCTGCGTGAAAACTTTGATATTTTTGCCAGAGTAGCCACTAAGTGGCCAGAAAACACTCAGTCTCTTCTCACTTACACCACCACGCAACACCCACTCTCCTTTCTCAGGGCCTAATGGTATTGTCTACACCAGCTAGGTTTCATGCTTGGCTCTGTTCTCTGAGAAGCATAAAAAGCAATGGTCCCATCACCCTTCTCACCTCCACCCTGCTCTTATGGCAACTCGAACATAGACTAAAGCAGTTTATTGCCAGTGACCTGAGCCACTTTAGCTCCAGAATGAGTGGAAACTAAGTTGGAGAGCTTAGCTTACCTGGAAGAGCTTCAGCTCCCTTTGAAGAATTGCTACATAGTAGTAACTTCAGGACTAATTCATATTCCCCTTTAACACAAAAATAAGCATAATGGGGGCCGGGAGTTTGGCCTAGTGGTAGAGTGCTTGCCTAGCATGCATGAAGACCCGGGTTCAATTCCTTGGTACCACATACATAGAAAAAAGCTGGAAGTGGTGCTAAGGCTCAAGTGGTAGAGCTCTAGCCTTGAGAAAGTCCAAGGACAGTGCTCAGGCCCTGAGCTCAAGCCCAGGATTGGACAAAAAAAAAATAATAATTATAATGGGGCTGGGAAGATAACTTTATGGTAGAGTATGTGCCTACCATGCACAAGAAACTTGGTTTAATCCTCAGTGCAAAAGGAAAAGAGAGAAATGAGATTATTCTGGCATATTTACATTAAAAGCTTTGGTGTACTTGTGGGTGGGTACAGGAGGGGAAAATGAAGGAAGAAGTGACATTATCCAAGAAACATTGTATTTATAACCTGACTTATAGACTTCTAACCCTTTTGGTGCAGCTCCTAAATAAAGACAATTTAAAGAAAAGAGCTTTCATATTCCACATAATGCTCAAACTTTTGACACCAGCTAAGAGGCTACACTTTCTTGCCATGCATAAGGTTCTATGACTATCAGTACAAAAGTTTGGCCTAGTGGTAGAGTGCTTGTCTAGCATGCACGAAAACCAGGGTTTGATTCCTCAGTACCACATACATAGAAAAAATCTGGAAGTGGTGCAGTGGCTCTAGTGGTAGAGCACTAGCCTAGAGAAAGGCCAAGGACAGTGTTTAGGCCCCGAGTTCAAGCCCCAGGGCTGGCAAAAAAAAAAAAATCTAAAAACCCAAACCTTCCAGAATGTCTCTTTTCTTGAGTTCAATGTACATTAGGGTGAGATTTGGGCACACTGGAGATATGTAACCAGAGAAAAAAGAAGAATGAGGAGAATCTTTTATATGAGGAAAAACAGGGACTTCCCAGTGTCCCCTTTCCAACTGCCAGGAATTTCCTAGGGTCTTGAAATCCAGGACAAAAAGCATTTCAAGAAGTTTTACACACAAAAGGAGAAACTCACAAAGTAGAAATTTCATGGTGTTTGTTTAGCAAAATAAGGAGGAGAACAGGAAATAAGGCGTAATTGCTGACACACACGAGGTGTGGTATGTGGCATGTGCCCTTTAAGCTGGAGCTTTCCAGAGGAGAAACCATCTGCATGTGGTTACCATCCTGGTTTGGTTATTATTCCAACAAAGAAAAATGGGCCTAGGATGAGTTATATTGTTGATCAAAACATGGAGAAAAATGGCCAAGAGTGGGCATGTTTTAGCCCAAAGATGTACATAATGGCCGTAGTAACATTTAGGCATTTCTTTCTGGTAGTATAATCCATTTATCAGATATGCTATTCTGATTGAGTCATCTTACGCATCCATGCATTTTGCAACCTCATTAATATCTAAAGGAAGGGAAGGTGGTAAAAGAACTACTTGTTGCTAGAGGGATGCAGTGATTCACACCTGTAAACCTACCTGTTCGGGAGGCTGAGATCTGAGGATCAAGGTTCAAAGCCAGCCCAGGCACAAAAGGACCTGAGACTCTTATCTCCAATTAACCTCTAGAAAATGGTTTGACTCAAGGGTAGGGTAAAAACCTTGAGCTGAAGAGCTCAGGCACAGTGTCCAGGCCAAGTTCAAGCCGCATGACCCAGAAAAAAAAAAAAAGAAAAGAAAAGAAATACTGGTTGCTCTTAGTAGTTTTTAGCTTTACTTCCTGTTGTCTTAAAATTTTATATTTGGTACTTGGTATGTTGTATATCCATTTATTTATGCATTTGAAAATGAGAAGGTAAGGGAAAACAAGATGAGTGGGAGGGGGTGGGGGAGGGAAACTGGAGAAAAACCTGGGAAGGGGTAACAATGTTCAAGAAGTAAATCACCCATTACCTGATGAGTATAACTGTAACCCCTCTACACATCACCCCAACAATAAAATAAAATTTTTTAAAAAGAAAATAAGACTGTATATTCATATTGATACACACACACACACACACACACACACACACACACACACACACACTCCTGGTCGCCTTGTCTACCTATCCTATCTCAGAGGATCTCAAAGGTTTACTGCTTGGTCATTGCTGATAGTTTCTCTTAATGTGGCTGAAATGAACACCTAGTAAAATGTGAATGTTGTGTTTTTGTTGGCAGTATTTTCTGCGTTCTGTGTCCTTTCTTAGGTTTCTTTAAATGACATTCATTTCCTATAATTGTATTTCAAACATGCCTTGGTATATATTATTTTCCTCATTTGACCTACAGGTGCTTTCGTAGAATATTATTAAAGTGTGACTCGCTAGAAATGTTAGTTTCTCTCTCTCTCTCTTTCCCTCCCTCCCTCCCTCTTTCTCTTTTGGCCAGTCCTAGAGCTTGAACTCAGAGCCTGGGCGCTATATATGTGATACCAAGGAATTGAACCAAGGGCTTTGTGCATGCTAGGCAAGCTCTCTACCACTAGGCCATACTCCTGGCCCAGGTTTCTCATTCTTTTTTTTTTTTTTTTTTTTTTTGCCAGTCCTGGGCCTTGAACTCAGGGCCTAAGCACTGTCCTTGGGCTTTCTCAAGGCTAGAGCTCTACCACTTGAATCACAGCACCATTTCTGGCTTTTTCTATGTATGTGGTACCAAGGAATCGAACCCCAGTCTTCATGCATGCTACACAAGCACTCTACCACTAGGCCTAGGCCAAACTCCGGGCCCCCAGGTTTCTCATTCTTATGCCAGACTTTTTCTTTTTCTTTTTTTGTGCCACTGCTGGAGCTTGAATTCAAGGCCTGAGTACTATCCCTTGAGCTTTTTTTTGTTCAAGCCTAGCACTCTATCACTTGAACCACAGCTCCATTTCCAGCTTTTTTGAGTAGTTTATTGGAGATAAGAGTCTTGTGGATTTTCCACTGCAGGCTGGCTTTGAAGCATGATCCTCAGATCTCAGCCTCCTGAGTAGCCAGTACTACAGTCATGAGTTTCAGGTGCCTGGCTCTCATACCAGACTTAAACAATGCTATTTCATAGGCACTAACTTTTGTTTCTTTTTTTAGTTTTTTATTATAATTAATAGAAGGGTTACAGTTATATTCGCCAGATAGAAGGAGCATTACTTCACACACATTGATACCCCTTCTCATGTTTTTGTCCCCACTTACCTCCCTACACATGTAAGCATTGAGATTAGGTCCTATGGAGTCCTGTTCTGTTCCGGAAACCATTTCTTTCTTTCTTTCTTTTTTTTTTTTTTTGGTTTAAGAAAAGTTTTACTAATGTGTTAATATTTCAGCAAAGTTAAAGTTATTGCAACAGGTTTAAAAGGCAGACAAACACACTACCAGACTCAGAAATTAAATTTGTAAGACTAAATCCAGTATTAGCATCTACAATATCTCTGAAAGTTGGAACTTTTTAACTGCTTCATTCTCTAATATATTCCTTAACTTTCTCCCAAATACAATGCTCTCAAATCTTGAAAAAAATGGAGGACATAAACTCCAATACTAAGAAGGTACAGACAAAAGAACTAGAAATCTTGATTGAAGACTTGAGAGTCTCACACGGAAGTCACTTAGCTCACTTTACTTGAACCAAACCTAAAGTTTCTGTGTACTGAATACTGTATATGAAGAGAATATGGATCAGAAAGCTTGTGAACAGATTAAAAATTAGCAATATACAGTATTATTCCTATCAAACTTTTTCTCATAAGTTATATTTATAACAAAACTATAATTAAGTATTTATTACACTGTATTACACACTCAGGAACAGAGCAAGGGACATTTGTGTGTTTGACAGTTGAGCATCCACTTCCTTGTGCTTACTTCTTTGTGTAAATGAACAAGCAACACATACCACATCTTCCCAACATCCAAAGGTAATGTAAATCAACCCATGTCTCCAAAGAAAAGAATAAACATTGCATTAAATACTGATTTAATTAGCAATAATTGCTGTAATAAAACAAGCAACCTTATACTTTTTCTTTTTTCATTGAGCTTCAGCTTGAGAAACTGAACAGCAGAAATAAATCTTAAGATTTGAATTATGGCCGAAATGGTAGTTCGCTGAAATCTCAGAGATGCATTGGCAAAACCACAGACATAATATGCACCTCACCTGGAGAAAAGCTTTTTATCAATCTGAATTTTGACTAAGATACAACTTCTTGAAATTTAAAGCTACCAGAGAAACTGGCTCAAGGAATGGAGAGAACCAATGACAATTTCTTACCCGGTAGAAGGTAAGAAATGAACTTTGCATCAGGCCCTCAAACTGCATGCGTTATTAAATGACTATGAATTTACAAAGTGAAATGCTCCATTGTATTTTCTCAGAAGCTAATCAAAAGATTGCAGAGTCCTACACAATTTGGAGACACAAAGTGATGCCGAGTGACTAGAAGTCACTTCAGGTGTGGAATTTTAGAAAGTTAGTCCTTGGCGTAATGGCACCATGGCTCTGGCAGCAGATACAAAGGAATGATGCTCTGGAGAGGAGGTAGGGACACTGTGGACAGATGAGGGTTCCAGCTGGAGGTGGGATCTTTAATTTATGGCTTATCTTCCACTGCTCAAACCTCTGTCTTCATAAATGGTAATTTCAATCTAAGAACTCGAAGTCCTCTCTCAATGGGGTCTGTCAGAAGGAGGCCTTGGGGAGCATATATCTTCTCATTCTGCTCTTGAATATATTTGGAGACTTTCTTCAGAACCTTCTCATAATGGGTTTCCATGCACCAGAAGATGGTATATGCTGTTAAACAAGCCAAACAGCCTTCAAGACATGACTGGCCCCCAAGCTTCTCTGCTTCTGCATAAAGGTTAGAGTTCTAACAGTTTCCTCAAACTGCTGCCTATCAATCCGGTTCTCCAACTCGGCGGGGAACTTGGTCTGGAACTGGCAGCGCGTGCCACTGCTGTAGTCTCGCTGAATGAAGACCTGCGGCCTCATGGCCAGGACAGGACCCGCCGCCCTGCAAGTTCGGAAAGGAGGGGCACCATGATCAGATCCCCGGCCAGACCATGGTCAGATCCCCGGCCTGGCCGCGGACTGGCCCGCCAGCCCCCAGGACCCTCCCAGCGCCCGAAGAAGCCCAAGCCCTGCTTCCCGCCTCTCCCTTTCACCCATGCTGCTGCAGGGTGGCTTAAACTACCCCGCGCCCCCGAACATGCAGGTCCGGTCCCCGGAAACCATTTCTTGCCCTTGCACTTCTAGCCCCAAAATAAGAGACCAAAGCCAAGATGGCAGTGGCAGATGGCGTCTTTGGTGTTCGAGATGCATTTGGTCCTCATCGCAGCTCTTTGCCCAGGCATACCTTGCCCTTTTACTGGAAAGGACGTTTGTACCCATGTTTACCTCATAATGGAGATATCTCCTAGCCTTTATCGTTCCTGAATTTTATTTATTTATTGCCAGTCCTGGGCCTTGAACTCAGGGCCTGGGCACTGTTTTTGAGATTTTTTTTTTTTTTTTGCCAGTCCTTGGGCTTTCTCAAGGATAGTGCTCTACCACTTGAGTCACAGCACCACTTCTGGATTTTCCTATGTATGTGATACCAAGAAATTGAACCTGGGTCTTGGTGCATGCTAGGCAAGCACTCTACCACTAGGTCACCTTCCTGACCCTGTCCCCGAGGTTCACAGCCCTGAATTTTATGCTTATAAAATAATTCTCACTGGGTGCTGTGGCTCACACCTGTAATCCTAGCTACTCAGGAGGCTGAGATTTAAGGATCACGTTCAAAGCCAGCCTGGGCACTAAAGTATGTGAGACTCTTATTTCCAATTAACCGCCAGAAAACTGGAAGTGGTAGGGCAGTAGCCTTGAGCTTAAGAGCTCAGGGACAGCGCCCAGGGCCAAAGTTCAAGCCCCACAATTGACATAAACAAAAACAAAAACAGAAAACTCATTCTCAGAGCTCTTTCCATATTTACAGACCCATGTAGCATAGGCAGAATAAATATTTACGTCCTATTTCATTAACAAAAATCCTCCGGCTAAGAGAGATTAACCAAATAATGAATACTAATATGTAACACAGAATTTAAGAAGCAGGCAGAGGAAAACCTGTGAGGAAATGATGTTAAGATAGAAACTTACTACAATTTTAATGTTAGGATAGAAGGTTGATGGCTGGGATGTAAAATTTGTTAATTCTGGGGCCAGGAGCGTGGCCTAGTAGTAGAGTGCCTGCCTAGCATGTATGAAGCCCTGGGTTTGCTTCCTCCGAACCACATACACAGAAAAAGCCAGAAGTGATACTGTGGCTCAAGGGATAGAGCACTCGCTTTGAGAAAAGCCCAAGAACAGTGCTCTGGCCCTGAGTTCAAGCCCCAAGACTGGTAAAAGAAAAAATATATAATGCTATTCATTATTAAATGTTCTGGTCATTTAAAACTGTTTTTATTTCTTAGAAAAATTGAAACTAAGTGGTAAACAAGTCTTAGCTCCCCATTGGTAAAGCACTCAGCCACCTCATTAAATGTAATGGTCCTTACTGGGGAAAGGTTGTCCTATAGAGACTCTACTGTTCCTTGCCTTCCATTAGTTTCAGCCTCTTATTGTGGTTGTGGGAGTTGGCAGGGGAGGGGAAGACAACTCAGAGCAAGAGAAACAGTTGGAAAATAGAGGCCAGCGTACCAAGCTTTCAACTCTGCTTTACCTAACACATGAGCCCACAGAAGGAGTTGGTGCTTTTTAACAAGAGCCCTTTGTAAGTACCTGCTATTATCCTTCCCCTATGTTTCAATATTCTTTAGTCTGGAGAAATTTCTATGTTGGCTAATCTTACACAATCTGAAATTACATGATTCTTGGCCAAGAATCAACTAGCATGAAGGAGGAAATTGTAGTGGATAAAGATACACAAATCAAAAGAACTCTTTGTTCAAGTCTAAAGCAGAATATAAGAAGGAGTAAACTCAGAAGATACCAGTTCAATCAGCCTAAGAGGATTCTATTTCTTTTTTTTTTTTTTTTTGCCAGTCCTGGGCTTGAGCTCAGGGCCTGAGCACTGTCCTTGGACTTTCTCAAGGCTAGAGCTCTACCACTTGAGCCTCAGCACCACTTCCAGCTTTTTTTCTATGTATGTGGTACCAAGGAATTGAACCTGGGTCTTCGTGCATGCTAGGCAAGCACTCTACCGCTAGGCCAAACTCCGGGCCCAGGAGTCTATTTTTTAGATAACATTATGTTATGGACTGCTAACAAAACATGTTTGGGTTCTGTAGAAATAATTTCTGTGGGCTTTGCCCACAGGTATAAGTTCTCCCTTAGTTAGAAATTCCTGGGAGGCCTTTATAAAATGTATAAAATAACCTTTATATCTTTGGTTATTTGGGGGAGGGCTATGACAAGTGACTCCATTTTTATGTTTTTAACCTGAACTCACTCTCCTGTTGAGGCCTCCGTAGCCCTGATTTCAGGCGGTGCTACCATTACCCTACTCAGACAACCTTCCTTCTTGTCTCCAAACAATTCTATCAGAAGATATTTCTGTGGTTAGGTTTTAATCGTCTCTCATTGCTGGGATACAATTTTACTCATTTGTTCTGATCGGATTCCATATCAGAGGGGAAGGGACAGGTGATTTAGGAGTCAGAATTAATAAGACCCTTCTAGCCAGATGTAAGATTTAGAAGGACTAGATCTTAGACTGAGCTTACCCAGCATACATTTTTTTCATGAAGTTTTTGCTGTTATTGTAAAGGTGATGTACAGAGGAGTCACAGTTACAGAGGTCAGGTACAGAGTACATTCTTTCTGACAATATTACCCCTTCCCTCACTCTCACCAATTTTTTCCCATCCTGTCTCCACCCACAAATTGAATATTTCATTTTAGCCTAGTATCCAGTGAGTATCAGTGCTACATTTGTTCCCCTTTGTCCCTCCATTTCTGGGTCTCTCTTTACCTTCCCAAAGACAAATAAATGAACAAAAGAGACAAAGAAAAGAAAACAAAAGAAACAACAAAGAAAAAACTCATTATTTCAATAAATATTTTATATGATCACATGTGCATAATTATTGCATCTTTGTTATTGCTTCTTGCTTATCTTATTGCTCCTTTCCTAAGAATAGCCTCCTTTGGTCTACTCTGTGTGAATGTCTAGAGACCTGTGTAATTCCTTATGTCCCAGTGCATTTGCCAAAATACGGCATCAAACCAAAGGTCCCTTAGTGAGTGGATGACTAGATCCAGAAAATGTGGTTTATATACTCAATGGAATTCTACTCATCCATCAGAAAGAATGATATTGTATCATTTGTAAGGAAATGGAAAGACCTGGAAAATGTTTTTTATTAAGTTAAGTAAGCCAGATTCAGAGAAACATAGGTTTCATGATTTCCTTCATGTGTGGAACTACAATGTGCCTATAGATCTACAAGTTAACACAATGGTTAAAAAATACATTGGCATACATTTTTAGGTTTAGTTTTTTTCAATTTATAGATGTGCTTGTGCCATGTAAAAAGTACTTCTTGGGTTGTATTGTTCAAAGTAGACTTGTACAGAATGTCAACAGACAGCAGTTATAAAATTTTACAAGGAAAATGTAGAACAAAATCATCAGCAGCAAATATTTAAAGAAAACTAATTTGTTACTTATCGTCATTTGTCAAGAGGTAGATTGTAATTTCTTTTAAGAAGGATCAAAACTGCAATGATAAAAGATTTGTTAAAACAGTTTAACAATTGATAAAAGTATAGCTATTTCCATTACATCAACATTTTAGAATGGTTCTTGTGATTGAGTTTCATTTTAGGATCTGCAAGTTCTCCTTACTATCTTCTCAAACATAAAATTTCAGTGCAAGGAATGACATATGTTTATATGTATGAGAATATATATATACACACACAAATGATACATATGTGTGTATATAAAGTAAGTTACATAAATCCCCATTTTATTTTTTTAATTTATTTATTTTTTTTATTGTAATTAGTAAAAGGGTTACATGATATTTGCCAGATAGAAGGTGCATTAATTCACATACATTGATACCCTTTCACATGTCTTGGTACCCATTTCCCTCCCCCCTCCCCATTTTATTTTACCTTTCAAAAAATAGAATGTAAGTGGGGCGCCAGTGGCTCACACCTATAATCCTAGCTACTCAGGGGGCTGAGATCTGAGGATTGTGGTTGGAAGTCAGCCTGGACAGAAGAGTCCCTGGGAAACTTTCATCCCTAATTAACTACTCAAAAACTGGCAAACTAGCCTTGAGCAGAAAAGCTCAGGGATACTTCCCAAACCTTGAGTTCAAGCCAGCCCATAAAAACAAACAAAATAAGTAGATTATATTTGTTTACAGAAGAATGTTCTATGTGACCAGTGTTTAATACTTTTCATTATTTTAGTGGCACTCCCTGAGTCAGTGTTTAGGCAAATGTAAGATATTAACATGATAAAATTCACACCACATTCAAACAAGCCCAATTTAGAGGTCTCAAGCCTGGTGAAATGTTCTGCTAAGCTTGGCATTGTAGGATGTTTACATATTTGTAGAGCACAAATACATTTAAAAAATGAAGGAACGACAGTTTTAGTGTCATAGCAACATAGAATCTTTTATATATTGGCTTAGCCTTTTATGTTGACTCAGGGTAAAATCTCCCCAGTACTGACAGACATCAAAGCTTTAGATCTCTTACAAGTTTAGGGAGCAATGATAATGACCACAGACATACTTCCTGGTGTACAAGTGTATTGCATATATACAACCACAAAATGCTTATTTAGTCAGAACAAACAAATGAGGTTTAAATTGTAGGACTCCATAAGTGGGAGGTACTGAACTCACCTGTATAGCACTGATTTCAAAGACCAGCAATGTCAAAAAGGTCAGGTTCTATGTTGAAGGTCTAGATACAATGCGTATTGAAAGAAAGAGAGCATTCAGTCCCTTTGTATATGTGAAACCTCCCTTCCTGTACTTAACAAACTTTTGTACAATGTTTAAAGATTAAACACATCTTTGCACCTTTACAGTCACAGGCTGAATTCATTAGTCTTAGGTTGACTATTACCTCTAGTTCAGCATGTGATAAGACCTGACCTCATCATCCAGTTACTAGAGGATGTAACTTGCTACAACTAAATGCTCCTTTTGGGCAGAACATTCCCTTTGGTCTCCATCTTTGTCTCCCAGGTCCTGGTCCTTCTTTTGGGAGGATCATGGAAAGGCTACATGCCATGGGCCTGGCAGGGATGAAGGAGGAAGACTGCCCAGAAACTAGATTAAGGGGATGAAAAGGAGGTATGTGGGACCTCATTCCTCCTCACAACTCCAAGCACAAAGCTACCCTGGCTGGTGCAGCTGTTAAGAAAGGACACATGGGTGTTGGACGAGGTGAGCTGCAAGAAACAGGGTAGATAGAGATGAATGCCAATCCTTGTTTCACAGCCCAACAAATAATAGCAACCATCTCACAGTTAGAGGTTTGACACTTGGAAGGGTTCTAGAAACAAAGGACGACATAAGCTGTGGCAATGCACAGCTTAAAGCCTCATCCTGATCAGAGCTGGACAACGGTCAAACTCAAAAAAGCCTCTAGGTGGCAGCAGAAGCCCAAGGTTCGAGCTTCCTGCGCTTATCTATTTTGCCACCAACACCTTGTGGCTTTCAGCAAGGGGTTTTTGAAATCTGTGTCATCTCCATTCTGACTTGAGAGGGTTGAAAGTTCTCAGTCCTTTTCTTCAACAAACTGCTAATAGTATGTGGAGCTATTTATTGTGTTCAAGATAAACACTCAGCATTTTGCATGCATTATTATTATTATTATTATTATTATGCCAGTCCTGGGCTTAAGCTCAGGGCCTGAGAACTGTCCTTGGATTTTTCTCAAGGCTAGAACTCTACCACTTGAGCCTCAGCACCACTTCTGGCTTTTTTCTAAGTATGTGGTGCCAAGGAATCGAACCTGGGTCTTCCTGCATGCTAGGCAATCACTCTACCACAAGGCCAAACTCCCGGCCCCTGCATGCATTATTTTACTTGCTTACACACAAGAAGCCAACCATTGTGCTCTATCCTTTAAAAGAGGATATGGAGAAAGTGTCAATCAACTCTTCAAGATCATACATTCAGTTGGTCATGGAACTGGGACTCTGATTCACGATTTGGGGACCAGTCTGGGCCCTCCCAAGAGTGTCAGCAGTTAGGCACAGGCCCAGGGAAGAGGCTGCAGACCTAAGAAATCCCACCACTGTCCTTATCACTCTCCCTTCTCCTCCACTGCTAAATGCAAGGGGGAGTTAGGCTTAGGCGTGCAAAGTTTGGCTCAGTAATTTCAACTCAGAGCCCTGGCACTGGTAAGAGACATAACTCCAAATCTTGTTGCCTTTTCTCCAGACTCCACTATTCTGATCTTCCCCGCCCCCCATTCTTAGTGATTTCTGAAAGTTCTTCATAAACTGTAAGTAATTATGTAGGTCTGAGTGCATTCAGGCTCTACTCAGCAATTTGTCTTCTGGTGTAGGGGAAGAAATCATGGGATTTGGGGGACCTATGGGCTGTAGGCCCTCAGATCCTCCTGGCAGCAAACACAAGACCCTACCCTCATTCCTGATAGAGGACCTCAGTGCTTTCAAGCCTAGTAATTCACCTTCTTGTGAGAAATAGGAGGCTGTGGATATGCCTGATTTGTGGGGTCATGGTCCCTGAAATGCCTAGCCATCAACACATGCAGCCAGGAGGCCAGCCTCTAAGTGGATATGAAGCCACCCACAGGTTTGGTGGTCTCTTTCTACTGTGCCCTTTAGACAATAGAATTATCTGGTTATGGGAGAGTAAGGCTGCCCGCGGTGCCCTTACTATGAGGGCGCCATGTTGCTTGAACTTGCCTGTGTCCTGTGGCCAACTGGAACACAGACTCCATGGTGGGGTGTGCCAGGTTTTACTGCAGCTGTGATTGTTTCTTATTTTGAAGCCCCTAGATGATTGCAACCTGAAACATTGGGATCTATCTCCAATAGATAGATGTTTTTCCTCTTGTCTTCTTTGCTCTTTGTTTTTTGGCTTTAAGGACCGAATGTAGGGTCTTGATCTCATTAAAAGATAGTCCATCTCTGTAGTAAGTCTACAGTGAGAAATATATTTTCATGATGGTTTATATCTTTTGCATCTTATGGGAAATCTTTCACCCAACTTCCCTAAATAATGTGTCTTCTAAATTTAAAAGTATCATAATTTTATTTCCAGAGGTCTCTAAAAGAAGGAAGTATGCAGCTTGGGTACTTGGCTGGTGACTGTCACAAAACAAGAATTACTGGACACATCAAGATAGAGATCATAAAGTTTATTATGAAGGTAAAGCAAAGGGAAAGTACACATCAGGAAATGGCCACAGGCACATCTGGTAAGCTGTACAGCGAGTGCCTAACATCTAGAGTATTTATCCTGAATGAGTGCAAAAGTAGGTTGAGGCGGTGATGCCTCTGTTCCCTGTGTTCTAGACATCTAGTACATTCAGTCAGTTTTGCAGCTACATTGATTTGGGTCCAGTAAAAGCAAGTCTGTTGAGTTGGCTCAATTTGCATCATTGTGACTAGTGTGTCTTATTTCCTTGGACATTCCTTTAACATTCAGATAGGCTCCATCTGCGGTTCCTTTAAGTCAAGTGCCCTTCAAGATATAGTGGTAGGGCTGGAAAGGTGGCTTTGTGGTAGAGTGCTTGCTGAGCATGCGTAACAAAAAATAAATACAATTACTTTTTTAAAATATACATTGTAAACACAACTAAGTCATTTTACCCAAAAAATTTTTTTTCAAGGGGAGTTCCCAGAGTATAGCAATCATCTGGAAGAGAGGAAAGAAGTCACAGGGAGAAAGTTATTATTTTTACAGGGTCACAAGGAGAAAGTTACTGTTTCTTATAAAAAACAAACAAACAAACAAACAATTAACAAACCAGTAACTTATTTTGCACTAGTTATACAGGAGCAGATCTCAATTTTTTTTAATCCTTCCACACATTCATAATATATTTCAACCCCCCCCCCACACACACACATACACACATCCTACCATAAAAAATGACCATTTTGAGTCTATATTCATAATACTACAGGTCCTAAACCAAGTACACCCTGCAGAGAAAACATTAACACACTCACATTGCAGTTAAAAACCATCAAGCCCTGAGGCCAATCAAGGAAAAGAAGAGGAGCTCATTCTGCCAGAGCCACACTCAGCCACATTTCCAAAATTACTCTTTCATGTCTCCCAACTCAAACTTGTCCCTAGCAAATTTTTGAAAGACTTGCCCTACTGGAACATTATAAAGCTCATCAAATTTCGTCCCCGGGTGGGCTCAAACCACTGACCTTTCGGTTAACAGCCAAACGCACTAAAGGATTGCACCACAAAGACACAGAAGCCAGCTTTCTCTTGTTCTAATGGAGACTGAGAGCTCACTGGGAGCTAGCCAGCTTCACCTGCCAGAACCAGAGCAAGGTCCAGAGTCTCCGAAAGGCCCCAGGGCTGAATGTGAGGAATCAAGTCATTTACATTTGAAATCAGAACCTTTAGGGGCTGAAGAAAGAAACCAAAGGGGACCCTCACCTCCTCAGCCCCCCAGAGAGTCCTAGTTCCTTCCCCGTTTCCTCCTCCTTCCCCTCTCCTCCATTTGGACTTGTTGCATTAATACACTTAACTAAATACACAAATAGACTTGGTCGGACCCTACATAGAAATAGAACTGTGGTCTGAAAGCTGCTCAGGAAAACCAACCACTTAGCTCATTAAACCACAAGACCTGTGGTCAAACCTGCAGGAAGTCCATTAATAGCTAATAAAAATTTAGGGAGCTAAGTGACTTCTGAAACAATTGGCTCCATGTGGCCAGAACTTGATAATAGACTGACAGTTTGCCCAGTTATTGTCCCTCCTGGCAGTAAGATCATAGAAAGCCAAATATGCAATCACGTGGGATGCCTGCCTGTCCTCAATTGCTCACCTGCAACAAGCTCTCCAACAGAGCTTACTGGAAGCCTCACTCCTCCCCTCCTGCCCCTCCACAGCCCCCATCTCAGTCAAAACACTACTTACAGTGGCTGTTACACCCCTGCCCTAAGGAGTCCTGAACTACCACTTTTTTTTTCTTTTTTCATTTGTTTGGTCTTCTTTTCTTCCCCCATGCTCTCCCATCTTAAAGCTGCAAGTCTTTGAAGAGCTAAAAAAGCGCCCCTATTCTGAAGCAGCAACTGTCTTGTTGTTTATGTAAACTGTGAATGACCCAAAAGTGCACCTAAACTAAAGAAACAGAACTGTGGTGCCATTAAGTCCCAGGAACTGACCTGTCTGTGTTAAAATTAACCAGAACTCGTGTAAATTCAAAAATTCAAGGGATAGCATTTGTTTTCTAAAACCATAAAACTACCCTTAGACAGCTAATTAGGACTCCACTGGTATAGGAATCCCGCTTAGCTCCAACTGCCCTGACCCCTACCTTATCTCATTCCAATAGCTGATTGCTGTGTTAATGTAAATCTGTAGTCTTTGCCTTTAAAAACCCTGTAGAAAAGCTGTTCAGGGCTTCCTCCTGGGCTCCCGCTGTATGGGAGTGTAGGACCGAGGCCCGGAGCTAGCCCGCCTGAATAAACCCTTGCTTTTGCATTTCGGAACGTCTGACTCTCGGTGGTCTCTTGGTGGTCGTCCTGAGACTTGGGCAGAACATCTTCTGAAGAATTCTGAGGGGAGAAATACTGGAGATGATACTTCCCCCCCTCCAAAGGTTTTTGTTTGTTTGATTGTGTATTACCTTATTTTGAAGCCAGGTGCCAGTGGCTCACGCCTGTAACCCTAGCTACTCAAGAGTCTGAGATCTGAGGATCGAGGTTAGAAGTCAGCCAGGCAGGAAATGTCCTGAAGCTCTTAACTGCAAAAAACTACTAAAAAGCCAGTAGTGGAGCTGTGGCTGAGGTAGTAGAGCACCACTCTTGAGCAGAAAAAGGGAACTGCCCTGAATTCAAGCCACACACACACACACACACACACACACACACACACACACACACACACACACACACACACACACACACACACACACACACACACACACACACACACACCACACACACACACGCCTTTAATCCATTGTTTTCCAAACCCAGACGTCAGGAGGCCCAAAAATCCAGGCTGGTTCAGTGGGGTGGAGGGGAAAGGCAGAGCACAATGGCGAAGAGGAGGAGGCGAAGTTCTGGGAGACGTGCACAACGGGAGGGGTCAAGCTGACCTGGGGTGCGGGCCGGTGAGACAGTGGGGGAGCCAGGCTGGGCTGGGAGCCCCGACCTCACGGTGCGCCCCACCCGCGTTCGCGCCGCACCCCCCAGGCCACGGGGGTGGCGTGCGGGGCTCCTGACCTGCGACAGGACGCCGCGGAGCCGCGGGAAAGCCCAGCCACGGCCCCAACTGGGGCCGGGACCCAGGAGGGTGCAGGCGGGAGGGCAGGCGGGGCGGCTGCGAGCCCCAGTCCGTCCGCGTCGGGTCAGCTCCGGGCCTGGAGGCCGCTCAGGGGAGTCTTCCGACGCCGGGACGCCCAGGTTTCGGGCGCTTCTCACCCTCGGGACCGTCCCACTTCCCCCCTGCACCCCCGTCCGCCTTTCCGCCTCCCCCCTGCACCCCCGTCCTCCTTCCCGCCTCCTCCCTGTACTCCCCGTCCTCCTTCCCGCCTCCCCCCTGCACCCCCGTCCACCTTCCCACCTTCCCGCCTCCCCCTGCACCTGGTCCGCCTTCCCGCCTCCCCCATGCACCCCTGTCCACCTTCCCGCCTCCCTCTGCATCCCCGTCCACCTTCCCACCTTCCCGCCTCCCCCTGCACCCGGTCCGCCTTCCCGCCTCCCCCCTGCACACCCCTCCGCCTTCCCGCCTCCTCCCTGCACCCCGTCCGCCTTCCCACCTTCCCGCCTCCTCCCTGCACCCCCGTCCGTCTTCCCTCCCCCCTGCACCCCTGTCCACCTTCCCGCCTCCCCCTGCACCCCGTCCGCCTTCCCGCCTCTCCCCTGCACCCCGTCCGCCTTCCCGCCTCCCCCCTGCACCCGTCGCCTTCCCGACTCCCCCTGCACCCCGTCCGCCTTCCCGCCTCCCCCCTGCACCCCCGTCCGCCTTCCCGCCTCCCCCCTGCACACCCCTCCGCCTTCCCGCCTCCCCCCTGCACCCCGTCCGCCTTCCCGCCTCCCCCCTGCACCCCGTCCGCCTTCCCGCCTCCCCCCTGCACCCCCGTCCGCCTTCCCGCCTCCCCCCTGCACCCCGTCCGCCTTCCCGCCTCCCCCCTGCACCCCGTCCGCCTTCCCGCCTCCCCCCTGCACCCCTGTCCACCTTCCCACCTTCCCGCCTCCCCCTGCACCCCGTCCACCTTCCCACTTCCGCCCTGCACCCCCGTCCACCTTCCCGCCTCCCTCTGCACCTGGTCCGCCTTCCTGCTTCCCCCCTGCACCCCCATCCACCTTCCAGCCTCCTCCCTGCACCTCCATCCGCTTTCCCGCCTCCCCCCTGCACCCCATCCTCCTTCCCACCTCCCCCCTGCACCCCCCTCCGCCTTCCCGCACCCCTCTCTGCCTTCCCGCCTCCCCTTGCACCCGGTCCACCTTCCCGCCTCCCCCCTGCACCTCCATCCGCTTTCCCACCTCCCCCCTGCACCATCGTCCGTCTTCCCACCTCCCCCTGCACCCCATCCTCCTTCCCACCTCCCCCCCTGCACCCCCTCCGCCTTCCCGCCTCCCCCTGCCCCCGGTCCACCTTCCCGCCTCCCCCCTGCATCCCCATCCGCCTTCCCGCCTCCCCCCTGCGCCGGCCCACCAGGGCAGCTGCCTGCAAGCGCTCTTGGCCGAGGCTGTGCAGCCTGGGGTCTGGGGCCCAGGGCCTCGGGCGTGGAGGTTCTGGGATCCGGGCGGGGCGGGGTGTCATCCGGCGAGGGTGTACGCTAGGTGACTGGAATGGCGGGACAATGGAAGTGGATTTGTACGAGTCCAGGTGTGCCGTCCACCCAGTCAGTAATCAGGGCAAGCGCCGACCGACCACGACCTCACGCTCCGGCCCCGCTCCAGCCAGGCCAGCGCCGGTCCACGCAGAACGCCGGCCAGCTGTCCCGCGGGGGCGTCCCCCGGGACCTCCCTGCCAGGGTTCTCAGGACGCCTTCATGCTGGCGCAATGACAGCTAGAACTAATGAACGCACTTTAAAACACTTGGCCTAGTCTGGCTCAGTGTTTGGGGGTTTTTTGTTTGTGGAAGCCAAAGGCTATTTTGTTTCCGTTTCATTTGGGTTTCCTGAGGATGGGGTTGGTGGGGGAGGTGTGTGTGTATCTATATATTTTTTCTTTTTCTTTTTTTGAGTCAGGCCTTACTGTGCAGCCCAGGCGGACTGGACACTGTCTTCCTTCCTCTGTGGCTGTGAGCTTGTTGCCTGACTGGTCTCAAGAGGAAGTTTGGGAGCTCTGGAACTTTGGGGACATGGTGTACAGGAAGAGTCCCCGAAACCATCTTCAGAAGCAAATCAACACGGGTGAGAAACACATCCGTTTCTGAGGAACTAAGACTGGTTGGAACCAGAGGAGACTTTTGAAAAATAGGACTGTTTATATAATTTAACATTTATTTTGATGAGCACTTTATTTTGACAAAGGCATTAAGGGAGGAAACTTTTTTTTAATGTGGCCTAAAATGTCTGTAAATTCTTGTTTCTTTGAGGGAAATAATGAACTTCATAACATAAATATAATAAAAAATATTTCAAATCTTATGACACTCATAAATAATAGGATATCTGTGAATAAAAAATGTTCAAAACCAAGAAATTGGGTAACATGTCATTTTTATTTACAGAGATTTCCAACAGTCTTACAGAGAAAACAATTCCGATGGTTTTAATACAGTGTTGTTGGTTGAGATTTAAAAGGAGAAAAACATCATTAGACCTAGAAAGCTCAAATGTCCAAAGAAGTCTTTTTTTCCTTATTAGCATATAGATATATTTGTGTGTGTGTGTGTGTGTGTGTGTGTGTGTGTGTGTGTATGTACATATGCACCAGGACTAGGGCTTGAACTCAGACTCTGCACACTGTCACGTAGCTTTTATTTGGTCAGGCCTGGGACTCTACTACTTGAGTTCTCCTGGGCTTTCTGCTGATTAGTTGGAATAAGCCTCACAGAGTTTCCTGGGCTGGCTTCAAACCATGATCCTCAGATCTCAGCCTCCTGAGTAAACTAGAATGTCTTATGCTAGCTTCATATGGCACAAGCCACCTGTGCAGGGCCAGCATATTATTAATTTTACAAAGGGTGATGTTTTTGTGGCCACATTTGCACAAATGACTACAAGGTATCCCAAGCAACCTCACCCACTCTTGACCTCTCTTGTTTAAACAATTCTAACAGTTCTATTTTCATACTCGTAAGGAACCACTTCGGTCACCACTTCGGTCCATCGGCAGGCATTCCCCCCTTGTTATTGCAACCCTGTCCCACAGGTACTGACCCTCAAACAGTTACCTCTTTTATGGAGAAAACAAAAATATTTGAAAGCCTATCATTATTACAAAGAGACATTAAGTGGCACTGATTTGAGATATCTTCTTTTTTTATTGTAATTAATAAAAAGGTTACATGATATTTGCCAGAGAGAAGGTGCATTAATTCACATACATTGATACCCTTTCACATGTCTTGGTACCCATTACCCTCCCCCTACCCCCACCCCCCCCCCCCCCCGTCTTGGTTTGAGATATCATTCTTAAAAAGAAAATCTTCGACTGATGCTGTTCTTAGATAAGAGAGAACGCTGGGAAAGACATTATTCACCTTTCTAGCACGATAGATCTGTATTATTTTGAAATCATCATCTTTCCTAGGAGATTCCTAAGGTGCCAAGGTGGGGGGAGGAGCCTTACAAACCATTCCCCAGCTCTGGAATTTGTCTTCTCTTGTTGGGAGTGTAATTGTCAAACCGACCCCTGCCCGCACACGTTGCCAGGCCCGCGGTCCTCTTCTTGGAACACTAAGTGGGCTGACGGAAAACCGGGAGGCTGCGGATACCAACGAACCGGGAGCTCTCCACCTCTGCACGAGGCTCCCCTGCTCTTCAGTCTGGTTCCTTGCTGAGGGACCCTGACAGCTCCTGGCTAGTCTGGTGTCCCCCCAGCTGAAGTTCCAGTCCTTTCTCTTGTGCTCTGCGGGGAGGTATGGCCCCGGGCTCAGCCCAGGGTCCAGCACGCGAGCCAGGAGCCAGGAGCCTTAACGATCCACTGGGAGCTGGTAATAATCCGGTTATAGGAACTAATAGCCCAAAGAGTGGCCATTCACTAGAAACATCTGAAGAGTTGTGGAAGCACTGCAGGCCTTGCGAATTTGATACATTTGTGTATGTTTGATCACGCAGCCATTAATCAGAGGACTTCCTTATGCTCTGGCCCAAATCTCAAGGAAATAGTTACCTGTACAATACTTTCTTTTCGTTAGTTTACAAAGTAGAGGCGTAAGAGCGCAGCAGCGCCAATGAAAACAGTAAGAAAAGAGTATTGCATTGGCCGGGAATCGAACCCGGGTCTCCCGCGTGGGAGGCGAGAATTCTACCACTGAACCACCAATGCTTCTGTTGGTGAGCTGTCGAAAGAAGAGCTGGAATGACTGAAAACACATCCAAAAGGGAGAAAACTAGGTTTTTACTGGATTTGGTTAGTTCGCATTTATTTGGTGTGGTTTTTATAGTGTTGGCTAAAAAACCGAACACAGACATTAAAACCAAAGGTTTTTAATAAGGTACTTTTACTAGACAAAACTTTAAATATCAAAATACACGATTTGTCTGATCCAAACTTTTAATTCAGGAAAATGACCTTTTCAGGCTTCAAAACAGTTCCTTGAAGGAAAAAAAAAATCACAAAATCACCAAGCCCCTTGATTTTTGATCCTAAATCTTGAATTTCGAACTTCAAACAAGTGGTTCTGAGGAGGTCACCTTAACATATGGGCTAGAGAAGAAAAATTCTAGTCCAGAAAAGAAATAAGAAGCCGATGAAGAATTTAAATTTGAGGAAGAAGGAAACATATGAACAAGATCAAGACAGAAATAATAAATTTTGGTTGGTCATGTTAGTTCATTAGTAGATGGATGTATTATGTTCTGTTAAATATATATATACATATATAAAATTCCTAGCTACTATGCATTATCCTGACAATGAAAAAAGATTCCTATCTAAAAAATAACAGAGCATAAAAGGCCTGGAGGTGTGGCTCAAGCAGTAGAGCTTCTGCCTATCAAGCACAATGCCCTGAGTTGAACTTCCAGTCCTGAGACAGAGCTGTTGCTCTGGAACAGCTGGTGTTCTGAGGTCTCAAACCTCCCCTCTTCATGCATACTTGGTCTCTGATTCCTTGTGAAGCGTGTCTTTTATGTCCATAATAGACAGTGCTGCTTCCACGAACCTCACATGACGGTTGGGTCAATGACTTCTTGTCATACTAGCTATTGAAAATTCATATCACTTTTTGGACGATTCTGTTTTGTTTTGTTTTTTTTTTTAAATAATCATTTCTCCTAAAAAATAAATAAATAAAAACCCTATATTTTGAGCCTGAAGCAAGTGTCTCATGCTTTTCTAATCTATTGCTCAAGAGGCTGAGATCTGAAGACAGCCCAGATTGAGGCAGTCAGAACAGAAGAGTTCACTAGACTTCATCTCCAAAACAACCCTCACACACGGCTGCTGAGGCTGTGGAGTGAGTGGTAGAGAGCCACTTTAACAATGGGGGGTTCTTAAGTTCAAGTCCTGGTAGTAGTGGGGGAGGGGGTGAGTTTTGGTTTCAGGCAAAGGTCACCTTTGACCTGCCTTATGCAATTCTGCAAACCATCATTTTTCTTTCTCACCCCCACCCCCGACCCTTTTTTTTTTGATGGGTGGGGGAGTGGGGGGTGTCTGGTACTAGGGTTGGAACTCAGGTTTTTGTACTGTCACCTGGCCTTTTTGTTCAAGGCTAGAGCTCCACTTCCAGCTTTTTGCTGGTTAATTAGAGATAAGAGGAACCGTGAATAAGACTTTTATGCTCTGGCTTCAAAATGAGATTCTCAGATCTCAGCCTCTTCATCAGTAGCTAGGATTACAGGTGTGAGACAGTGCTTGGCTCTCATTTTTGTTAAACTTGTTTCTTCCAAGGGGCATTAAAGCAAGACTGAGATGGTTAAATCACTTATTTATATGTATTCTATTTCTATTTAATCTATATGTTTTCTATATGTTTCTGTTTCTATCTAATCTGTTTTCTATTAATCTATATGCTTTTTGTCTATCTTGGATTAAATTTTTCCATTAGATGTAAATAATGGAAATATTTTAACTATATATTTCAATTTAGTGGTAAGGTTTTCAAATACAAAGTTATTAAGTGAATATTTGTGTACAAGACACATGATTCCAGAAGCTTCCAAGAGGAATTAATAAGCCTCCCATTTCTGATTTGGAATGTAACTGTCATCTGGATATACAAGCCTGAGAGAAGAGAAAATGTTAATCCCTTATTGATTTGTTTCTATATCAATTATCAAGCATGGATTGATGGCGCCTGAATGTCCTTATAAATTAAGATACTAATGAAGAATTTTTCCTTGAAAAGAATAATGCTTAATATAATAATAATGCTTAATAATAATACTTAATAATATATATGTATATGTATGTATATATAATAGACTTTTAAAGAGGACACATGGTGGGATAGTCTATGTCCCATACAAGCAGGAAAGATAATATAGAAAAGGAGCCATTGAAGTAGGCTGCTGAATAAGATCATGAAGAAATATGAAAATACTTCAAAGAATTGCACAAGGAAACAGGAAATCATATGAGTAGATTACCCTACGTTACCTCATTTTCATTCTCATTATCTCCCCTTAATTTCCCCATTTCTCCCCCCTCCCCTCTTTTAAATGGGTTGTAGTGCTTGAACTGTGGGTACTGTCCCTGAGCTCTTCAGCTCAAGACTACCTTGAGCCAAGCCCCACTTCCCGTTTTCTAGAGGTTAATTGGAGATAAGAGTCTCAGGTCCTTTTTGTGCCCAGGCTGGCTTTGAACCTTGATCCTCAGATCTTAGCCTCCTGAGTAGCTAAGATTACAGGCGTGAGCCACTGTGCCCGGCTTTCCCATATCTCTTAAACAATCCACAGTTATTGTTTTCTTATGTTGGGAGGTTTGACATAATTGTTGAGGAATAAGGAGGAAGAGAATGATTTCTCCTTCAGTTACAATTCATCCCAGTGGTGATCCTTTGTGCTTAGAACTTTTTATCCTCTTACTGAGACTGCTGCTAATGAAAAGGGATTCATTCAAGCCTTTGACTCAGCTGTAGGCACAAACAACTGAGAAATTTGACACAGTCTGTTATAAGAGTTATCATCTTACATCAATTTTGTCACATCTTCCCGGAGTCAAGGGAGGAGAGGCCAAAGGACTCAATCTGCAATGATTTGAGCAGAAAAGCCAGCCAATCAGGGAATTTCAGCTATAAAAGAATGATGAAATAAGAATAGGGTGCTAAGTCTTGGCATCACAACCTTACAGGTAACAGAAAGGGGACCCAGCAATCAGGAAGCCACCCTCAGATACTCCAGATATTCCTAGCTAACCAAGGCCAATCTCCTAACAAGGAAGGGGGTCAAGATGGCAGAAATGGGCAGAAATGTTGGCATCTTGTCTTCCATGTGGCATGTCTATGTCATGTCACCTTTACTTATGACCATACCTTCCCTGAATTCCCTTGCCAGATGCGAGGACTGGGGCTGTTTAGCGGCCTTTAACTTTCTGGTAACATATTTGGTGTATTGGCTTGGAAGTTAGGGATTCGGTAAGTCTTTTTCTGACTGGACTCCTCCTCAGAGTAATACTAACTCTAGATCAAACAGGGTCTTTACTGAGTTCTACCTCAAGATCTTAAATAGTACTTAATGAAAAGAAATGTCATCTCCTGCCTCTTTGAGTACAAAAAGCCACTTTTTGTGTACAACATATACTTCTTATTGCTATTGAGTGCTAAGCCACTACAAAGATACAAATGGGGTTTTTTTTGTTGTTTTTTTTGTTTTTTTACTTTTTCCATATCCCTACTCCAAAAGACTAATCTTCTCCCAAGAATACCCAGCTTCGATTCAATTTCATCCTCATTCTCTTCTACATAATACAGTTGTTAACTGCTTGTGAAAATGATTGCTTAGAGAAGCATGCTCGGGTTGTTTAGCAGTAATTATGATTCTGTTAAGGCTTTAATTATGTATCTCCGTGCACAAAACTGGACTCAGAGCTAATTTGTGTCTTATTTACTCTGTGTACATGTGTATGTGTGTGTTTGTGCCACATCCTTTTTGACCGAGGTTAGTCACTTGATTTCTTTTAGCTTTATCTCTTGTGCAAAACTGAGATAATAGTAACATTCTTAATCCAGTAAATTGTTGGAATTTCCCAGCTTTGTTTGGATGAATGAATTGACTTTCTTTTCTGGTACTTTGTCTTTCCAGCAAATTTTATTTTCATTTCCTGCTTAGAATAAGCCTACAGGCTACTGGAGAAAGAGAAACCAAATTGCTTAGCAAGGAACAAGTTAGACTCTGTGTATCAACTTACCCACAGACTGCACACCCTACAATTAAAGTCACTATTTTCAAGGATTAGGACTTTCTTCTGCCCTTCCCCCAAGTACAATATTTTCATGAAAATAACCATCCCCCAGAAAGTCTTACTGAGTCCATAAATCCACATCTACTCCCTTTCAGGTCTGTAGGCAGAGAGCTTTTCTAAGTTTGGGAAAACCTCACATGACTCCATGAAGCAATAATGGTCACAAAGTGAAACTCACTCATTGCCCAGCTCTATGCTTAGAAGATGATAGATAGACAGATAGATAGATAGATAGATAGATATTCTTCAGTACCACCAAGTCCATGTCTAAAATATATATATATATAATAGAACATATTGAAATTAGAATTTTAAAGAGATTTCTTAGTAGAAAAATCTATGCCATAGTAACTTTAAAAATAAATTGATATTATCATCTAAATTTAAAGAGAAAAGGAGCCCAATAAAATTTAACATTCATTTAGGAGACTGAGAAATAAGCATTTTCTTGAAAAAAAAATCTATCTACAACCTGTATGAGAATAAGCACATAAGGATTAGAAAGATGAAATAAGGCTAAGTATTTGTAGGTAGTATGAGGGTCTACAAAGACACATAAAAGAATCTCTAATTAAATACATTATAAAATACTTTTTATTCTGAGTTTTGTTTTGTTTCTTGTTCTTTAATAAATTGAAAGTTTAGAGCAAATCTATGGTAATATTTTTCTAGTAACCTTCTCATTTTATGTCACATTTTGGTATTTCTTGTCATATTTCAAACTTGTTCATTATAGCTGTCACAGCAACCAGTCATCTATGATGTTTGATGTTACTATTGTTATTCTTTTGGGATCCATGAGCTACACTCATGTAGGTTGTTGCATGTACTTGGACTGCTATATCAGCTGGCTCTTTCCTCCTCTCTCTCCCTCTCTCTAATGAAAGGAAGATTCACAGGTCTGTCACTTTATATCAAAAGCTAGAAATGAGTAAGCTTAGTGAAGGAGGCATGCAGGAGGCCTGAAGCTTAAAGCTAAGCCACCTGCATCCGTATACCAAGCTGCAAAAACAAAGGAAAAGTTCTTGAAGGAAATTTATAGTGCTACTCCAGTAGACACTTCAATAGTGAAAGTGGAGGGGTGACTCAAGGGTAAAACACCAGCTGTATGCAGAAAACCAAGAGGAAGCTTCAAATCCCTAAGTTCAAGTCCCAGTACCATCACACACTCACACACACACACACACACACACATTGATGAGAAAACAAAACACCCCTATTGCTGGTGCAGAGAGTATTTTAGTGGTCTAGAGAGAATATCAAATCAGCAATAATGTTTCCTGAAGCCAAAGCTTAATCCAGAGCCAGGCCCCACTCATTTCAGTTCTATGAGAACTGTGAGAGGTGAGAAAGCTGTAGAAGAAAAGTTCGCAGCTAGCAGAGATTGGTTTAAGGGGAGAAAAGCCATCACACGAAAGAGAAGAGGAAGTAACAAACCCTGATACAAATCTACAGCTGATTATTGTTCATTGTCAATTATCATAGAGATAACAGTAGATCAGTAAACAACAGATTCCCAACAGAGGTAAAAACAGATTTACTCAGGATGCCATTTAGCACTTTGATAGCCAAAGCAAAGCTTCAAAGGACAGGCTGACTGTTCTTAGAGGCTAATGTACCTCATGGCTATAAACTGAAGCCAGTGTTCATGAACTATTCTGAAAATTCTAGTGCCCTTGAATTTATACTAAGTTTAGTCTGCTAGACTCTACACCAGCACCAATAAAGCCTGCATAATACATCTGTTTCCAGTGTGGTTTGCTGAAGATTGTAGCCCGATTGTTAATATCTGCTCTGAAACAAAGTTGTTGTTGTTTTTCCAAAATATTACACCTCTTGACAATGTACTTGGTCACCCCAGAGTTTGGATGGAGATGTGCAATGAGATTGATTTTGTCTTCAGGCTTACTAAACACAGCAGTCATTCCGTAGGTCATGAGTTAAGGAGTACTACTGACTTTCCAGTCCTATTAAGAAATACACTTTGTAAGGGTATATAACTGCTATAGAGAGCTATCCTAGTAAGTCTGAGCAAAGTATAACTTTCTGAAAAAAAAAAGGACTCATTGTTCTAAATACTATTAATAATACCAGTGTTCCGTGGAAGGAAGGAAAAATTTCAGCATGTATTGGAATTTAGACCAAGGTAATTCCAACCATAATAAATCATTTTTGAGAGGTTACAGTCTGAAGGAACTGCAAAAGCAAGAGAACTAGAATTAAAAGTAGAATCTGAAAATAAGATTGGTGGGTAGCTGTGGGTGCATACTGAGGCTTGAACTCAGGGCCTGGGTGCTGTCCCTTAGATTTTACACTCGAACGACACCTCCTTTTCTGGCTTTTCCTGGTCCATTTGAGATAAGAGTCTTTAAGATTTGTCAGCCTGAGCTGGCATCTTCAGATCTTAGCCTTTTGAATAGCTAGGATTACAGGCATGAGCCACTTGTACTCTGTTTCTTTCTGGTTATAGCAATAATATCTTCTGACAACTTTTCATTTTTATAACCATTTGTAGGAGCAGTTTACTTAATATACATTTTGAGGAACAAGTTGATGTTGGCTAAACTGTCCATGACTGCAGCTGATGACAATTTTGGTTGTGTCACTGAAATAACAGAAATGGTCACCTTGTGGTATAGATACAACCTTGATTATTTCTTGTTCTTTGGATACAAGATTGGCTTAATTATCCTCCAAAACTTGCCTTCTTATAGTACCCTCTATGGTTGCTTTAAGGAAATTCTGTATAGCATGTAAATAGCTACTTAGAGAGATACAGAATCAACATATACCACATCCTGGGAAGACTCATTTTCCTGCCATGGGCCCTCACGACTAAAATCTCTATTTTATGTAGAGATTCCTAATGCAATCGTCATAAATTTGAATTCATAATCCACAGAAGAAGTTTCAGTTTAGTTTTCAGAAGGTTGTCTTGGAAGCATTTAATTATATTTGCCACATCTGTGGTGGTATAGGACAGCCTGGTGAAGTCAGAAGACACAGTGGGGACACTGAGATGTCTGAGACCACTTCTTGGCTCCCCACTCACAGGCATCAAGCTGATAATTTCTTACTGCGCGTGTGTGAGTTGAGTTGTGGAAACCAGAAAGGGAAAGTGTTTCTTACAATCTGGACATTCATATGGCTGTCTCCACTGTACATTTTTACGTGCTCATTTAGGTGGTGTTTGTATCTTGACAACTTTTCCTCCTCAGTTCACATGACGATTAGCTGGCCACAGGCCTTTGATCTCTTCTTGTCATTCGCCATATCATGTGACATTCAAGTTGGGCTCTGGGTGCAAAGAGTTCCATTTTCATCATGGCCAGTGGCTTCTGGTGTGTCTTGACTCTGGTCCCTTGTCAGGTGACTCAGGCTAAATGACAGCACTGTCTTGTTTCAGGAATTCTTGAAGGTTAGGATCATGGTTTTGCTCATTTTCTGCATCTGAATCACATCCACCATCTTTTCCTGGGCTTCTGGCGTCCCCTTCCTGAGCTTTAGGCCCCAGGAGCCTTTGATTCATCTTCACACTCACTTTTCTTTAGCTGCCTCCTGGTAGTGCTGTCTGGTCTGAGGGCAGGCCATCTTCTGACACACGGCCTCTGTGATACCTTCAGCAGTATAGGCTTTGTCTTCATCATATGAATCGGAATTTGTTTCTATGACAGTATTTTAATTTCTAACCTTCCTGCACTGTGTGTTTACCTGGGGTCATCCGCCATGATTCTCTCTGTGTTCCCCCTGCACCTCTCCATTTCTCTGCGTTCACTCATTCAGCTGCTGGTCTTCTCTTAGATTTCATCGAGCTCTTAAAGAATTGCTCTTTTGAATTCTTTAGCATTTTATCCATCTTTTGAATCTTTACTGTGGATTATGTACTTTACCAGGTGACATGTTTTGGTCCCCCTTCCCCCCCCACCCCACCCGTGGGGCTTGAACTCTGAGCCTGGGCACTGTCCCTGAGTTCTTCAGCTCAAGGCTACTGCTCCCCCGCCCTGGAGCCACCATGTCATTTCTGGTTTTCTGGTGGTTAATTGGAGATAAGAGTCTCTCGGATTTTCATGCCTGCGCTGGCCTTCAAAGGCGATCCTCAGATCTCAGCCTCCTGAGTAGCTAGGATAACAGGTGTGAGGCATTGACACCCAGCCTTGTTTTTGCTTTTTATATTCCTTGTACTGATACTTCCACAGTGACTTCTTTGTTGTGATTTGTGAGTTTAGGTACTACCCATACTGCTCTTAGAGTCACAGTGACCCAGCATCTCTGGCAAGTGTTATATAACTGAGGACAATTGTGTTTCAGGCAGCTGTAGTATAGGCAGCAGCATAAATGGGCCATGCCCTCTGTACTACCTGCTGCTGAGGCAGGGCCCGTTCCCTGTCTGGAGTGGGCATTTCCACAGGCACTCTTGATAGTAACTCTGTAATTGAAGATTTTGATGCTGGTTTTTACTAAAATCGGAAGGTTGATCTTCCTGTAGTCCTCTCCCGCCTCGCCACACCCCGAGGAGCAGAGGCTGGCTTGTGTTGAAAGTATCCCTTCATAATCAGCCTAAAAGCTGATAAGTCTTCTGGATCAAATGACCAAACATTAGCTAAGCCTTGAGCTCAGTATAAAAACGGAATATTTCCATGTTCAGATGGCTCATGCCTATAATCCTAGCTACTGATCTCAGGATCACGAGTCAAAGCTAGCCTGGATAGGAAAATCTAAGAGACTCTTAACTCCAGTAAATCACCAAAACACTGGAAGTGGAACTGTGGTTCAAGTGGTAGAGGGCCAGTCTTGAGAAAAAAAAAAATGAATTCTCAGTGATAGTACCCAAAACCTTAGTTCAAGCCCCAGGACTAGCATACACATACAAAAAAAAGTGTAATTTTGCTATAGCCCTACTAAACAAAAATAGTAGAAGACCATAATCAGAATAGACTGTCAGGAAAAGTTTAGCCTTTCCCTTGGATTCTGAAAGTTCTTAACCCCAAAACAAGGGGATGTCCACGTAAGGATTTGAAAACAGAGAATGCATGCTTTGAGAATGAGGGATGTATTTTCCAGAAAAAGGAACATATTGAAAATAGGCAGAAATGGCCATTTCCTTCCCCTTTTCTAATCTTGACACTGAGAGCCCTCAGTATAACCTCTTCAATGTCTTGCCTATTACACATTTCACTGCTCCCCTCAGCGTGGACAGAACATGTGGCTCCTGACAGTTCTGCTTCTATGTGGTAAGTTGGCTTCAAAAAGGTTGACAAGGGGATAGGTTATGACTCAGAGTCAAGGTTATTTGTCTTTTTTTTTTGACGTATGGTAGGCTAGAATTCATGCATATGGAGACAACTGTCTTATATCTATGCTCTGATGGTTGACTGGGGCTAATTTAATTAAAAAGGCGGAAAAGGGTCCCTGAAGTAGCAGAAAGCCTAGAAGCCTCATACAAAATAAAGGCTCAATATCATGTGCTGTGGCTTACACTTATAACCTTAGCTTCTCAGGAGGCTCAGATCTGACTGAGGTTCGGAATTCAAAGCCAACTTAGGCAGAAAAATGCATAAGATTCTTATCTCCCATTTGCCACCAAAAAGCCAGAAGTGGAACTTTGGCCCAAATGGTAGAGCACCAGCCTTTAGAAACAAAACAAAACAAACACAAAAAACCTGGGACAGTGCCAGGCTCTATGTCCAAACCGTGGTACCAGCTTATAATTAAGTAATTAACTAATTAAAATAATTAAGCCTCAGCAATAATAACTATCAAGTCTGCTGGTATTTGATTTTGAGACAGACAGACAGACAGACTCTTGGGAGATCTAAGCCGGCACTTCAATCTACATTAATTCTGTCTCCCCAGTGTCCCTTTCCCATCATCTCCCACTGGCTGACTCATAGTTCTGTTTTCTGGTCTCTTGCAGTTCCAGTCTATGGGCAAGTGGGTGAGTGACTTCTACCCCAACTTCTCTTATGCTGCACTCCTGCTTCCCAAAGAAGGGTTCCATTTACCTAAAGATGCAAGTATACAAAGAAGATAGGAGAAAGACTTATATGTAAAACCTCCCACATTCTAAATGGTGTTTTAGCAAGATAAAATGCTGATAATGGGGTTTGAATGAAGGGCCTTGAGCTCAATTGGATCTTTTTGCTCAAGGCTGGCACTCTGCCACCTGAGCCATACTTCCACTTTCAGCCTTTTGCTAGCTCTTGGGAGCTAAGTGTCTCAGACTTTTTCTGCCCAGGCTGGCTTTGAATAAGATCCTCAAATCTTGGCCTCAGGAGTATCTAAGATTGCAGGTATGAGCTACCAGCACTTGGCTATAAAACTTTGGTATTAAAATTTTCTTCCTAAAGATTTGGAATGAGCTCTTACTAAGAACCAAATGGTTTGGTATATCTAGAGGAGAGTAGGCAAAGGCTGGAATTGCAGAAACACAGAAGCCTTTTGGTCTGGTTTTCCAGCATCCCCCAAATCAGTCCCCTTTACAAGAAGTCTACTCTCCTCAGAGAGAGTCAGCCAGGTTTCAAAGGTTTGAAAGGAAGGCATTAGACCCTCCATTTCCAATGCTTAGGCCAATAAAGTTCACAAGTCACTCACAGATGCAGTGTAGCACAACGGCACAGAAGTGGACGCAAGGCCCTTTGCCCTAGTTCAAGTCCTGCTTTGTTACCAATGGACAGATAGGCATGTCCCACATCTCCAAGGCTCAGGGTATAAATTAAGGGCCGGGACAGAGCTCTCTACAGCAGGGTCCGGACACACAGAAAGGTTGCCTTTTGTAGGTTCCCACAGGCCTTGGTCTCAAATTAGTGTAAATGTACAACTTTTCCTGTGCCAGCCACAAACCCAGTTGTGTTCTTGTTGTTTGGTTTTTGCCTTTGTGTTTGTGCTTTTGTCGTACCCTCAAGCAGACTCCACAAGGGCACACATCACCTTGCAGCCTCCATGGGTCAATGTGTTCCAAGAGGAAAGTGTCACCTTATGGTGTGAAGGGCCCCATCTGCCTGGGAACAACTCCACCCAGTGGTTTCTCAATGGCACAGCCATTCAGACCTCGAGTCCCAAGTACAGCATCCCTCAGGCCAGGGCCTATGACAGCGGCGAATACAGATGTCAGACATCTCTCTCAAGGCTAAGTGACCCAGTGCAGCTGGAAGTTCACAGAGGTAAGTATGGCATAGAGCAGAAAGGCTGAAGTCACAGAGTCTTTCTCCATGTGGACACTAGGACTGTGTGTGTGTGTGTGTATTGGAAATATTTGAGTGGACTTCCTAGGTCTCAAAGTATGTATACATTCAACTTTAATGAATATATACAGGTTTTCAAAGTAGTTTGTACCAAGTTATACTTCCACAGAATATGAGAGTTCGGGATCTTCTCCATCTTAATCAATACTAAGTATTATATATATATATATTTTTTGATTTTGCTATTTTGGTAGCTGGTGGTCTTAATTTGTGCTTTCATGATGATTTAACAGGACTGACAAATTTTCACATGTTCATTAACTATTTGGATAGCCTGTCTATATCCTACTAGGTCATTTTTGCCAAGTTTTAAATTTGCCTCTTGTTTTCTTATTGACTTACAGGAACTCTATTTATTTTGGATATAGTTCTTTGTCAATGTTGCACATACCTCTTTGATGCTGGGTTGTTTTGCTCAACCATATTTCTTTCAGTGAAAGAAAGGACTTGCCAGGTGTGTTGGCTCACACCTATAATCCTAGCTACTCAGGAGGCTGAGATCTGAGCATCAAGGTTCAAAGCCAGCCTGGACACAAAAGGACCTGAGAGTCTTATCTCCAATTAACCTCTAGAAAACAGGAAGTGGGGCTTGGCTCAAGGGTAGGGTGGTAGCCATGAGCTGAAGAGCTCAGGGACAATGCCCAGGCCAAGTTCAAGCCCCATGACCCACAAAAAAGAAGAAAAAGAAAGGACTTAATTTGATTATATTACAACACACCAGGGTTTTTGGCTAGCATTCTTTACAACCTATTTAAAGATTATATTGTCACAATTACAGTTAGAGCGGCACTCAGCCAAAACTGTGGATGCTAAGACCAAGAAAAAATACTTGGTTGATGTATTGTAACTGTCTTAATCATGAGGCTTAGAATGAGTGACCCCTCCCAATGTCAGGAATATGTAGAAATGGTTTTTAAACAATAAATTAGCAAGGTATATATATGCAAAAATTCATCCAATAAATTTTTGTATGAAATACTCTCATTATTGCTCTCGGTTGTTTTGGGGGTGTGTGTGTGCTAGTAATCAGGGCATGGAAGCTATCCCTTAGCTTTTTTTTCTTTCTGTATCATCAGAAAAAGGCTGTATCAGCACCCAAGGCTGGCATTATACCAGTTGAACCACTTCTGGCTCATTAATTATTTTTTTTTGTGGGTCATGGAGCTTGATCTTGGCCTGGGCGCTGTCCCTGAGCTCTTCAGCTCAAGGCTACCACCCTACCCTTGAGCCAAGCCCCACTTCCTATTTTCTAGAGGTTAATTGGAGATAAGAGTCTCAGGTCCTTTTGTGCCTGGGATGACTTTGAACCCTGATCCTCAGATCTCCTGAGTAGCTAGGATTATAGGCATGAGCCTTCGGTTCATGGACTTTTCTACCCAAGAAAGAGATTTGAGCTTTGATCCTCAGCAGATGCCTGAGGATCTAGGATTATAGATATAAGCACCAACACTTGGCTAAGACCTTTTTTTTTGCCAGTCCTGGGCCTTGAACTCAGGGCCTGAGCACTATCTTTGGGCTTTTTCCTCAAGGCACTCTAACACTTGAGCCACAGTACCACTTCTGGCTTTTTTCTATGTATATGGTACCAAGGAATGGAACCCAGGACTTCGTGCTTACTGGACAAGCACTCTACCCCTAGGCCAAACTCCCAGCCCCTTGGCTAAAACTTTTTTTAATTTTTATCATAGTTTATAGCTTTTTCCTTTTCTCTTGTTGTTACTGGTCTTGGGGCTTGAACTTTGAGACTGGGCTCTGTTCCTGAGCTTCATTTGCTCAAGACTAGAGCCCTACCACTTGAGCCACAGTACTACTTCCAGCTTTTTCTAAGTAGTTTATTGGAAATAAGAGTCTCACAGACTTTCCTTCCTGGGCTGGTTTTGAACTGCAGTCTTCAGAGCTCAGCCTTCTGAGTAGTTAGGATTACAACTGTGAGACACTTTTTTCCTTTCCTTTTTTTTTTTGCCAGTCCTGGGCTTGAGCTCAGGGTCTGAGCACTGTCCTTGGCAGAGCTCAAGGCTAGAGCTCTTCCACTTGAAGAAGCCTCAGCACCTTCCACTTGAGCCTCAGCACCACTTCAGGCTTTTTTCTATGTATGTGGTACCAAGGAATCGAACCCGGGTCTTCGTGCATGCTAGGCAAGCCCTTTAACCACTAGGCCAAACTCCCGGCCCCCCTTTCCTTTTTTTTGTTGTTGTTGCTCATAAAAAAATCTAAAAGCTGGGCCACATGTTTTTTCTTTCTATTAAAGCTAGGTATTAGAGGAGTGGAAACAAGGCCTCTGATAAAAGAGAGTTTTGAATGTGGAATGCTACCGGAAGAGAAGATAAAATTCTCAGGGTTAAGCTTTGGTTTCTTCGTACCGCCTTCAGGCTAAGTAAATATTTGCGGCCCACCCTTTTCAGACTGGCTGCTGCTCCAGCCCACTGGCAGAGTCTTCACCGAAGGAGAATCTCTGACCTTGAGATGCCACAGCTGGAAGAACAAGCTAGTGTACAATATGCTTTTCTACCGAAATGGTAAAACCTTTAAATTTTCTCCTCGAGACTCTGAGCTCACAATTCTGAAAACCAATGCAAGCCACAGCGGCATCTATCACTGCTCCGGCATGGGAAGACAGCACTTCACGTCAGCTGGAACACCTATCACTGTGAACGGTATGGTGTCTCCACAGTTACAGAGCTATCATCGTTGTAAGGACCAGAAAAGCCATTCAGAATATCTCAAATCCTCAAATGTATGAATGAAGAAGCAAACTGCCTTCACTGAAGGCCATACAATGACTCCGGGCCAGGTTAGGCCAGAGGTCACTGCAGCAGTCACTGGACACTAGTCTGCTGCTCTTTCCACTATGCTAAATGTCCCCTCCCTGCCATAATTGCTGAAGCTAATGTCCAAATTCAGAGCTCATACCTGTAATCCTAGCTGCTCAGGAAGAGATCTGAGGATCGTGGTTTGAAACCAACCCAGGCAGGAAAGTCAGTGAGACTCTTATTTCCAATAAAGTACCAAAAAAGCCAGGAATGGAGCTGTGGCTCAAGTGGTAGAGCACTAGCCTTGAACAAAAAGAAGTTCAGGGATAACATCTAGGTCCTGGGTTCAAACCTTACAACTGGCTCCAAAAAAAATCAGAGAGTTGTCTCTAATAATAATGTCTATTTTTTTTTTTTTTGCCAGTCCTGGGCTTGAGCTCAGGGTCTGAGCACTGTCCTTGGACTTTCTCAAGGCTAGAGCTCTCCCACTTGAGCCTCAGCACCACTTCCGGCTTTTTTGTATGTATGTGGTACCAAGGAATCAAACCCAGGTCTTTGTGCATGCTAGGCAAGCACTTTAACCAGTAGGCCAAACTCCCAGACCCTAATAATGTCTATTTTATCAACTTCATTTTACTGGCAAAGATCAGAGACTCACTCAACGTAGTCAGAAGAGTTATTAGAAAATAAACCAATGAGATTTCATTAAAGTTCCATCAAAATAGAAAGTGGAAAACCATTAAGAATTGGTTCTGCCTGCTTTCTATTTCCACTTCTCTCTCAGGGACAATGTGGTCTCTCTGGTCTTACTTCTAAGCATTTAAAACTAAACAGTGTCTACTCCTGACTACACTGAGTCTCTGACCTTTGCCAGTAAAATAACATTTTGAAAACCCTGAGAGTACCTGTCTATTCCAAGTGGAAACCAATATACAAAATGGAGGTATTCTCTGGGAGCAAGTTTCCAAAATAGGGCACAGGCATGGCTGTTGTGAAAAAGACAGCTGACACAGAAGCAAGCAACCCTGACATTGATCAACTCTCTCTTCAGAACTGTTTCCAGCTCCAGTGCTCACAGTGTCACCTCCCCTCCTCGAGGGCAATCCGGTCAGCCTGAGCTGTGTAACCAAGTTGCTTCTACCAAGACCTGGTGTGCAGCTTTATTTCTCCTTCTACCTGGGCAGCAAGACCCTGCAGGACAGGAGCACATCCTCTGAGTACCAGATACAGGCTGCTACCAGAGAAGATTCTGGGTTCTACTGGTGTGAGGCGGCCACACAAGATGGAACTCTCCTTAAGCGCAGTCCTAAGCTGGAGCTCCAGGTGCTCGGTGAGTAAGGATGAGCACCCCAGAAGGGGCTCTTGCTGCTCCCACAGGGCTGGTCAGGGTGCCAGGGTTTCAGGGCACAGCCAGGAAGAGGAAATCTCTTTAGGAAGAAAGCCTTGGATTCAGAAACACACTGTTCTCACCAGCTTTATCAAATTTCTCCTATATCATTTTTCAATTTTTATGTCATTTCTTTCTTTTATTTTATCCTTCTGTTTTCTTCTTTATTCACCTTTTATTCTCACTCCTCCCAATCTTACCTCCCTTCCTGCTTCCCTTCTGTCCCCCACCCCTTTCTTTCTATTACAGTCTCATGGACAATATGTTGAGCTCCTCCCACTGACTGTCATAGGTCTGGAAATATAAAGACATCAAGGTGTATCTTTAGATCCAACAGATGCAAATGGTGGATTGATGAGGCTGACTGTACAGGCTGCACACAACTTCCTGCTCCAGTGTTTATATCTAGTTGTGAGCTCCCACTATGGGGGATGGGACCTCTTTGGGAAAACAAATTTGATCTTCAAAATCTTTCAAGTATTTGATAGCATAGAGATAGCAGTATCTCTGATATGAAGAACTAAGGCCACTAAGCAGTTAAGTAAGCTAAGTAGTAAACTACTTATCCCAGCTGATGCTACCAATAGATCCATTCTGTATGCTGAACTTCCCAGGGTGGTTTCCAGGAAACAGGCACATTAGGCCTCCATCTCCCCTTTGAAACATAACTTACCTCTGGTTTCTAAATAACATCTCTTCTCGTTGTCTTCCTTTTTTTTGTACTTCTTTCGGTTTCAGGACTCCAGTCATCAACTCCCGTCTGGTTTCACACCCTTTTCTATCTGTCACTGGGAATCATGTTTTTGGTAGACACTGTTCTCTGTGTGAAAACACAGAAAGAACTGCAAAGAAAGAAAGAGTGGAATTTAGATCTATCTCTGGCTTCTGATGATGGAAAGAAAGTAACTTCCTGTCTCCAAGAGGATAGACGATCGGAAGAGGAGGTGAAATACAAAGAACGAGGAGAAAGGCCATAGCACAATAAGCCTGGAGGACAGCAGTCCTAGCTCAGTGGGTAGCCACAGCCTTCCTCTCTGTGGCTCTAAAACACAAACATCTAAAAATTGACTGATACTAAAATGATGGGTCCTATGGCATATAATTTTTCCCCATGTTCATATAACATTCTGGTATATCACTACAATTCTTTTATTACTATTGTTGCCAATCCTTTACTGTGCCTAATTTATTCATTAAACTTTGTCACACACATATATGTATAGGAAAACCAGTACCTAGAGGGTTTGATACCGTCAGTTTCTGGCATCCACCAGGGGATCTTGAAATCTGGATAAGGGAGAATTACTGCATATGGTCGTTCTAGTTTTATAGGTAAGGAAATTGATGCCAGGGAAAGTTAAATAACTTGCTTAAATATGCACAAGCAGAAGGGGAAAAGCTAGGAGTTCTACCTAGGCAGCTTGGTTCAACGTTCATACTTGACAGCTCTGAAGAGTCAGCCTTAGTCTGTTCAGGTAGCTATAACAAAATACCAGAAAACAAGTGGCTTGTGAACAGTAGGCATATACCTCTCATAGTCTGGAAGCTGGGAATGCCAAGAACAGGGCATCAGTAGACTTAGTGTAGTCATTTCCTCCCAGACAGCACATTTTTTACTTTATGTTCCCATGGCACAAAGGGTCATCTTAGCTTCCTTAGTACAGTGTGTGTGTGTGTGTGTGTGTGTGTGTGTGTGTGTGTGTGTGATGTACAGAGAGGATACCATTACATAAGTCAGATAAGGAGTACATTTCTTTGGGGACTATGTCACCCCTTCCCTCACTTTCTCCCACCTTTTCCCTCCCATCCATCCCAGCACAGAAGTTATATAGTTCATTTTCAACAGAGTCACATATAAATGTTTCATAAAGCAAATACAATGAGTGTCTTACTCAATTCCCACACAATGACTCTGCCCAGAATAGTGGGAAGTTCCTTGCTCTACCAGGGCCTACCTGCCTGTTGCACCAAGGCCCAGGGCTTGTTGGGAGAGGGCCAGGTCCCCTGCCATCCTGTGTCAAGGTGGTTCCCAGTCCTCCAGTTCCCTACAAGGGTCAGATGCCCTCTCCTGGCATTCAACTCTATCTGTCTAAAGGCTTATTTCTCCTTATTAACCTGTTTACGTCATCCCGCGCTGGCAGTACACTTGTCGATTCTAAGAAGGAAGCTAGCTGAAAGTCCTCAGTCCTTTCTTTTTTGTGTGTGGAGAGGCAGACTTTGGGGGCTGAAACCAGGGCCTCACACTTGGTAGGCAGGTACTACGCCCTTTTGGCTTTAGTTATTTGGGGGATAACTTCTCTTTGTTCCTCCTGCCCCTGAACTGAGATCTTCCTAGTTTTAAGCTTCCCAGATAACAGGATGGCAGGTGTAAAAAACCATGCTATGTTATCAGTTGAGATGGGGTCTTGCACATCTTCTTCCCAACCCCACTGGCCTCAAACTCTGCTTCTCCTCATCTGAACTCTGCCTCCTGAGTGCAGGACATGATCTACTCTGCCTGGCCTCAGAGTCCCTTCCTGCTGTCCTTTGGGGAAAGTCTGCATACTGGCAGGGATAGTGGCTATAGGACCAGAGAAAGTATGGGGAGGGAGACAGGGTAACAAGCACGCATAGGAAGCTTTACCTTAGGGTATTATTATTTTTTAATCACTTTGTTTCATGCCTAAAGACAAAGGCGTTATGATTAGTTTGATTCTTTTTACTTCATTCCAGGAAAGAACTGGGCAGGGGGGAATTCGAAGATGGTGTTGTCTCTGCCTTGGCATGAGAGTCTTGACGTTATCGCTGGCATGATCAGCCATTGTGTGTTTGGGGATTTGTGTGTCATGGTGGTCGGCTAGCTCCTCCACATATTCTGGAGTTGCCTGAAGGCACAAAAGACCTATGAGGGGTCACCAACCATTAAGAGAAAATGCTGTCGGCTCACGTCTATAATCCTAGCTCTTCAGGAGGCTAAGGGCTGGAAGACTGAGATTCACAGCCAATTCAGACAGAAAGTCGATGAGACTCCACCACTGAGTATCCCCAGCCAACTATAAATCAGGCTAGAGATACAGTGCAGACTAAGCGGCAAATCCCACAGGGGCCAGGTGCTCATGTGTGAGGCCCTCCTCATCTCGTTTCTCCCATCATGAGTCTTCTTCCAAGATTGCCCCCTAAAGAAGATCCTCACCCTTAATTCTGGCCTTAGTTCCCTCATTTGGAGCACCTGAGCTTGGTTGTTTAACTAGGTCCATACACAGTCCTGCAGAACCCTGATCCACCCGAGATACCTGCTGCTTGCAGTTCTCCTCTTTGATTCTTCTTTCCCAATTGCCCATTCCCAGGCTTCTCAAGAAAAATACCAGCCTTATCCATCCCACGTCATGTTATATTGACATAGGCATAAAAATCTCCCTGTGGAAATCTCCCTATGGTACCAAAAGGACAAAGGCAGTATAAACCAGAGCGGACCTTCTTGTGCCTTTTCCTGCCTTCCCCAATCTTACATTTATGGAGGGGAGAGGCAATGCTAAGGTTTAGAAATGGATTAGTAGGGCTGGATGTGGGATGCTTACGTGTAATCCTACCTACAAAGGAATTCTGCTTCCTCACCAGGCAGATGGAGGATCATGAGTTTGAAGCCAGACCAGACAAAGGTAGCAGTAACATCCTAATTCAAAACAGGGCAAAGGGAAGAGTAATTCAAATGGAGATGCACTTGTCTAGCATGGGCAAGGTCCTGGGTTGAATCCCCAGCACCACAGAAAAGAAAATTATATTGGTTCACATTGCTATATTCTGAATACTAGTGTACTGGGGGCAGGGCTTATAGCAATTTTCAGTGAAAGATCTTACCTCTTTTCATGCACCAAAAGATATTTGGCTCTTCAGCCTCATGCAAGCTAAGAAGAATGTAAGAAATATGAGAATGGAGCTAGGGCATGGGAGTGTATATTTGTAGTCCCAACACTCTGGGGACACGATTATGAGTTTGAGGACAAGCCTTCACTACATAATGAGAGCCTATGGGAATGGGTGACTAAGAATCCCCATCTCAAAGAATCGCAAAACAAGAATTCAGTGCTGATCCCCAAAATGACACACGCACATCTCACTCTTTGGTTAGTTCTAGTTACACACTCCCCTCAGTCACAGGAGGAAAAGGTGAAATGCCACCACAAGCACAATTCAAGAAGCTTGACGTGCTGGGTGAACCGAGTAAATGCCACCACCAAAAGTATTCAGGAGCAGAAGAAAACATGAGCTGACTTCAAAGAGCTGTCATGTTGCATTGTCACCATTCTCAGTAAAGGGAAACTGGTCTCTCCCGCACCCGGGTCCACTCAGTTTATTCCACTACATTTTCTACATTCCTTCAAAAAAAAAAAAAAAAGGTGGGAGAGAGGAAAAGTTCTTTTGCTTCTGGAAAACATTATAGCTTTCAAGTAAAAGAAATGTGTTGAGGAGCAGGGAGTTTGGCCTAGTGCTTGCCTCACATGCACAACGATCAGGGATCGATTCCTTGGTACCACATACATAGAAAGAAGAATGCTGGAAGTGGTGCTGAGGTTCAAATGGTAGAGCTCTAGCCTTGAGAAAGTCCAAGGACAGTGCTCAGGCCCTGAGCTCAAGCCCAGGACTGGCAAAAAAAAAAAATGTGTTGAAAGTAAGTCAGTGTGCTACATATCTTACTGAATAATTTTAAAAGGTGGGTTCATTCATTTTTGCCAAAAAGCAATTCTGTTCTGCAAATCCATATTCAGCTTTTAACTTGTTGGCATATCTGTTTTGCTGCCTCTTATTCCATCAAATCTCTTTTCTTCTGGGATGTGGCCTACTTAGCTGCCATGACTACACTACCTTTGAGCTGGACCCTGAATTAAGGCTAGAAGCTGCCACTGCTGGTTGACCACTGATCCTAGCGGATTGGCGCCACCTGGTGGCTACCCGTGCGCATTGCGGCCTTCGCCAGCCGCGCGGGCCGCCAACCCCCGGGACTCTCTCCACGACTTCACCTCTAAACAATCTCGGCGGGGAATGGTTTGCTTTCAGAGCCGGCAGGAGTGGAAAATGAGTTCTGTAGTGGAATGGCAACAGCAGTGGCAAGCAGGTACAAGAGGACAAAAGGTCGTGGGTGTCCGATACACTCCTGTACCAAAAAGAGCACCTAACTCGTGGCCCCACCGCTAGACCCCATTGTAAAGTGGTCCTCGGGGCCCGCAGGTGTCAGCACCCACACGAGATGTCTGCGTGGCGGGAAGCCGGAATGCGCCTGCGCCCTGCAGCTGTCCCACACAACCGATTGGCTCCGGTCGCGGCCTGGCGGCCAGGGCACAGCCGCTCTGCGCAGCGACCCCTGGCGGCCGCTGTGGAACTCGCAGCCCTCGTAAGCCTCAGGCAGGAAGGAAGCCCCAGCTGTAGAAAGGAGGCTGTCTAGCACAGACGACCCTTGTACTGGTTCCAGCACCATGAGAGCCAAGAAGGGGTCCTTAGGACCTGCAAACTGGAGGGCAGGGACCCCAGGGTCCTCAAGGGCTTTCTGCAAATACAGAGGGATGATGCGTCTTTGGCCTGAAGAATCCAAGACTTCCCCTACCTGAAATGAGAAGTTTCCAGGACTGAGAATAGGGCAGGTGGGTGGGAGGAAGCGGGACTAGGGAGCCAGGGTTGTCTGTCTTCACTCCGACTTAGGCAGAGAAAACACCTGCGAGGATCTTTGGTTCATCCTGTAATTCCCAGGCCATCAAGCCTAAGCACAACAGAGAGGACTGGTGTGGAGCACAACAGATAGGAATATAGAACCGTTACTCATTTCTCAACTTCCAGACATCCTGTAAAGAACTCCGAACTCATTTGAGAACCACATTGAGTTTTTCCTACTGAGTCCAAATAGTATATTCAGTTAGTAAAAAGAAATGTCCCATTAGCTTTAATCATGATGAGTCCTGAGTTGGCCAAGTTTGGGACAGTCTTCAGAAATTCATTGCACATATTAGCTTAGGGCCTTTTAGTGTAACTTATTCCTTCTCCAGTCACTGTTGCAATTGAAACAACTGTTTGCATTCTCAGAACGTATGACACAAGGGCTCTGACACCAACAGGTCTGCTAACATTTGGAGACTTAACATGCAGGCACCAAATACAAGTATAATTCAAAACCTATTAAACACACCCCCAACCTAACTGGATCAGGAAACTTAACAAGAGGCACCTGGAGATGTTTAATAAGCACCCAGGTGTTCTTAACACCAAGACCATTTCAAACAGAACCAAGGCAAGTTCCTGGCCTGGATGAGATGGTCCAGTAGAGAATGACTCGTGGGGCCATGGAGCATTGTTTCAGGGCAGTAACAGGTTGGAGTTGAGGGAAATGTGCATTAAAATTTGAAAGCTAGAGGGAGCCTAAATCTTGGGCTTCTCATCTCTGCAAAATGAACAATGTTCTTGTGCTGGGGGGAGGGGAGAGCGGGGGCGGGTGTCCTTCGCGTTGTAGGATGCCTGCCGGCAGCTAGCCCTTCCATCTCATTCAACAAAAACATCCTGGCATCCCCAAGAGTGATGAGGCAGATCGAGAGAGGGCGTGGACAGTATGCATTCCTTGAGGAAAGCCACTGGACACAAATGGGAATGGCAAGCTGAGGCAGGTGTTCTGGTGTTCATGAAAGACAATGGAACTCACAGAAACAGAGGCCAAGACAGAGAGTGTACAGCTCTTTTCTTTGATAAGTGGAGTGGCTCTGAAAAGAGCCTTTGGGGTGGAGTAGATGTATTGTGTCCACTGCAGGCTTACTTGGAGCTGGTGTACTTGGTGACGGCCTTGGTGCCCTCGGACACGGCGTGCTTGGCCAGCTCCCCGGGCAGCAGCAGGCGCACGGCCGTCTGGATCTCCCGCGACGTGATGGTCGAGCGCTTGTTGTAGTGCGCCAGGCGGGACGCCTCGCCCGCGATGCGCTCGAAGATGTCGTTCACGAACGAGTTCATGATGCCCATGGCCTTGGACGAGATGCCGGTGTCGGGGTGCACCTGCTTCAGCACCTTGTACACGTACACCGAGTAGCTCTCCTTGCGGCTGCGCTTGCGCTTCTTACCGTCCTTCTTCTGCACCTTCGTCACAGCTTTCTTGGAGCCCTTCTTAGGAGCAGGGGCAGACTTCGCTGGATCCGGCATGTTTCCCTCTTCTGAGACCAGAGCGCTCCCCAACTGAGGTAATCACCAACCGCGGCGGAAAGGCCTGACCACACGCTACTTATAGAGCCCGTATGCAAATGAAGCGTCCTACTATACCTTCATTTTATTGGCTCACTTACAATAGTCGTCACAGGGAGGTGGAGTCTATTTAAATAGATCCCGGTGGTGCTTTCTTAGTGGTCATTAGACTGGAAACCCTGGTAGCCAATCAGAATGTTCCTTTCCACCCACCAACTAGAAAATTACGTAGTTTCTTCACCTTTTTCCGCTTTCAATCTTAAAATTTTTACGCAGATTAAAAAACGAACTCGTCTTATCATTTTACATTACTTCAGACCAGAAGTTCTAAAAGGCCACCAGGGATAAACTTCCCTCCATTATTCCAGTTTATGCCACCTGAAGAAAATAACGCTAACTTCACCCAATTCCTAAGCAAACCACTAAGATTTCGCAATTAGGGATTGCCTCCGGGGAAAAATGTGACAACTACGCTCCACCCTCTCCAATTGCAGAGTTGGTGCAGTAAACAGACGTGACTGGGCGCGCTCAAACCGGATTGCGGGGCCAAAAGGGGTACAGGCCACTAAGTTTTCCTAGCTGCTTAAATACCCAACCCAGGGCACTTTGTGTGAGAACTAACGCCGGTTTGAGTCGGTTGTTACAGCTGCTGTTAATGAAAACGTGGGTGGCCCTGAAAAGAGCCTTTATGCTAGTTGACTATTTCAGAACATGCGGCCTTAGGCGCGCTCCCCGCGGATGCGGCGGGCCAGCTGGATGTCCTTGGGCATGATGGTGACGCGCTTGGCGTGGATGGCGCACAGGTTGGTGTCCTCGAACAGCCCCACCAGGTAGGCCTCGCTCGCCTCCTGCAGCGCCATCACCGCAGAGCTCTGGAAGCGCAGGTCCGTCTTGAAGTCCTGCGCGATCTCGCGCACCAGCCGCTGGAACGGCAGCTTGCGGATCAGCAGCTCCGTCGACTTCTGGTAGCGCCGGATCTCGCGCAGCGCCACGGTGCCCGGCCGGTAACGGTGCGGCTTCTTCACGCCGCCCGTGGCCGGCGCGCTCTTGCGGGCCGCCTTGGTGGCCAGCTGCTTGCGCGGGGCCTTGCCGCCGGTCGACTTACGAGCGGTCTGCTTCGTGCGGGCCATACTTGGGCTGCTGACTACCTACGCGAGTGGGTGGGGGCGGGGCTTCCGGGAGTCTACTTATAGACACATCCTCGTCCTGATTGGTCTACAGAACAGGAACTTCTTGGCTTGTGATCTCATTGGATAGAATTCAATCCTCTTTTAGGAGGCAGAAGATTGTCTCATTCCTTTCCTCTTTCCCCTTCTTTTTCTGTAACTTATTGATCACGATGTTGTGTTTTGGGTTTTTTTTTTTTGGTAAGACCTTTGGGAGGTAAGGTCCTTTAAGTAGATGTAACTTTTATGCTAGCAATGCATAGCATTTTGGAAGCTTTAATATTTTACCGGGTTTCTACTAAAAAACGAGCATGTCCTAAGTACGTGTTTGTTTACTTACTACTGTAACTCCCCTTCGCCTTAGCCTCTAGCCAGCTAGCACTTCAGACACGTTATATTCTAAATAACATGTAGTGAAAAGAATGAAAAAATTAAACATATTTACCTGATTTCTGAACCTAAAGCCCCATTTTTATCTGTAGTTTGATAACCAACTAGAGTAAAACCTTGGCCATCCTTTTCCCTTCTGGAATAGGAACCCATTCTTTGCCTTACACCAAAAAGCCAATTAGGTCCAACAAGAAATGTTTCTAAGTCAAAGAAAGATACAACCAAATATATTAATTTTATTGTCAATTTGTCCTTTACAATGAGGAATTACTTCTAACCAGTCTTTATCAACCAGATGTTATTTTCAAAGCAAATCAATTAATGAGTGGCTAGTACTTGTCTTCAAACTTAAATGTGGCTCTCACCTGTAATCGTAGCTACTCAGGAAGCGGAGATCTGAGAATCAGGATTCAAAGCCAGCCAGCTCAGGAACACCAGACATTTATCTCCAACTACCAAAAAGATAGAAGTGAGGCTGTGGCTCAAATGGTAAAGTGCTAGCCTTGAAGGAAAAAAGGCATGTTGGCTCAAGCCAAGCTATTCAGGAGGCCGACATCACAATTCAAAGCCAGCCTGGGCACTAAAGTTAATGAGACTCTTATTTCCAATTAACCACCAGAAAAACAGAAATGACTCTGTGGCTCAAGGGGCTGGGCAGTAGCCTTGAGCTGAAGAGCTTGGGGACAGTGTGCAGGCCCAGAGTTCAAGTCCCATGACCAAAAAAAAAAAAAAAGAAAAGAAAGAAAGCTCATACACAGTGTCCAGGCTCTTGAGTTCAAGGCCCAGGACCAGCGCGCACACACACACACGCATACGGACAACATCCAAGCCTCTGGACCACCAACAGCAACAAAAGAAGTTTCTCAAGCTTCTCTATTGAACTGTCCCATCACAAGGAGGAGATATCCCATAGGGTCTGGATGGTAGCCCACACAAGTGCCATAGTTTTTACATTTTTTCTTTACAGCATGCACATAGGTGGTAGAATGCATACATACACTTAAATCAGAAAATGTATCTCAAACTCTACATAGAAATCTTCCCTTACTCGAGGTTTCTTTTACCACATTCAATTGCACTTGGGAAATATTAAGTGGAAAAATCCAGAAAGAAGTCATAAGATTTTAATTATGTGACCATTGTGGGTAGTATGACAATTGAGGAGCTCTCATACTGTCTCACTGAGGTGGTGAATCACCCCCTTTTGCCCTTAATCTCCACGTTGCCCACCTCTTCGTCTCACACTGCATCCTCATCTTCCTGTGAACAGTCTCATCTGTCATTTTATCACAAGCAGGTTCATGATGCAGGAGAACCACTTTCTTTCAGCTGTGATGGGATCTGTATATTGAAAACTGGCACCTAGAATTTTATTAGCATGGGGGAATATGAGAAGCTTAAGGTGTTTCATGCAGGAAATAAGCAAAGAAATTTTATTAGATCAGTTATTAGACATGTATTACTTTCCATATACCTGAACTTTTTTTTTTTGCTAGCCTTGGGGCTTGAACTCAAGGCCTGAGTACTATCCTTGGACTTTCTCAAGACTAGAGTTCTACCACTTGAGCTATAGCACCATTTCTGACTTTTTCTATGTATGTGGTACTGAGGAAATGAATCCAGGTCTTCGTGTAGGCAAGCACTGGGCCAAACTTTGAGCCCTTTTGATTTTTAATACAAAAGTTAGCAAAGTAAGTTGAAATAGCTATTACAAGAGGATAGTTTGGTTTTTACTTCAAGTACCCCCCTCCTCCACAGAGTTATATGTAGGAACACTTGAACTTGAGGCTGTTTGTCTTTGATTCTAAGGTTGTATCCCCTCTTGATACCAAGTGTCATTTCATCATCCTTCACTTCTGAGGGTTTTTGTTTAGTCATGTTGCCATTTGGTCATGTCTTTCTCACTAGTGTTTAAAAGTAACCAAATGTAGGGATTGTTTGTTGTATAAACAATTGCTGAGCTTATACTAGACACATTACCATTTTACAAAACAAAAATCACTGCCAGTAAGAATCCCAGTCAGGAAAGGAGGATTAGGAAGGGACAAAGAGTTGCAACAACACATTCTAGAAGAGTTGGTTAAGTATCAGAAAGCAACAGGTTTGTTTCTCTGCCCAGGAGTAATCTGCTAGAGACCTATTTTGAGTTCCTCTATATTGGCTTGGGCATCCACTAGCATTTTGCATGGCATGACACCATTCCCTGAAGAGGCAGGAAAGGAAGCAGTAAATACACAAATCACATCGCGGAGATTTTTAAGTTTAAGCAGTTGAGTTTTTTGAAAATTTGACCCTTGAGTTTAAGATAAATTCAGAGCTACCAGATGGATCTATATGTGTCTGGAGTCTAGATGTTTGGATAAAGACCTCGGCTGCCTCACCATAAAGTACAGCTGAGTTAAGCGATGAAACCTGAAACGCAGGATTTTTCTCAAAATAAGCATATTTGTCCCTATCTGTTGGCGTGTGTGTGTGTGTGTGTGTGTCATTGTCTGTCTCTCATGCAAAACAAACAAATAAAAAAAACCCCACCATTCTCATGGATTCTTCTATAAAGAAGTTTCTCATAGGGCAACTTCGCAGTGACTGCCCATTTGAAACAGATGTCCTCTTGCAAAACCCAACTAGGAAAGCTTTTCTAGTCACAGTAACTTCCCCCAGGCATTCCCTTCCACGTGCACCCAGCAGCTGAGGCTCTCAAGTCTGGCAGCCTTAACGATGGGAACCACTTTTCTGCGGTTTTGTGTAACAACCAAGGTTCCAAATCCTCTAGATTGGATTCGATCCAGGCCCTTTTTCTTCAGTTCTGAAGTCCACCTTCTCTTCCCTGGGTTTTCTCCCCTAGAGACGCTTTTCCTTATTATTTCAATTTGGCTCCACTGTAAAGCCTACATGAGAAGAAAAAAAAAAAAACAGAATTATGCTGAGTGAGATCTGAAGTCTCCCAAGGACTACTAGAAAATTAAAAAGTCAGAGGGCCCGGCAGAGGGCAGCAGAGGAGCAAGAAGACCTCGAATGACGCAATGTCCAGGACCCGGAGGGCTTGGAGAGCTGCTTCCCGCGCGCGCGCGCACCTCCGGTTTTCAATCTGGTCCGATCCTCTTGTATATATATTTCCGTTGTGCGCCTGCTTCATCCTGCCAGGTGCTTTCCTCAGCTCGTTGAGATCATGTCTGGAAGAGGAAAGGGCGGAAAAGGCTTGGGCAAAGGGGGCGCTAAGCGCCACAGGAAGGTCCTGAGAGATAACATCCAGGGCATCACCAAGCCTGCCATTCGGCGCCTCGCCCGCCGCGGTGGCGTCAAGCGGATCTCGGGACTCATTTATGAGGAGACTCGTGGAGTGCTGAAGGTGTTCCTGGAGAATGTCATCCGGGATGCGGTCACCTACACCGAGCACGCCAAGCGCAAGACGGTCACCGCCATGGACGTAGTCTACGCCCTCAAGCGCCAGGGCCGCACCCTCTACGGCTTCGGAGGCTAAGCCGCCGCCTCGGCTTTGTCCCAGTCCCAAAGGCCCTTTTTAGGGCCAACCACATAATCCTCAGAGGAGCTGACAACACCTTTCTAGGCCTGTGCCTTAAACCTGGGACATTGGATCTTTTAGTCTCATTCGCTCTGTATTGGAACTTGGACGGCTTTGTTGGTGGTTTCTTTTGACACATGCCAGCCCAGTACTTGTCAAGGACTGCGCCTAAGTACTTGTCTATAGCTGTGCAGGAAGCTGATCTGAGAGGTAAGGGTTAACAGCCAGTCCAGGCATACAGCATATAACTGGTGAAATGCTTTGAGGAAAGCGTGGAGCTGATGCTACCCTTGAACATAGACTAGGACCTGCCTTGGTTGAATCAAGGCCTCAGGCCCAAATGGGAAAGGATTCCTAGAATTGTTTTAGCATTCCGACGAGGTTATCCCAGTCAGTCATGGGGCTTGAGCTCTGCACCTAGGCTTCGTCCCTGAGCTCTTCAGCCCAAGGCTAGTACTCTACCACATGAGCCGCAGCACCATTTCCTCAAGCTTTTCCTACCACGGTTGTCCTGATCCTTTGAAGAGCTGTTAACCATGAGCAGTGCGTCTTCCTTCCAAAGGCAAGAGCTGATAAACATTGATTAACCACTTAAAACTAAGCAAAAAGTAGGTTTGATCAGACTTCTATTTTTTTTTTTTTTTTTGCCAGTCTTGGGCTTACGCTCAGGGCCTGAGCACTGTCCTTGAATTTTTCTCAAGGCTAGAACTCTACCACTTGAGCCTCAGCTTTTTCTGGCTTTTTCTAAGTGTGTGGCACCAAGGAATCAAACCCCGGTCCTTCGTGCATGCTAGGCAAGCACTCTACCACTAGGCCAAATTCCTGGCCCAGAGACTTCTATTTTTTTTGTCAGTTGGGCTTGAACTCGGCCTGGGCACTGTCCCTGAGCATCTTTTGCTCAAGGGTACTCTTGGAACCCAAGTCTTCATGCATGCTAGGCAAGCACTCTACCACTAAACCATATTCCCAGACCTGCTCAAATTTTTAAATGCTTACTCTATCTGACCAGTTTAGTACTTTATAAATTCCTTCAGAGTTGAGGCAAGCCGAGTCTGGGAGCGTGACCTAGTGGTAGAGTGCTGGCCTAGTATACACAAAGCCCTGGGTTCAATTCCTCAGTACCACATACACAAAAAGCCAGAAGTGCTGTGGCTCTAGTAGTAGAGCACTAGCCTTGAGAAAACCCAAGGACAGTGCCCAGGCCCTGAGTTCAAACCCCATGACTGGCAAGCACCTATAAACTATAATCTGAATCAATTGCTTTCATGGCCTTGCAAGGCAGATGCAGGTATTTTCCTGTGCTCCATAAAAGTCATACAAACTATAGACTTAAGCTGAATTCAGGTATGTGATTTTTATCTTAAAATGACAGGCCTATAGCGACAGGCCTACCAACTGTTAAGTGCAACTTGGTTTTCACAAGATAAGTAAATTACTCCATATCAACATTGCAAGTCATTCTATACTTCATTTCTCCCCTGATTTGAATGGATTGTATAATGCCAAGTCTACATTTCTCATTAAGCTTAATGTTTTGCACTATTACATTTGAATGTGAAAACATTTGTAACATTTTATTTTTACATTCTATGAATGACAATAAAAATAAATGTCTAACGTAGAAGATAGATCAGAAGTTATCAAAGAACATTCTAATTAATCTTTCCAACCATACCCAATGGCCTAACAAAGTCTTGTACATCAGCAAGAGGTTTTTTGTCTTTTGTTATTTGTTTTTGTTTTTGTTTTGTGGGTCATGGGGCTTGAACTTGGCCTGGACACTGTCCCTGAACTCTTCAGCTCAAGGCTACGGCCCTACCCTTAAGCTGAGCCCCACTTCCAGTTTTCTAGAGGTTAATTGGTCCTTTTGTGCTAGGGCTGGCTTTGAACCTTAATGCTCAGACCTCAGCCTCCTGAGTAGCTAGGATTACAGGCATGAGACACCTCCACTGGCTAAGAGGGTTTTTTGCTGTTGTTTTTTGTTTGTTTAATATCCTATGTACCTAAGGACAGGCTTCATTATTCTGAAATGATTGGATAGATCAAGGTCAAATGTAATTTAGTAAAACTCCCCCACTCTTAGGACAATAACTGCTAGTCTAGTCCTAAGAAACTTAATACTCCAGATCCCTTGTGTTTCAATAAAAGCAGGCCCTGTTTTATGGTTGTTTTGTTTTTAAAGAAAAAGAAAAATCAGTCCGGCGCAGGGGGCTCATACCTTCCTATAATCCTACCTACTGAGAAGGCTGAGACCTGAGGATCAGGGTTCTAAACTAGCCCAGGCAGTAAAGTCTGAGACAATTATCTCCAATTAATCACACACACACACACACACACACACACACACACACACACACACACACACACAAAACAACAGACAACAGAAGTGGAGCTGTGGATCAAGTGATAAAGTGATAGCCTTGAGCAAAAATGCTCAGAGACAGCACCCAGGCCAAGTTCAAGCCCCAATACTGGCACACATACTCAAAAAAACAAAATAAATAAAACTTGGTTAATCTAGAGATAATCCACTTTCACTCTATTTTTGGAAAAATTGTATCTTTCCTATCTTAATAAACTTTCCCATCATTTTTACCATCTTGCCTAAATTCTCTCACCAGATGGAAGGTTCAAATTTGATTAGCTACATTGAGTTTCCAGTAACAATTTGACATTAAAATTTGGCAATATATATTTGAAATGCTGTGTCAGCTCCCAGAAGATTAACTTTTTTTGTTGGGCTTCACATTGGTTGTTATCAACACCAACTTTTAGGTAGACTAGGTTTAAAACATGGTCCTAGGAAGTAGCACTGTGGCTCAAATGGTAGGGCAGTAGAGCTGAAGAGCTCAGGGAAAATGCCCAGGCCCAGGGTGATAAACCACTGATCTCAGTAACAATTTTTCTCCAAATCTAATAAAAGTGTTAAAAAAAAAAAGCAAAAGCATGATGCCTCAGTTTACCAAAATGTAAAACTTTTCTTTCTTGGATAAAAGAGCAAGCAGGCCAATTATCCTAATACACTTTGTGTAGCAAACATATATATATATTTACATGCATATATTTAAGTTTTGTGAATCAGACATGGTGTGAATATTCACTAATAAATTTAATACACATTTAATAAAAATGTTACTACAGAGAACCTAAGAAATCATAGTGCCAAGTTTTCTCAAATTTTTCTTCTGGTTCAGGATAAAATTATTCCTAATCTTCTGTTATGAATTTTCAGATTCATAAAAATTAACAGGACTTCCTGTCCTATGATGAACCATCAGATTCATCAGCATTTTTAGACATTCAGTCCCCAGGGAATGAATAGGTTGAAGCCATCTCAAACTATTCCCAGTTGCCAGCTAAGCTCAGGCATGGCCCTGTGAACTCCAGCTCCTCTTTCCAGGCATCCTCCTCCAGCTACTCCAGGCTGGAAGGTACAGGGCCATCTTTGATTACTTTTTGCCTCAACAGCCCAGCTCTGCCCTTTCTCCCTCCAGGTTCAGGCAAGCTATATACATATGGCAGTAGCTAGGTTCCAGTTCTCATTTCAGCCTTTCTCATCTAACCACTGCCCTTCCATTTGTTTTTGTACACTCCTTCACGTTTTTTGGTGCTGGTCCTGGGGGCTAGAACTCAAGGCCTGAACACTGTCCCTGATCTTTCTCTCAAGGGTAGTGTGCTATACACTTTAGTTCCAGCACCACTTCCAGCTTGTTGTTTTTCTGAATATTTTATGAGATAAAGAGTCTCATGGACTTTCCTGCCCAATCTAGCTTCAAACTTCAATCCTCAGATCTGTCTTCTAAGTAGGATTACAAGTGTGAGCCACAAGCACTAACTTTATACTTCTTTCTATATTAACCACCTTCATATACATTTCTGATATTACCCACTGGCTTAGAGCATCAATCCTAATTTCTCCTATTTACCAATCTTAACCACCTCTGGTATGCTGGGCAATGTTTGGGTACTAAAGACAACTCTCTATCCTAAGGAATGCTAATGGTAGAGAATGGGAAGAAATGTAGGATAAGATGGAATATAGGCAAGAATCCAGAGATGAGGACAAAACAACAAAAAAAAAAAACAGAAGGGGAAAGACTCAGGAATGAATCTATAAGAATGAACAGAGTTCTTATGAGAAGACAGGTTGAACAGAAAAAATAGTGTGCCAAGATATCTACTTGAGAGTTACATATGATTTGTGGGTCCAAAAAATACCTGTTTGAGGGTAGGGAGTTTGGCCTAGTGGTAGAGTTGCTTGCCAAGCATGCATGAAGACCAGGGTTCTATTCCTCAGTACCATACACATAGAAAAGACCGAAAATGGTGCAGTGGCTCAAGTGGTAGACTTCTAGCCTTGAGAAAGCCCAAGGACAGTGCTCAGGCCCTTAGTTCAAGCTCCAGGATTGGGAGAAAACAAACAAACAAAAAACTTGTTTGAGGGTGGTGATGGGAGGGAAGGAATAAAAAGAAGGAACAGCTGATACTCAGCAAAAGAAAAGAAATACACATACCACCCAATCTCTAAGAAATGGTTTTATTATTATTTTAAAAGTTAGACTTTTCTTATGTAAAACTTGAGGCTTTTGTATTTGTTTTTTTTTTTTTTTTTTTGCCAGTCCTGGGTTTGAGCTCAGGGCCTGAGCACTGTCCTTGGACTTTCTCAAGGCTAGAGCTCTACCACTTGAGCCTCAGCACCACTTCCAGCTTTTTTCTATGTATGTGGTACCGAGGAATCGAACCCGGGTCTTCATGCATGCTAGGCAAGCACTTTAACCACTAGGCCAAACTCCCAGCCCCTGCATTTGTCATTTGTTTTGTTGATTATATTGATTATTGTGAAAGTTAAAATGTGCTTGTGACTTCAACCAAGTATAACTATACCACAGTAGTGTGAAATATATGTAATTAATCTCACTAAAGAAATCTTTGGAAAAAAAATACTTGTTCAGCTAGATATTTGGGAACCCAGAGAAACTAGGAGACAATATGAACTAATGTATATCAAAATACATTTTGAGATTTTTGTAAATTAATTAATAGGGTAATCAAGTTCCAGTTCTGTACACCAGATACCGTTATAGGTATTTGCCAATAATTACTTTACCTTTTCCAACACTAAAGTACTGTCCTCATTTTACAAATGGAAGTGAGTTCTGTGGATATTTATTTCCTGATTTTACCTATTACAGGGACAAGGCCAGGACTGACATGTAGGTTTTGCTTTGAGATTCCCAAAAGAGACTTCTTAGCATTTAGCAATGCCAGGTCTAAAGGAGTACCCTGACATACTCAAGCTCGTGTCTACATTCCTGGGCCCAATATGCAGGGTACAAAGGCAGCGTCCGGAAGAGCTGAGAAAATGCTCCTTAAACTCAGATCCTATACATTCCAGGTAAGACCATGTATTCTGCAGTAAAGCAACAGTAAATTTAATCTTATAACGACTCAGATCTCATCGAGATTGCAAATTCACATGCATTACCATGAACTGGAAAAGCCCGACCACTCAGTCAACACTCACTACTGAAAAGGCCAGGAAAAACTTGAGGCCAAGGGGCAGAAAGGTGAAAGGTAGGAAAACAAGTGATGCACAGTGCCATCCACACTGAGAATATTAGTTAACCTGATCCCTCAACACACGTTATGCGCAACTATGTTCTACTACAAATGCGCAGAACAAGAGGGCACGAGCCGCATGGGATGAATTGGAGAGCCTGGCCACAAGGAACCCTCGACAAGCTGGCAAACACCAGTAGTTAACTCTACACGAGCAGATCCTGGCCTGATAGACTAACCAACCTGGAAGGTGGAGACGATGCAGGGACTTGAAGTACCCCAACAAGTCCGCAGCCCTTTCTGAGCGGCCTGTGGGTGGCTCTGAAAAGAGCCTTTGGATGGGAGCGACCCTCTGCGGAGGAGCGCTCGGCGGATCACGCGCGCTCCCCGCGGATGCGGCGGGCCAGCTGGATGTCCTTGGGCATGATGGTGACGCGCTTGGCGTGGATGGCGCACAGGTTGGTGTCCTCGAACAGCCCCACCAGGTAGGCCTCGCTCGCCTCCTGCAGCGCCATCACCGCAGAGCTCTGGAAGCGCAGGTCCGTCTTGAAGTCCTGCGCGATCTCGCGCACCAGCCGCTGGAACGGCAGCTTGCGGATCAGCAGCTCCGTCGACTTCTGGTAGCGCCGGATCTCGCGCAGCGCCACGGTGCCCGGCCGGTAACGGTGCGGCTTCTTCACGCCGCCCGTGGCCGGCGCGCTCTTGCGGGCCGCCTTGGTGGCCAGCTGCTTGCGCGGGGCCTTGCCGCCGGTCGACTTACGAGCGGTCTGCTTCGTGCGGGCCATGGCGACGGCGTCTGCTGCAAAACACACGAACAAACGGACGGCCGGACCGCCGCGCCACAGACTTTATAGGCGACGTCTGCTTCCCATTGGACGCGAGGCGTTTGAAAGGCCCGCGCCGGCCGCCCATTGGCTGCGACGTCACCCGCCCCGGCGCTCCCGGTTGGCTCTGGCAGAACGCGCCCCGCCCCGCCCGCCCGCGGCACTTCCTGCTTTCCCGCTCAACACTTGGCCCGTACTTTTCCCCACCGGTTTCCACGCTTGTCCCCTGTCCCAGAGTCCCCTCGGGCCGCGCCGGTCAGCGGCCGACCCTTCACTCGAGATCCCGCCCGCCGTGCCTCCTGCTTGCTGACGCGCGTGTATCCCGGCTTACGGATGTCGGCGGGGTGGGTGGGCGCCTCAGGGCGTGTGGGGCAGGGGATCCCGGTACTGAGACCTGGCCCGGTGCGGCCATCCGAACCTAGCCTCCGCGAGCCCACCAGGAAGGCGGCCGCGGGAGCCCCAGCACTAGGCCCAACTGTGGGGTGCGCACTTGGAGAACAGGGAGGACTGGAAGGAGACGACGTTCGCACAGGCGGCGCGGCTGCCCGCCCGCCCACCGGCGGGACAAGTTTGCCAACTTCACCAAGGAAGGGGACGGACGCCCCACACCCGCCTCCCTTCCCGCTCTCCGGGCACTGCACGGACAGGCGACACCGGCGACTTAGCGTGACAGCTCTTCATTTGAAACAGTGGGTGGCTCTGAAAAGAGCCTTTGATAGCGCGGCCACGAAGGGCGCTTCCGAGGGGCGCGCAGGCGATCGCCTCACTTGCCCTTCGCCTTGTGGTGGCTCTCCGTCTTCTTGGGGAGCAGCACCGCCTGGATGTTGGGCAGTACGCCGCCCTGGGCGATCGTCACCTTGCCCAGCAGCTTGTTGAGCTCCTCGTCGTTGCGG